>NC_067473.1:58765718-59065718 GCF_947179515.1 Apodemus sylvaticus | reverse complement strand
ATGGTGATTGTTGCTGCAGGCTGTATACTGCTCCTGATGGGCGTGTTTGGGAAGATCGGCGCTGCGTTTGCCACCATCCCTAGCCCCGTGATTGGAGGCATGTTCCTTGTCATGTTTGGGATCATCAGCGCAGTGGGGATCTCCAACCTGCAGGTGAGGCACCTCAATGAACTGCAGTGCGGCCCACCCTGAGAGGAGCCCGTTGGGGTGGAGCTGCATGGGAGAAGGACCGGAGAGAAGAGGGAAAGATGCTGAGGCTAGAGCAAAGGGGGAGGAGCTGAGGGAGAGGAGGGCGTGGTCCTAGGAGCCACATAGACACCCCCCCCCCCCCACATACAAGAAAGAAACAAACAACTGCATGCTAACCTTCAAAACCAGCCATATGCACATGGACAAAGGTGTCCGGGGCCCTGATGAACTCGGGTGTCCTTTCTCCCACAGTATGTGGACATGAATTCATCCAGGAACCTCTTCGTGTTTGGCTTTTCCATCTACTGTGGGCTCGCGGTCCCCAACTGGGTGAACAAGAATCCGGAGAAGCTGCAGACAGGTGAGTGCTGTCTCCTCTGGACTGTCACTGCTCCAGGTGTGCAGCAGGGTGGCCCTTGGTTCCCGTGAACTGTCATTTTTGTTGCACTCCAGGGATTCTCCAGCTGGATCAGGTCATCCAAGTGCTCCTGACCACGGGCATGTTTGTTGGTGGTTTTCTGGGCTTCGTCTTGGACAACACCATCCCTGGTAAGGCTAGAGCCACCCCGTAGCTGGGTCTGTGGGCATCTGGGCAGTGTCAGGTTCATCAGAGAGCGTCAGTCAGGCTGTTCACAGCACACCCTAAATGGACCCCGGGGCTGGAGTCCCCGGGGCTCGAGTCAGGACAAGGCCTGGCCTACTTTAGTCAGTCTGAGCTGTTGCAGGAAAACATGACAGACTAGGGTAAGCGAAACAGCAGCCTTCTCCGTCCCCCAGGCTGGAATTCTGAGGCAGACTGGTTCTTCACAGGACCTTTCTTGCCTTGCAGCAGGGTCCGCACATTGCCTTTGCACATCCTCGAAGTTTCTCTGTCTCACAATCTCCTTTTGTGTGAAGAAGACAGGGCTGGGGTGGGATGTAGCTCTGTCGGTAGAGGCTTGCCTGTATGCACAGCTTCTACACCAATACATAATCTACTTGCAGTGATGTGCACCCACAATCCCAGTGCTGCGGAGGCAGGAGTAGGGCGAGTCCCCATCATCTCCAGCCACATAGCGAGTTCCATGCAAGCCCAGGATGCTTAATAAGACTTCATCTCAAAAATCAAACAACCAGACTGGAGGCCTCAAACAACAGACTCCTTGTGACATCTTTATAAATATTATTGGCAAATACTGACACTCCCAGGATCAGGCTGTCAATATATGACTTTTCAAGGGATATAGTTCAGCCATAGCAAGTCCCTAAAATCGATGATACACCAAACACAAAAAGAAAAGGGGATGACCTTGGCTGTCTTAAACCTATAGTATAACTGGTTGGTGGGGAAACCACACACATATTCATCCATCCGCCGTCTGTCCATCCACCCATTCATCTATCTGTCCATCCATTCAAACATTCTTATTTCTAACGGTCTACTATATATGTAGCAGGTGCTACTCACTGAGACTATAAAGAGAAGGGAGACATGTCTCTGCATCCCAGAAGCCCATAGGCTAATAGAGGAAGACAAACTGTGTGTGTGTGTGTGTGTGTGTGTGTGTGAGGCCTGGGATGAGCTATTTGAGAGTGCAGAGACTGGAGGGGTGCTAATGGTGAAGAGTGTAGAGATTCCATCTCAGCTTCCGGACAGGTACACACCTCACTCTTCTAGGTCCCTCCCCCGGGGCCTCTCCGAGGGACTTCGGTGACCGCACCTGCTTCATGCTTCTGTTTTCCACATTATACTCTCCACTGAACATAAAGTGCACCTGCATTCCATAAACACACATGGACAGGTTGCTCCTGGGACCTTACAGTGCTCTGAGGTTTGGTTCCATGGTTGAGCCTGAGGTGGCACCACGTGAGTCGGGGCTCTGAGATGGCCTGTTGAGCAGAGGGGATCCGTGGACCCTGCCAAGCCTTGGAGGGGGAGGAGAGGAAGAAAAATCAGGGCACTAACTACTGAGCACTCGGGTACTGCCAGGGATGGAGTAGGCACCCACGGGGCGTGGGTGGCCTGTAGCTCTTGTGACCCCAATCAAGATCTAGTCTTGACTCCTCACTGTTTGCTTCTTAGGCAGCCTGGAGGAGAGAGGCCTTTTGGCATGGAATAAAATCCAGGAGGATTCTGAGGAGACTCCGAAGGCCTCAAAGGTCTATGGCCTTCCCTGGGGGATTGGCACCAAGTTCTGCACATCTTCATGTACCCGAATCCTCCCATTCTGGCCCAGGATAGACCACCGCCAAGATGAGGTGGGGGTGAGCCAGCTCACTCTGTGCTCCCAGACCCCCTCTGGAAAACACCTGCGGAGTGTCACAGAAACCAAGATGTGAATAGAATGGCCCCACCCCCATCTTCTCATAGCCAAACTCTGCAAAATGCAAAGATCTCTGTTCACCAATAGTCACACGAGTGTCCTTCCCAGGACCTTCCACATCTGGATACTGTGGTGGCCAAGCAGCACTGGTGAAGAACATGGTCAGTATGGGGCTAGCCTCAGGACATTCCTCTGCTGTCTCTGGGCTCCAGAGTGGACCGTGGGGCTGGGATCTCCACAGAAGCCTGCTCTTCTACAAAGCTCGGCTATTTTCTGGTGGATGGGAGGAAGAGGCATGGTGTGGAACAGGGGCAGGCTGTTTGCTGAAAGATGATGGATCCAGACAGCCTGTAACCCCAGCCAATCAGGAGGCTTTGCAGGAAGACTCATTAATGCTACAAACGCTACAAACTAACTTTAAGGCTACCTGGGCAACTTGGCAAGATCCTGTCTCACAATAAAGAAGTAAAAAGCAAGCTAGGGTTGCTGGAGAGATGGCTCAGTAGATAAGAACACTTGTTCTTCCTGAGGACTCAGGTTCAATGCCCAGGACCCACATGGTGGCTCACAACCATCCCCAACTCCAGTTCCAGGGGATCTGACACCCTCTTCTGACCTCTGTACCAGGAACATATGTGCTGCACAGATGTACATGTAAGCAAAACACTCACACGCATAAAATAAATAAATCTCTTTTTAAAAAAGCAAACTAGGGATGTAGCACTGTGATTGAGAACTTTCATAGCCGATGCATGGACTGGGTTCAAACCTCAGCACAGGAAAAACAAAAAAGGAAAAACAACTGGCACAGCTGTTTTGGTTTCCTTCTTCCTTCTGGCCTTCCAGCGCTTCCTGTAGCCTGTAGCTGATTCCTCAAGGCTCACTCACCGGGAAAAGCAATAAGGAACGCCCCCCTTCCCCCCAGACCCCCTCTAGTACCGGCCCAGCTTTAGGACACGTGATCTGCCCTAAGACATCTGAGTAGAATTAAGAGTGGACTGAGCCCTACTGTGCCCCATTCTTCCCACAATCCTGACAGGGCTCGTGCTGCTGTTCCTTCTCTACTCTCCATGGAGTCACGGGCCTCAGACCCTTTCAAGGAGGCAACCTTGACCTGGGTGTGGAGGAGAGGAATCTGGCTCTACTGCTAAAGCCCTCTCCGCCTTGCATCCCTGTCTGCCGGAGCAGGGGCTCAGGTCCCCCCGCAGCTGCATTCAGTCTGTCTGGGATGCCTTCAGAACCCTCCAGTATTTCCCAGGAGGAATCAAATTCTGATAGGCGCCGAGTCATATGAGCCAGGGAAAGGACCCATCGCCTCTTCCAACTCCACTTTTCCCGACAGGAACTCTTTTTGCTTGGCCAAGCCCACTTTCAAAAGAAGGAAGGGCTGAGGTCGGCTGTGGGGGTGGGGAACATCTGGGTCCGGAGGCTGCTGCTTTAGTAGGACTTTCCCCATCTGCACCCGTAGTGTTCATCTCTCTGCTGGGGAGTGGGTGGGAAGAACTGACTCCCGTCCGAGCTTGGTGATGCCCAATCTGTGGTCGAAATGAGCAGAAAGGGGGTGTGCCTGCCGGGAGAGGGTGAGTGTGGGTACTCTTGGTTAGACGAGGAGAAAGTGGAGAGGGCGCCACCAAGTCATGTGAATCCAAACACTGTCCATCGTGCTGAAAGGGAGGGCCGAGTGGGCGGGCGCCAGCGTGCCCGCTGGAGGAGGGGCCGTGGAGGGCTCGCTGCTCTCCCCTCTCAGTCCAGCTTTCCTTTCTCCTCCACTAAATTTCTAAGAGCCCCACTCTCTGAGTGACCCTGGGTGGGGAGGACTGGCTGGAAGCATCGGGGAATCCGGACACAGGAATATTTCTCCAGGAGGAAAAAGAAATCTGGAATCTTCAGAGCAGAGTGTTGAGTTTGAAGCATCAGCGGCAGCCGATGGGGAAGAGGTGTGCGTTCATCCACAGGTTCAGAAGCGTGGGATGTGAGATCAAACTATCTTACCAGGCAGTGGGCTTGAAAAGGCCACCCTTGAGGACTCTTCGTGACCCCCACCCTGCGGCTTCTAGACTGCCAGTGAGGCCCTTTCAGAGAGAATAGACACCACCCCCTGAAACAATGTAGACGTGTACCTCAAAATAACTATGGCTGAGGGCAATATAGGGGGAGGAGGAAGGAGATAGCCATTTAAGCCAAGGATTTCCAGCCTGGGTGTGTTGGTGCAGATTGTCAGTCTCAGTGCAGAGGCAGACATGTGACTTTGAGGTCTGCCTGGGCTACAGGGCAGTTTCCGGGCCAGTCAGGGCTACATAGTGAGACCCTGTCACAACAACCACATGCATTTCCAGCTTCGAAGTGACCAAAGTGAGGGGTGGGGTATAAACAACTAGAGCCTACTAACTAGAACCAGAGCCTTTTAGCCATGTGAGAAAAGCTTAACTCAGACACAGAGTTGGATAGGGGTCGGCCAGACGCCAGGCAGGTAAAGGCACTTACCGCGGAGCCGACCAACGCCCAGACTCCCATCCTCAGGCGCCCACCTGGTGGAAGCAGAGAACGGACTTCCTCAGCCTCTCTGACCACCACCATACCAACATAGTCCCCTACACACACACACACACACACAGACACACACACACACACACAACTGCCACACATACATACATGCATACATACACACAAATAAATAAAATAAAATGTTTTTAAAAGAAAGCAAACGGAGAGTGAGATCTATTTATCAGTTCTCAAAGCGAGGGGAGGATGTAGGGAAGACCCCAGAAACATAGGAGGGAACCTAAGGAGGTCTAGATGCAGTGGGCCCAACCCTCACGGACTGTGCATGTGTTCTCTGAGAGCTTTACATGGGACCCAACACAAAACTGTAAGCTTACTTAAAACATTGAAAATTTTTTTATTCATATGATTAAAAAAAGAAAGAAAGAAAAGCCAAAACCAAACTTGGTTGCACCATTCTGTAGAATTCTGTAGAAGACAAAAGTAAAGGTTGGAAGTACCTGGCAGTGCCTTCCTTCCCAACTCTGTCCTTTCCCCTCCTTCTCCCTTCCTCCCTCCCTCCCTTCCTCCCTCCCTCCCTCCCTCCCTCCCTCCCTCCCTCCCTCCCTCCCTCCGTCCCTCCCTCTCTCTTTGTTGCAGCTGCAGCCTGTTGTCTTCCTCTTTCTCACCAAAGTTAAGGGGTGGCAGCCACAGGCCATGCAGGTGTGTCGCGTCCTCATACTGTGACTGCAACTGAAGCGTGGGTTCCTCACTGTTTTGAGCACAGCACATCTGTGGGCCGTGCATTTGCTCTCGGCATGTGTTCGCCTTGAAGATCTGTTTTTTTTTATTTTATTATTTTATTTTTTTTATTTTTGTTCCAGCACGATTTCTGCCCTAACAAGGCTCTACCTCCATGCAGCTGTTCCTATAGTTCTGGAAGCCAGGTGCCTGGAGTCGGTCTGACAAAGTTAGACTCTAGGTGTGGCCACGGCTGCTTCCGCTGGCAGTTGCTGGGGGAAATGCTTCCGACCTAAGCTTTTCCCACTTCTAGAGGGGACCTGTGTTCCTTGGCTTATGCTCCTTTCCCTGTCTTCAAAGGGTGGTATTTCTACATGCGTGCTGCTGTCCCCCTCCTGGTTTTTGTCTTGATACCTTTACCTCTTTTTCTTTTATACCTGTCAGCCTATGAGAAACTGGCAACTATTTTGATGAAATTGGTGATTTTTCCCCATATCATTAGATAGTGCACTTGTACCAGATGTAGCCTTGGTCAGCCGGATGAATGGACAGAAATGAAATGTGCCCTCAGGCCGGGGAAGGATAGGCTCCTAATGAAGGGTCCCATTGCTATGGAACCGTGACCTAAGCAACTTGGGAAGGAAAGGGTTTATTTGGTTTGTGTTTCCATCTCACTCAGAATCGATGCAAGTCAGGACAGGAACTCACACAGGGCAGGCACCTGAAGGCGGGAGCTGATGCAGAGGCCACGAAGGGTGCTGCTTACTGACCGGCTCCTCCCATGGCTTTCCTATAGAACCCAGGACTCCTTGTCAAGGAGTAGCCCCACCCACAATGGCTGCCTGCATAATCACCAATTAAGAAAAGGGCTTTGCCTACAGGCTTGCCTACAACCCAGTTTTATGAAGGAGTTTTCTAAGTTGGAATTCCATCTTTTCAGATGACTCTTGCCGGTGTCAAGTTGATATAAAATTAGCTGGTGCCAAAGGGAGGGACATTTGTTCCCGGCTGCACCCGGCAGCTCCTCTCCTTTTGCCTTGACCCCCATGCTATCAGATTTTCCACTCACATCTCTTTCCAATGACGGTCCCACACCAGCCCTCCTTCCCGAGGATATTAACGTGCAGGCTGCTGTCCCCCTTTGCAGGAATGATGTCTACTACTTGGAGACATCCTATCCAGTGTCCATCTTTGTCTCATGGTCTCTGTGTGTCTGAGCTTCATATTAACATGGTCCTTCCCGGTACCTCAGGCTAGATTTTGGATTGCCCTCATCGGTGTCTCCTATAGCTGTCTATTTTAAGCATTGTTAAAATAAATATTCACTATTCTTTATTTATTTGAGGGGTGTGTTGAGGCCAGAAGAAGATATCAAATCCCTTGGGGCTGTGGTGGTAAACTGTCAAATATGGGTATTGGAAACTGAATTCCAGTCTTCTGCAAGAACAGTCGGTGTTCCATTTTTGTTTTGTTTTGTTTTGTTTTGTTTTAGAGACAGGGTTTCTCTGTATAGCTCTGGCTGTCCTGGAACTCACTCTGTAGACCAGGCTGGCCTCGAACTCAGAAATCTGCCTGCCTCTGCCTCCCAAGTGCTGGGATTAAAGGCATGCGCCACCACCGCCCGGCCAGTCAGTGTTCCTAACCACTGCACCACCTCTCCAGCTCCTCAAGCAATTCCCTGATATCCGGTTTTTCTAGATCACTACTTCTAGATCCCCAAGTCCAACATGCCTTTCATTTGCCAACATTAACATCTTCCATCCCCTCTTACAGTTTCTTCCTTCTTCTTTATCCGACCAGAATTCTAAGGACAATCCAGCCAATTTCTTGCATTAATTTTTTCTTTGTGTACATCCATTGAACATGGTATTGTGATATATAAGGATACCTTCACAGACCTATATATTGTACATTGAGGACATTCTCCCTCCCCTCCCCCTCTCTCCTATTAGTCCCCCCTCTTTGTTTTCCTAGACAGTTTTGCCTCAACTTTCATGCAGCATGCGTGCACATGCGCGCGCGCGCGTGTGTGTGTGTGTGTGTGTGTGTGTGTGTGTGTGGTGTGTGTGTGTGTACATGTGCAAGTAATTTTATGTATCTATATAAAACCTAAGAACAACACATAAGAGGAAGCATCTTTCTGAGACTAGTTTAATTCACCTAGTCACCTCCATCTCAAATTCTTAATGGTCTTGGTCCTTCTTTTTCATTACAGCTCCTTAGCTAAACTTCCTCGTGGTCAGAACAATTCTTCATGACTCTCTGCTACTTACACTGTCACTGGTCAGGACATAACAAGTGTCCTTGGTCTCGGACCTGTGGTCTTAGGTTTACAGCCAGGAACTTCACATGGAGCCTAACTTGCTTTCCAAGCTGACTCAAATCTACAGCCTTCTCCCACCCTGTCCCTCTCCCTCCCTCCCACCCCCTGCACTGCCCAAGTTCTCAGCCTCTTGCTTCATGGAGCAATCTCCAGGGAAGCAGCAGAAGAGGGCAGGTGTAAATGTCCCCCTCGTGACCTCCCTCTTTCTGAACTTGTACCCATAGGTGATTCCTCTGAAAGAACCCTGGGGTCTTCTAAGCTGGCTCCCTCCTCTGAGTCCAGAGTCTGTTTTCCCGATTTCTACTCAAAGGCGTGTCCTATAGCAAGATCCATCTTGTATCACTAAAGTTTTTTTTACTAGTTTATGGGAGCACATATATCTCTGTTACTTGTGTTACTATTTATTTTAAGTGTGTGGCACGGTGGACTTGAAGTAACAGGGTCTGCCCCCCCCCCTTCCATGCTTTAAGAATTATGGTGCAAACCTAGAAAGCAGGCTTAATTGTTCAGAGGGAATTCAGGAAGCGTCTCAAGCCCATAAAGGGCTGTAGAAATAATGTTTTTGTCCACAATGTGAAGTTTATGCCGTGTTATTCAAATGTTCATTTCTCTGACTCTGTACCCTGTTTCAATACACAGTATTGTAATGCTTATACCAAGAATCTCCTGCCTCAGGTTTGTGTAAACAACTCTTACCATTTATTCTCTGCCTTGTCAATAAATGCTGATCAACCAATGGTTGGGCAGAACAGAGAATAGGGCAGATGTGCACCAACCAAAGAGAAAGAGGGAGAGGGAGAACTTTTTTGTTTGTTTGTTTGTTTGTTTGTTTTTTCCAAGACAGGATTTCTCTGTGTAGCCCTGGCTGTCCTGGAATTCACTTTGTAGACCAGGCTGGCCTCAAAAATCTGCCTGCTTCTGCCTCCCAGAGTGCTGGGATTACAGGCGTGTGTCACCACGGTCCGGCGGAGGCAGAACTTTTTATGAGACCCAAAGTCAGCAACTCAAGTAGTAATTTTTGTTTTCATTTATTTGAGATGGGGTCTCTCTATTTTGTGGCTCTGGCTGTCCTAGAACTCTATTTAGACCAGGCTGGTCTTGAAATCACAGATCCACCAGCCTCTGCTTCCCAAGTGCTGGAATTGAAGGAGTGTGCCACACGTCTGGCAAACACCAACTTTTAAATTCAAATATTCTAATTCCACATAATCCAAAGACATACTAATTTGTACCTTATAGGTTTAGGAATGGCAACAGGAAAATATTAAAAGTACTTGTTTTCTATCATTAAACAATTATATTTCTGTAAGCAGAAAATTTGTATGCACAATATAAATAGTGCAATTCGTAACTTTACAGTCTCAACACTGAAAGGAAGAAATTTTGTCAGTGCTTGTTGATGTCGCCTGGTTGGATGGCGTGTGTGTGTGTGTGTGTGTGTGTGTGTGTGTGTGTGTATGCATGTGCAGTATACACCTACTGTGCACAGAAGCAAAATGACAGTGATGTCACTTGATGCAATGTGATCAGACACCACCAGAAGCACCTCAGCTTCTGTATGAATGCTTTGACTTCAAACTAACTCCAGTCTATTAGTCAAGTACACCAGAGAGTCAGAACTGAATGGATGTAGCATTCTGTGTATAGACAGGTGGAGAGAGATTTACTTTAACCAGGTGGTCCATGCTGTTGCGGAGGTACAAATCCAACACTCATTGCTGGGGCTGCCTAGCGAGGAAGCGCTGTCCCGGAGGCCCACCTCCCTTAGAGGAACCCAGACTTTTGTTATTAAGGTCTTGAATTGAATGCTTTGTGGAGCGTGATCTGCTATACTCAAAGTTTACTGATTTAAATGGCAGTACAGATGTCATTATACCGCTCCCCACTTCCTGTGGCTCTAATGTCATACAAAAATACATTCATAGAAACATCTAGAATGAGGTATGACCAAATATAGGGTACTATAGGCTACTCAAGTTGACACAGAATTCTCTCTCATGTCTAGTGTGGAAGCCCAAGGATATCCACATGCTCTGCCTGGGAACCTTACCCAGAAGTGCTTACAACACAGGCTGGCTTTGCAGCACCCCGTCAGCTGTCTGAAGCAGAAGCAGCAGGTGCACTGGATTCCGCTCTGTGGCCCTGCAGTATAGGATTGAGCTGAGCACTGTTCCTGGGCTCCCAGAGCATATAAGATGAGCAATTGGGCTTCAGATCGCTGGAGAAGCCACCACAGCAATGCCTTGAGTCCAGGCCATGCTGAAAGGACTTGATAATGCACCACCCACAGGGCAGATTGTCTTCTAGGCCTTGGCTACCCCTGGTATCTCACCCTCCTCCCCTGAGCAGCGACATCCTGGATGTGTGTCCTGCAGCAGACTGGTCCCTTATATTCAACAAGCCCCCAAAAAACCACTGCGAGGACACCAAAAATCATTGCTCTTAAAACTTTATAGTAACAGAAACTAAGAACATGCAAAAAAGCTCTTGGAAACAACCTTTCTCAATAAATCTTGAAAGACAGGGAGGCGTGACCCTAGCTACCAGCATTTAAACTTGAGCCCGCCTCTCCCATTTAATCTTTTCCTTCTCAGCCCATCTGCTTTACACCTCATCATCATCAAAGGTCTCCAGGCACTTGAGCAGCATCATACCATCGTCGACTGGAGGATCCGGTTCCTGCAGATCAGTAAAGAAGAGGCCGAGAATTAGGAGCAGCGGGTGGGTTTGCAAGCAGGTGAGTGGGTCCCAGCAGCCTAGGCGGCCGTGCTTAAGGCTCCAGCTGTGCCTGCAGCTTCAGGCCAGGCAGGGCTCATGGTTATTCTATGATTGGTTTTAGCCCCATGCTTGGAATTTCCATGCACCCATAAGAGAGGGAAAAATCTCAAAGCTTTATCTAAATACCCATCTACAGACTATGCACCCACCACGATGCACCCACCAGTCACATGCCTGGCTTGAAAGAAAGGAAGGAATGTGATGGTCCCATATCTGTGGCACAGATATTAGGAGAAGAATTACGGACAAGGCACTGTGCATAGCAGGCGGCCATTTGTGATTGAAAAAAAAAAAACATAAATATCCATAGACTACCTTTGAATAGATGGGCAGGAAACTGGTAATTGTCTCTGGGAAAGACTGAGGGACAGTCGGTAAGCACAATGACAAGAGAGAGACTGAGATTTTATTGAATATCTTTAGGGAAGTTTTAAATTTCATACCATGTAGATGTGTTACCTATTATAGGAAAAAAAAAACTTAAAAAAGAAAAAAAGAAGCAATGTGTTTAATAAAGGCTTCTCATTCCTTTCAAAGATGCCAGACAACTTCTTAGGGCTCTCTATTGTCTCTTCCCTAAATCTAATTGCACGGTTTTTGATTTCTTTCTTTCTCTCTGCCAAGGAGAAAATGACCCCTACTGCTTGGTAGCTTGGCAGATCTGTGTTGATCTTTATGACTCCTTTATACCTGTTGGCCGTCTAAAGAGAGTAGGAACTCCCAAGGGTGATACCCAGGTGTGAGGTTTGCAACCTTCCACACCCCAACCCCTGCCCTGGAGAAGAAGCTGGGCACTTCAAAACCATCAGAAGTTAGATCTAGCAAGGCACAGAAAGGAGCAGCCCAGCCCTGCTAACCCTTTGTTTCTGACTTCTGGCCTCCAGGACTACTGCATGGATTGCTGCCATTTCAAGTCTCTGTTTAGAGAATGCACTGTGGATGTCCACAGAGCGTCATCCAAACCCTCCCATGAATGTGACAGGGCCAGCAGAGGGCTGGGCGTGCCATACAGAAGACAATGAAAGGTCCCTCTTCACACCAGCCTATTAAATCACAAGGCTTCCTGCCTTGCAAGTCCCGGTGGCTAATGAGATGCCAAGGTGATGCTCAGGAGGGGTAAAAAGTCCAAGCACTCTGCCTAATGTGGACTCTTAGCCTCTATTCTTTGTTTCTGCCATGTAGGTTGAATCTGTTCTTAAAGTCTTGGCAAGATATACGGATTTAATCGCATCCAACAAAAAGAACAGGGCAGGTGCTACAGGATGGGCTCTCGAGGATTGGTGGGAAGCAGACTGTGCAGAGACAGACGCTGTCCCTAAGAAGAATTGAAAGTGGTGTCAGAGATTGCATTCCATGTGTATTCTTTTGTGATTGCAATCTCTGATAAGTGGATATTAATTAGCTCAGAAGCTCTGAATACCCTAGGCACAATTAGCATAACAAATGACTCCCATGAAGAAGTAAGGAGAGGGTCCTGATCCTGGAAATGCTTGATCTAGCATTGGAGGGGAGTATCAGGACAGAGAAAAAGGAGAGAGGTGATTGGAGAATGGGTGGAGAGAAGAAGGTTTATGGGACATATGGGGAGGGGGAAACTGGGAAAGGGGAAATCATTTGGAATGTAAACAAAGAATATAGAAAATAAAAATATATAATAATAAAAAAAAGAAAGTGGTGTCAGCAGGGAGAAATGAGGAAACGGTGAGAAAGGGGTCAAAGGGCACCTTTGTCCATGGAGACAGCACCCTCTCCGCAAACGTTTGCTACTGCTATATCGCTATTTTAAACAAACAGCTGTATCTTACTAGGTTAGCTGAGAAAAACTATGGTGGTGCAGTCTCAGTGTCCTGCACTGAAAGGCCCTGTCCCCTGGTGGTGCAGTCTCAGTGTCCCCCGCCTCCATCAGAGTTCAGAAATGGCCTCCTAACCAGGATCCTGTGACTTACATCACCACCAGCTACATTGTAAGCCCTCAGAGGAAAGTTAGCCTTCAAAAGCTGACTGGAAATACCACTTAAGACTCACAGAAGACCAAATAGCTCACACAATGTTTTTGAGTGCCTGCTAGGAGCCAGACCTTGGGATCTGACCTTGCTACAAAGGGCTCCTGGGCAGATCTGTCCTGGAGGAAATCCCCCTGCCTCTTTCTTGTTTCCCTAGTATCCTCCATTGTGCAGAAGGTACTAGGCTGCAGCTGACCAGTCGGGAAGCAACCAGAAAGCCTGAAAACCCCCTGAGGCAGATGGAGCCTGGGTGGGCCGGAGTGCCCGCCCCACTAATGGTGTTGGTAGAGATTTTGCTGGTCCTCACTCTATCTTACCTGGTTTTGTGGAGTGTTCACACAGCCAAGGCCTTTGAAAAACTCAATGATCTGAAGGTAGAGCTGAAATTTCTCCTCTGGATTTTCTGCTGAGTTGCAGCTGGCAAACACAGCACTGACAGCAGAAGAAATAGAAATCATTTAGAACCTAACCTTTCACTAGGGCTCACTACCACCCAGGCCCTAAAGGCTGGCTCAGGGTGCAAACTTTAAGCATCCAGGGGAATTGCTTTGTAGCCCAGAGCTGTTCCTGGGAAGTGTGTACCACCTCACTGAAAGGCTGCATCTGGAAGGCCTGCAAAGTAACTATAGCAAGCCTGTCTCTGTGTCTTGATGGGAGCTCCGCTTACTCTCGGTCTCCTGCAGCAGGGCTTGTGGTTTGGGGACATCTGAGGCAGGTCAGGGTGTCTATACACAGTGCGGGTTCAGCCAGGGAGTGGTCCCCACTCAGTGCTCTTCCCATGGTTCTCAGCTTAGAGACAATAGTAGTTCTATTTTGTGGGTGGGCTTTTCCCTCTCTATCTCTACGAGCATCCCTGTGCAGCCAGTGCCATGCAGTACAGAGGCTGAGTATCATTAATGCAGGCCTGCCCTCATTTCTTCATGGAAGGAGGTTCCAGTTAGCCCAGAAATCCTTTTCTACAGAAGGCAGGAAAAGACATTTTAATGGGTTTCTTTTTGTCTTTTCAGCAGAATAAGGAGTTCCTAACACTGCTTCACAAATGTACTCTGACAACTTCTTGACACTGTTGTTCTTACAAGCTAAACCCAGTGCAGAAGTAGGAATGTGGGGTTCTAGCCATTGGCTGCAATATGATCCTCCCCACAGAGGTGGGAAGAGCTCACAATCTCACAATGCATTGCTTCCTGGCAATCCCCGAGCGGTGAGACCTGCGTCTGGGAGGTGGAGAGGAGGAACTAAGGTGGGTGTTCAGGCAACCTGAAGTTCTGCTTGAAGCCACCCAGGTCACAGCTTCCAGGGCTCCTTGTAGCCCAGGCTGCCACTGAGGACCCTTCACTCTGATCTTAAGGACCTGGATGTCCTTCAGTCCCATGGCAAAACCCATACCTGTCAGGCATATTGTCAGCCAAGGCCAGAGCCTCTCACACAGCGGCTGCAGAGTGAGCTCCAGTTCCGGACTGTCTCACTCTGGGAACGTCCCCTTTGACACTTTAAATCTTTCAGGTCCCAGGGCTGGAGAGGTGGCTCAGAGCTTAAGAGCACTGTCTAATCTTCCAGAAGTTCTGAGTTCAATTCCCCAGCAACCACGTGGTGGCTCACAACTATCTATCATGAGATCTGATGCCCTCTTCTGGCATACAAGTGTACATACATGCAGACGGAGCACTCACATAAATACGTCTTTTTAAAAAGTCTTTCTAGATCCCATTTCACATCATCTCACCGTGGTGCAGACATCCATCCTTTCCCCTTCTGGTCCTGTCAGTACCCCACTTTGTACAGCTTAGAGATCCCCTCAACTTCCTATGTTGGTTCTGTATGCCCACCAGATTGGCTGCTACTGCCTGCCTTACGGACCAAAGCTCAGTGTTTCCCCCACAAAACTTATATTCATATATGTTTAAATGATGGAAGATGTAGCTAACCCCCAGAATGATAGAAGGGCATCAGAACTCTGATGCCCTATGGAGATCTGGTTACAGAGAAGGTGACATCTACGGGGAACTTGTCTCTGCCTTGACCTTGAATGTCCAGTCTCCAGAACCTTGAGCGTAGGCATCTGCTGTTTCTAAGCTGTGTTGTGTAGGATGGATCAATAGTAGGTCTGTGACTGCCCAGAGCAGGCATGAGAAGGACCAAGGCACGCTGGGAAAACTAGGCAAGTAAGAGACATGTTCTTATATCTGAGCATATCACTGGGTATATGCCAGCCCTGAGCCAGGGAGGATGGATGCCCTCCTCCGGGGTTGTGTGAGGATCTGTGGGATGTGTAAGAGTAGCTGCAAACACCCCAGGAACGAGGCACTTGTGCACGCCCACTGACACGCACAGTCGCATTCACCCTAACACAGTCTTCTCACCTATATGCACACTCACACAACTTCACATATGCACGCGTGTACACCACACACTCCCCCAGGTGTAATCTCACACCCATGCATGTATGTACACACTTTCCTATGCCACCTTCCTTACCTGATGTTAGACATATGCTGGGCCTCACTCTTGTCCAGGAAACTTGCCACATCAAAAGCATCCTCAAAAAGGATCTGAAAGAAAGGACCGCGTTACCCGTGTCAGAGATAATGCTGCAGTCTGCTACATGCCCAGGGCCACTGGACCAAGGGAGGCAGACAGACTCTCTCTCAGTATCCTGCACATCTGAATGGCACACATGTCAAATCTAGCACCACACAGGGTCTCTGCTCAGTCATCTTCCCAGGGAGTTACTGAAAGGAAGAGAAAGCGCTGGGGACTGCTACCCCACTCCTAAAAAAAAAAAAAAGCCAAGCCTCAATTTACATCCAGGAAAGGGCAATCCAAACCTTTCCAGGTAGAGATATATTCAAATCTACAACTCACAACCACATCGCATCCCGGGGTTTGCATCAGGGTGAGGCTGAGGAGAGCTGGCTTCTAATGCCTGTTCATTCACTGGCAAGGGCAGCAAAGTACTTCTTTCAAACTCTCTTATATAACACAAGCCACGGTCAAACGCCTGTCCGTTCCAAAACTCTTTAGTATCTTTGACTTGGGCTTCAGGGGTTGGAGAGATGGCTCAGCAGCTAAGAGTGCGTAGGACTCTTGGAAAAGACCCAAGTTCGGTTCCTTGGACCTATGCTGGTCAGTTCACAAGTGCCTTTAATTCTAGCTCTAGGAGATCTGCTATCTCTTGGCCTCTGAAGGCACCTGTACTCATGTACACACACAGACACACGACACACACACACACACACACACACACACACACACACACACACACACACACTTTTATAGTTAAGAATAAAATAGTAAAATCTTTGTAAAGGGTATTGAAAGTTCTCCCTCCTTCCTTCTCCCCTCCCTTTTAACATGAAGACATAGCAAGAAGGGCGGAGCCAGATGTCAGCACAGGAGGTGTGGCTTTCTCAGCCCCTGAACAGTGAGCTGAATAGTCAACATTTGTATGTGGTTGACTTCTCAGATTCAGGATTCTACAGTGGCACAAAAAAGGCAAGATATAAGAAGGCACGAATGTATGTATGTATGTATGTGTGTATGTATGTATATGAGTAAATAATACTCAAATATGTTGATAGTATTAACAATTGTCTGCTTCATAAAAGAACTTCATGAATATCATAGGAGTTCTGAACCAGGAATAGGAGAGTTAAGAATCACCGAGTAACTCTCCTGCCAGAGATACTCACTGCTGACACATTGACCTACTTCTTTGCAGTCATTTCCTTCATCGTGTTATAAGAATTACAGTGATTAATAGTATGAGAATACACTTGTTGTTTAGATAGTTTTGAACCTGCTATCTTCTGAATTTGTGTTCAAACACAATACTAAGTATTCAAACAAAACTGATTTACACTTCAGATTTGGGAGGCTTAGCAAAAATACAGGGCACCTAGGTAAATTTGAATTTCAGATTAGAAGACTGAATACTCATTTAGTATAAGAGGGGCTAGAGTGATGGCTCAGTGGTTACGAGTACTTGCTCTTCTTCCGGAGGACCAAGGTTCAATTCCCAGCACCCACACGCAGCTCACAACTGCCTGGAACTCCAGTTCCAGGGAATCTGACACCCTCACACAGACAGACATGCAGGCAAAGCACCACTGCACAGAAAATACAAATAAATAAGTTATTTTATCTTTTTAAAGCATGACTGGACCAGCACACACTTACACTGGCAGCCACCCTGAGGAGACCAGGGGGGTTCTCTGGCCCTAACGGGTCTACCAGGGCTCGCACCCATACCCAGCATATGTAGTTCTTTCCCAGAGAGCAAACATCTGCTCTAGAATCTTCCTCAATTTGCCCCCCTGGAACAGAAACCTTTGAGACTTGGGCCATCCAGCTGGTTTTCTGGACACCACTTTTGGTGTCTTCTTTGACATTCCTGTTGTTACTTTGAGGAACATCTGGAAAGGGGCCACAGAAGGGCCTGTGTTCCTATGCCTTCGGCTTGGCATTTCTTCCCATCGGTTTGAGATAGAGAGGCCCTCCCTAAGCTAATTTCAAATAACTCATCCACACAGGCTACTCATTCTCCTCACATATACAAAGCACTCCCAGGAGTCACCCACTAAGGGACATTGAGAAAGTCAAGGCAAAGGACCACCCCACGGGGTCTGCTCACCTCTTCCGGGGTGGACTCCAGTGAGCAGCTGGCTCCTTGACTGTCCACTCCACTGTCCTTCATGCTGCCCTCCGCACCAGCCAGCTCCAGACAGGTCTTGGTGAGGTCCGAGAAGGTGCTGTGCTGCTGCTCCCACACCTGCAGGAGCCTGGCCTTTTTCTCCTCAGAAAGAGTCTGCCACAGATGGGAGATGGCCGCAGAGACAATAGGGAGTGTCACTTCCTGTGCGGAGATGATGCTGTTCATGGTCAGGAGGTCCATTGTCTGCTTGTAAAAGTTGAGGTACCTGGAACAGACATGCTTTGTCCCTCAGATATGTAGCCAGATGCTTATGATCGGGCCATAGCTCACTGTCATGGCCACCATTTCTTGGTTTATCAACGACATACTTTTGTGTCTGCCTTCCCCTGACCCCACGATCACAGTAGTCATCTCGAGGGCCATGGGGGACAGGGATTTATGCGTCTCTCATTTCTTCTACTCCCAAAGCTCCCTGCCTCGTACAAGGCACGGCTGCTTTAGCCCTCCTCAAGTATCAGGTCTGCTACAGTCCTGCTTTAGTTTCAGGCTTGAAAGACTCAGCTACCTAGAGTGATCCTCCATGCCTCTGGAAGCCAACATGGCTTCTGGAGGGTCTGAAGTCTCTGGAGGAGGTATTAGAAGTTTGAGCAAGCCAGGTACGATCTTTATATAAGAGCAGACGTGGCCTGCTTCTCAATCTCCAAAAGTAGATTTCAGAGGTATGTGGGAGAAGGAGGAATGAGTATGAGAAATTACTGCCTGTGCCGCTCTTTCCCCAGGGACCCCCAAATAACCACCTATTCTGAATAAAAACTGTATTTGCTATACAAATGTAACTCTCACATTGTTTGCCCAGACCCTTAGCTGGTCTCCACTGGGGTGTTTCCCACATGTAGTTGGGAACTTTGTAGTACAAACTTCCCCGTAGTTTGGTGATTTGGAATCTGGTTTGAATCATGCATGCTTGGAGGCTGCCATGCAGGCCAGCTGAAGTGTCTGTCCCCTTGTCCCCCTGTGTGCATAAAGCATCCCGCCTGGTTGTTCACACCGTTCAAATTCCATGAGGTCTGGCAACAGAGTGGGGGTGGAGTGGGAGAGATCGACTTTTTTCTCCTCTTCCTCTTCTTCCTCCTCTTCCTGGTACTCCTCTACCTCTCTCTCTTCACCATTTTCTTCTTCTGCTTCTTCTGCTTCTTCTTCTCCTTCTTCTTCAGCATCTGGTCCCACAGCTTCAGGGGGGACACACTTGGGGGGACTGTCCTGAGGAAAACTGTTTAGGAATACACTGGGGGGGGGGAATGTAGAACACAGAATCAAGAGAGTGCTTGGCAAATCTCGTCAGTGAGTGCACACACCGAAATCCATAATACAATTTTACTAGCTATATAATCCAAATATATAAATAATAACCAAGTGGCCCTTACAAATTCAAGATGGTTGGCGCATCATTTGAAAGTCAGTCAATTTACCATTTCCACAGGCTATAGAAGAAAAGGCATGTGTTTATCTCATTTGATTCCTCTGCAATCAAGAAAGTGATAAAGTCTGTGTGGAGGGAGACTGGAGGCAGTTTCTTCCTGACACAATTTTTTAACATCTTCACATAGTGTAACTTGATTTTTAACAAAAATTTCCACTAGGCTATAAAATAGTTAATATTTAATATGTTTTCAATTTAATTAATATTAAATATTAATGTATACATTTAATATATTCAATAATTATTTTATACAGGCTATGATACATAATTGTTTTTTAAAAGTTTGGAAAACATGGCTGGAGAGATTGCTCTGTGTTTAAGAGCACTTTCAAGTCTCAGTACCTACATAACTATTCATATCCATCTATAACTCCAGTCCTGGAGATCCGGCATCCAGTCTCCAAGTACACTACAGCACTACAGGCACATGCAGGCAAAACACTTGTCCATATAAAATAAAAAATAAATAATTTAAAGCATTAAATAAAGAAAGAAATAAATAAAATAAAATTCTAAGAACCAGAGGAAAAATGTACAGAGAAGAAAATGGAAGAGCTAAGTGTCCACACCAACGAAATCTGGACAACACCATACCGTCATAGATTTTGGTAGGCTATAACAGCTAATTGACCACAGCCCTCTCTGGGATGGGGGAGACATGGCTGCGCTCTGGGTCTCATCAGAGGCCCACCTGGACCTATATCATGCCATTGGAGATTGACATGACACGGGGCCAGTGGAGGGAGACAAGGGCCTGATGGCTGCCCCTCAAGTATAAGATGTAGTCTGGGGCCTGCAGGTCCCATGCATGAGAAAGGGGCATTATGTCATCTCTTGACAGCAATGCAGAGCAGAGAACATACCTACACATCATGCTTGCAAAGCACCAGCAGTGAGAGAGTTAAATGTAGACCCAACTTCACTTACGGTTTACATGTGAAGTTCCCATCTCCCTTCCCCGCAAAAGTCTCATGTGTGAGAGCTTTGCATCTGTTGGTAACACTATTTTGGGAGATCCTGGACATGTACGGTTTCTTTAAGTCCTAGCTAGGGAAGGAGGTCACTGGGGTGGGACTTTGGGGGTATCTTGTCCCCGGCCCCTTCCTATCTTCTCTACGCTCCCTGTCTCCTGGGAGTTGAATGGCCCTCCTCTTGCGCACATTCCACACATGGAAGCTCATGATAGCCTGCTCAAGCTCACGGGCCTGAGCAAACACGGGCCCAACTCTGCAACTGTGAGCGAAGCCTCCTCTGTGTAGTCATCTCGGGTGTCCAGGTCACAGCGGTGAGGAAAGTGCCTAACAGTGGAGCCAACATAGGAGGAGGACATTTCCCAAACCAGTCTGTCTGTTCAAGTCTGACTATGATGGCAGCATAGTCCTCCACATGTTACACCCATTGTATGTATATGTATATGTATATGTATATGTATATGTATATGTATATGTATATGTATATGTATATGTATATGTATACATGCATAACACACATGCACACATGCTATCAGATGGGTGGATATCCATTGGAGTTAGCATGAATTTTCAGAGAGGTGAGATAATACACAGTTTCATGCTTTTCTGAATTCTGTAATAAGCACAAATCACTTAGGAAGAATATCCCAGCCATGTTATGAAGGTGGGGGAAGGGAAAACTGTAAGGAATGGGACAGCTGTAAGTGGTGAAGAGTGACCGTGACGGCCTTGCTCCCTGGGGGCTGCTATCACACAGCATTGAAGGCCCCTGGCTCCAGCACCTGCCAGGTCTCACCTGTCATTCTCAGAGTACATTCTGGCATATTCTTCTTTGACCTCCTCTAAGCTGTTGGGATTTCCATCTCGCAAGTTGAAGAATCCTATCAGGGACAAGAGGGCAAGAGTCATAAAGAGGAAACAAAATAAACAAAAAAACCAGACCTTTGGGTCTCTCCTACCTGTGTAGTTCAGGGACCTGGGGAGGAGGGGGAGAGGCACAGAAAACCTAGACCCTCCCAGCTTTAGAGAGGGCAGAACCACTTCCCACTTCTCCTCCAAGGCCTGAGGGGAGAGTCAGGTCAAATAGTAGTCTACTTCCTTTCTGGTCCCTACAGCTGAGGTCAGATGCCTTTAGCCGTGTCCTATTAGGGAACCCATTGAACCCACACAGCCTGGGGACCCTTGCCCATGCAGCCAGGGTGCCAATTCCCTGGGATGGGGACCGGTTATGGCCCAAGCATAGGGCCCGACACACTGTAGGTTCTTAACACACATCTCTGCCTCCGATGGAAAGCCTGAGGCGGCTTCTCTAGGGAGGGGTCTCTTGCCTTTGAGTTTCAGCAAATTATCCAAGCTTTGTTCCAGTTCCTGAATGTGAACCTTCGTCTTATTCAGTACCTGCCACTGAGGACACAGACAGACATTGTTGAAAAGACAGCCTTTCACTGCTGAAATGATTTTCTTTACGGGCCCAGAAAACCCCTTGTCTCTCTGAGGTCACACTCTGTCCCCCCCCCCCCACACACACACACACTCCCCGCAAGTCCCATCCTTGGCCGTGTCTGTGGAATGGATAGGAAGTTTGTCTCAGTGGTAAGGGACAGAAGGTATGGGGACATGTTTGCATTCTATAAATGGATGCTCACTGAAATACCAAAGTGTTTGGGAATAAGATGGGTTGAGAACACGAGCACTGTAGAGTCACAGACATCTGCATAGGATGCTTGCAGGTAGGACACTGGGGGACAAGGGGGCTCAGCAGACTGAATGTCAACCTCAGGCTTGCACAAAGGCTTCTGCTCAAGCTGTGACCATGTGCAACTTAGTATCTTTTTCTCAAAATGTTTATTTGATGGGTTTGTATGCTCTGTGTAGCTAGGTATGTTGGCATATGCCTGTAATCCCAGAACTCTGTAGGTAGAGGCAGAAGGATCTTGGGAGTTCAATGTCAGTTGCACATTGAATTCAAGGTCAACCTAGGATACACGAGACCCTGTTTAAAACAAAAAAAGAAAATAATTAAAATATTTTATGTGATCTAAACATATCTAAAAATAAATACCCTGTGAATTTGAAATCAGAGTTTTTCCCTTCCTTCCCACCCTTTCTCCTATAGACCTCACTGTCCTTCCCTAGGACGACAAGATGCTCTGGCTACTCTGATCTAAATGTTTGTGTTCTTCGTGTTACATATGTTAAGCCTAACCCTCATTTGAAGATATTCAAAGGTGGGGTCTTTAGAGAGGCAGTTGTCATGAGAGAGATCTCTGAATGTATGGGACTAAAAGACAGGAGGCCCAAGGGAGCTGTCCACTCTCTCACATGAGGGCATGGCTAGATTGCACTCTACATGAAACAGACATGCTAGCCCTCACCAGACACTAACTCTGCTGGCACCTTGAACCTAGGCAGTCTAGCCTCCAGAGCTGTGAATAACGTATCTCTGTGGCTTATGAATCTCCCAGGAGAGGGTGTTCTGTTATAGCAACTGTCTCAGTCTGAGATGCTGGCATTGCGGTCCAGAGCCAGCGCCCTACCTCTTAGCATTTCCCCTACACTCTTTCCCTTTCTTTCTCTGAAGCCAGGACTCTCTCCCATGTAGCCCAGGGTAATCTCGAACATACTGTGTATCCAAGAATGGCCTTGAGCCTCGGATTCTTCCAGAGTGTTGGCATTACAGGTGTGCACCACCACTCCAGGTTTTACAGTGCTGGACACGGATCCCAGGGCTTCATGCATGCTAGGAAGCCGCCCTACCACCTAAGATACACCTTCCCCACGTCTCCTTATATTCCTACTGCATCAGGGAAGCTGTGGACATTAATGTTGACATTTTCCCTAGATGTATTTTTCATATAATTTCATTTCTATTTTTTAAAACATTTACTGTATGCTGGGAGTATGGGATGACCCTGTAGTGGACATAGGACAACCGTTAGGGGCGCTTCCTCCATGCGGGTTCTGGGGTTTGAACTCAGGCCATCGGGTTTGATGGCCAGCACCTTTTCCTGCTGGGCTTTTTCTCCTGCCCTCTCGTGTGCTTTAAGTAGGCTCACTTTCTTGGGATTTTTGGTTCTGACTGAATTATCTACCCACAAATCCCAACACCAAAAAGAAAAAGATACGTTGTGGTTTCTACCCCTGACATCTGTGACAGTGTTTGTTTGTTTGTTTGTTTGTTTGGGGGTAGGATAATCATATTAAAATAGATCCCTTAGGCTGGTGCCCAATTCAATATGACTGATGTCCTTATGAAAAAGGAGAAATGTGGACAGACACAGAACAGGGAGACCCAGGTAGAAGAGGATGTGAAGGCAGGCAGACATGGATGGTGGTTGGCGCAGTGCCACTACAAACCAAGGGACGGCAGGGATGAGTGGAAGAAGCCAGAAGCTAGCACAGGCATAAAAGGATCTCCTCTGAGGCTGTCCGAGGGGCTGGACCCCGACCTTGTCAATTAGCTGCTGTTGTTTTAGGCCCCCTACCCATGTTTGCTGTCATGTTAGGGCAACCGTGGAGAACTAAGAAAACCGTGCCACTGATCAGCCTCATAGAGCAACTTTTTTTTTTTATGCAGAATCCCAGACTGTCCCTCCAATAACCAAGAAGAAGAGAAAACAGCGGAAGCCATGAATATTTCCTTGTTTCACATATGTGGCAATTGAATGAAGGCCAGAGGAAACTTGCCTCCCTTTTACTGAGACTGGTCTAGAGCCATATTCTTATCTACAAAAGCATGAAGTCAAAATCTGGGGAGGAGTGGGTGCATGGGGGAAGGGTGCATATGGCTTTCCTCCACATTTAGCTGCACTCCCCACAGCGAGGGCCTGGGCACCTGTTTTCTGCTTGGCTGTCCTTCTAGTGTGTTCACACAGCTCCATTAGTCATGGACAGGGACCTCAGGGTTTCATGCCCCTCAGAAGCAAGTACCTCTTTATTCAGTGGATGGGGAACATGGCTATGCCCTGGGGAGAGCTCTGTTTCTCAGCAGAACCCCCCCCCATTCACCCCACAATCCTTAACTCGTCTTCCCCTCACTACTCACCGGCCCCTTTACCTACTCCAAGGGCAGGTGGGGGGTCTGTGGGGGATTCCTGCAGCTGGAAATGGTACAGGTATCAGTTGGTGCCCTCTTCCAAGTGGTCTGGAGCTGCCTTTTAAAACTTCCACAGAATCCTGGGCCTACTCCAGAGCTTTTCTGTGGTGTCTTCCTACCCCAACCCAACCTGGGAATCCTCTGGGAATTCTAGTAATAGACAACTTTAAAAAGGTTTTGATTGTTGCTTTGCTGAAGGTGCCATCCCCGGAAGGAAACCAACCAGCTGGGAATGGGTTCCTGGGTACAAAGAGTTCAGACAGGGAGATGTGGAAAGAGTCAGGCTTGGAGTGGGCGCTTTTAGGCCTTGCCCCTACCAGAGTGCATGTGTCTCCCCTCCCCCACCTCCTGCCTTCCTTTCCTCCTCCAGCCTCTATTAAGCCATGAGAAAATATAGGGACTCTGCACAGTGGCCATTAGGAACTTGATTTCTCCTCCAGCACCCCACCTACCAGGCCTTTCTCCAGTCGCTGGACAATAACTAATTAATGTAGTTTTAATTAGCAGCTAAAAAAGATAACCAAGAAGAAAAAGAGCTTCGTGGTACACACCTGTCCTCTGATGGACCAGTTGGACTCCATCTTAAAGATGGAAGCCATTTTGTTACCAGGTCAGAACAAGTTCATTTCTCTTTCCTGCAAAATTCAACTTGACTGTGCTTTAACCTGTTTCTGAAATGTTACATGTTCCTGGCCCTATGGAGTTGGATTCACACCTTGATTATACTCTGATAAGATGTTCTGCCAAACTTTAAAATGTTCGGCCAGGTTCCTATGTAACCAGAATTGTCTGGGCTATATAAACCCTACACTCCCTTTCCTGTTTTCGATGCTATATTTCCAAACCTCACTTTCGGGGAGACAGCCCTAACTGATAGAAAATAAATATTGTTTAATTTGACCAAAGAATCTGGGTTAATGGTCTTTACTCTCATTTGGTGGGATTAACAATATCCTAGCACTGGGCAGGCAAAGGCAGGCGGGTGTGATTTCAAGAATGGTCTATTCTCAAGAAAGTTCTAGGCCAGCCTCAGCTACACGGAGATTGCCTTAAACATCAGCATCAATAAAAATCAAAAAGGGTAGGAAAAGATAAATGCGTGCCTTGAGATACAGACACACTGAGCCTTCACATGAATGCCAGTGTGTATTCAGTTCTAGTATTGTATATGTGTATATGGTGTGTGTGTGTGTGTGTGTGTGTGTGCACATGCACACGTGTTAGTATAGATAGATATACAGGGTCCCGGGGCATCTGTTGGGGAATGACTGCTGCCCACCAAGTAACCACATGGTCTCCCTCCAACCCATAATTTCCCTTCTCAGGTCAGGCTGCTTGGTGCTGGCAGAGAAGCCTGGCTTTGACAGCCTGCCTATGGGCAGCAGGGCTGGCAGCTCTGGGCCAGTCCTTACTTTACCACCACATGGAGAAATGTTTCACCCTCCCCAAGTCCCTGTACCTTGGAGGCTGTGAGATCAGACTGGGAGTAAACTGTCTTCCTTAGGTTGTTGAAGAGCCCTACCAAGGTGGCTCGATGGCGGGCCTGGGACAGGCGTCTGCGGACCACCCGAGACTCAAGCTGCTTCAGCTGTGACACTGGCTTGGGTGCCCCATCATCATTGGATTGCTTGCCTTCTCCGGGGTTGGCCATTATAATCTATAACGTAATATACCCCCCGTTAGCCTTGCATAATGGAGATACAGCATTGAGGAAAGCAGATAGAGCAGGCAGAAAGGACATCGCTCACAAGGCAGTGACTATAACCAAGACCCACAGGTGACCCCAAATCTCCTACTGAAGCTTAGCTCCTAAAATCACAAACCATTTATGGTGGACTTCCGGTTGAGGAGCACTGGGGCTGACCCCAGCATGATTCCGGCACATTACAGGCACTCACCAGACATTCGTTTCTATAGTCAAGTTTGCACCTGGACCTTGAGAGCCGTCCTTCCTAGTCTGTTTAGTCTGAATAGGCTTGGGTTCCACACTGTGAGGTCTTTCTAACCTTATGAATGGCCCTTCTTTGGTATAGGGGGCGGTTACAAATGCTATCAAGACGTCCACTGTGGATCTGTGGACTTTCCCGTGCATATATTATATACTTCAGAAAGAAAGAAGAGCCTACGAAAGCAAGCAGATTCATGGACTTCATAGGGGAGCAGGCATGACTTTTTCTTGTCTTGCGTCTGCTACTTTGTCAAGATGACCATTATACTGGCATTTGCCATAGATGACTTTACAAAGTAGGAGTCTTTCCTTTTGGTGAGGTGATTGCGACCATATGGTTTTTCTTTTCCTTTTCTTTTTTTTCAAGAGGTTCCACCCAGTCCAGACTGATCCTCTTGCCTCTACCTCCCAAGTGCTGAGACTCCAGGAGTGCAGCACTGCCCAGTGCCATCAGTGCTGAGGAGAAAACCCAGGGCTTCATGAATCTAGAGAGCATCCTAGTAACTGAGCCCTGACTCCCACCCTGCCCCAATCCCCTTTAGTTATAGTTAAGGCTATAGAAGCCTTAACAGGGGCAAGGTTAAAGGCTTCTTACTTGAAGACTACCCCTTACACCTAGAGTTCCTCCCCACTGCTCTTTGAGCAGAGGTCCTGCATCCTCTTCCTGTCTGGGCAGCAGTGCTCAGTGCTGGATGGTAGGTTTCTGCAGGGTTCCCTCTCCCCTGAGCTCAGAGCTTCAGTACAAGGGGATTAGTGACACTGATGAATTTAATGTATGTCGGTCACTTAAAGAGACAGATTGATAAACTCAGGTAGAAACTCAGCAGCAATTGTAACCAGAGGTATGGCCTTTAAGAGGCGATTAGCTACCCAGTTTGTGACATTTAGCTTATAGTGTCAGAAAAGAGTCTGCTCTAAAGCAATAGATGAGAAGCTAAGAGGAGACAGTGCTCGGATGAATGGAAGGTTAGTGGTAGTAGAATCTTCCCAGGACTTCCAATTGTCTGGTGAGTCATGAAAGACTCATACGCAAACCCTCTTGACTTGTAGGGAATCTGAAGCTTTCCCAATGCCCATGCCCATGAAAGCTTTCGCATGGTTGTTGGGAGCCCGGGAGAAATGTGCAGTTCTTGCCTCCACCACAGGGGGGAGACTTTCTCATAACTTGCTCTTAACTGTGGTTGTCAGTGTTCCCTGCCCAGCTTAAGGATTGAGAAAAACACCAGAGCATCCCCACTGGCTACCTGGCGCTGTGGCCCGGATCTCCTTCCATCAGCCTTAGGTTCTCCCAGGTCAGGAGCTAAGGGGGCAGCTTGACCTCTCACTCTGCCCAAGGAGGATGGAGGCTGGCAGATGTAGGACAGCTGAGTGATTTTCAGTGGCCTCCTACAAGCTGTTCCCTAGTCACGACCAGCAACGAACCTCTGCAACTTCCTAAAGACAGTCTCTCTTGATTACTAGTATCCCCTGGAATTCCTGTTGCCCCTGCTAGGTCTATATTTTTCTGACCAAACTTTTAGGGACCTGGTTTGGAACTCTCTATGTAGAGCAGGCTGGTTTTGAACTCACAGAAATCATCCATCCCTGCTATTGGAGTGCTGGAATTAAAGGCATATACCACCACATGAGGCCAGACTGAATGCTTTTATTTCGCATTATTAATTTGTGTGGCCGTACCCGTGGTCAGGGGACAACCATATAGAACAAATGCTCCCCTTTCACCTTTTCGGGATCCCAGGAAAGAGGTCAGATTGTAAAGCTTGCATGGTGAGTGCATCCTGCTCTCTGAGCCTCCCAGACTGACAGTGATGTCCTTGGACGTCCATCCCCCAGACTGAACAGTAATGGTCAGGTCAATATTGGGTCCAGGTCAATAGCAACTGTGATTGCGTGGAGAGGCCCCACCCTGGAAAAATACCACAGAAAGCTCCTTGGGATGGGAAAAGGCAAGGCGGGACTAAAGTTAGTGCTGTGCTAAGAATGGGTGACCTAGCATACAGTGAAAGGGGGACCTAGTGTTGTGTAAACTTAAGATCAATAAGTGATATGTATGTGTATGACAAGTTCTTATTATGTAGCCTAAGACAGCCTTGAAGTCAAGATCTTGCCAACTCTTCTGTATGCTGGCATTACATGTGTGTCTGTGCGTGTCTGTACCTATCAGTTAAGATGCAAAGTTAAAATAAAACTGGTTTAGGGGCTGGAGGGTTATCTCAGTGGTTAAGATTGCTTGCTGCTCTTGCTAAGGACCTAAGTTCAAGTCCAGCGTTTCCATTAGGCAGCTTATAACTTCCTGTAACTCCAGCTCCAGGGGCATCCAGGGGCACTAGTTGGCACACATTTGCACTTACTGATCCCCCACCTCTACAAATGCATATATGCATAACTAAACCTTTAAAACATTCTAGCTAGGGGTGTATCTTGACAATAAAGCATTTCCTGGCCGTGCCTAAAGTGTCACAACAGAATGAACCCTTTTCTTTTAAAACCCTCGCAGACTAAGATGTATAAAGAAATCTGCCCTCAGCAGTCAGGTCTGTAATGAGTCTGTATAGCCTGGGACTCCAACACTAGGAATAACAAATCAGTTTGGAATACTTTTTAAAACTCCAGAAAGTTCTGAAGATTGCTTCCTTTCACCCCCATCCCAGGCCAATGCGTCTGCTGAGTAGCCCAGGCTGACCCAGAACTCTCCTCCTGACTCAGCTTCAAGAGAGCTGGGATTTCAGGCACACATACCCATCCCTTGCTTGGGTCTTTAAGAGGAAAACTGTTCCCTCTTCTTCCCACTGACTGCCATGCTGCAGTCCACTGTCATTTTTGTCACCTAGAACATTACATATCCTCAGCCCTGGTTTCTACCCATCATGTTTGTTTTGCTTTGCTTCCGCTGGTCTCAGATTCAGAGACCTGCCTGCTTTGGCTTCCCTAGTCGGGATTAAAGATGCGTGCCACCACTGCCTTCCTTGAGCTGGTTTGTTTTCCAGGCCCACATTAATTCACCCGAGAAGCTTGCCACACGGGCTTCCAACTTAATCCCTTTCCCCCAATGGGTCGATGATGGCATTGGGCGTTGGTGGCATCCTTCCAATCATATGGCAAAATGCAGCACCTGCAGGTAGATGTGCTTCCCCCCAACACCCCTGTCTGCATTGCCTTTTCCAGATTGAAGCAAAGAATCCCATTGACTGGGCTGCTAAGACAAAGATCTCCCCGGGGTTAGAAGGACCAGCAGCAATGATTGAAAAGGCAAGGGCGATGAGGGTTAAGATGAGGGAAACCATGGAGCAGGAGAAAAATCAGCATCTTAGTTTTCTCTAACCATGCAGAACTGTTTGTATTCCAAGCATTCGCTATTTCACCAATTCAGTTCTTAGCAGGATTCACAGTGAGAGGCGGCCAATTAGAACCGTGGGAACCAATACTGTACATTTGCTGCCTGAGAAAAGGAGAGAGAGAGAGACAGAGAAAGACAGAGAGAGAGAGAGAGAGAGAGAGAGAGAGAGAGAGAGAGAGAGAGAGAGTGCCATGCTCACCCGGGAAACTGGCATGACCAGAGGACTGAATGGACACACTGAGATGACCCAGGAAACTCAGGATGGAGATACCAGTTTGAAGGAAAGCACTGACTTTGTTGTGGTGGTGGTAGTGGTGGTGGTTTTGTTTTTGAGGTAGATTCTCAAGATTATGGCTCAGGCTATCCTCAAACTCAGGACCCTTCTGTTTTGGCCTCCCAGGTAGTAGGATTAGAGGTTTGTGTTACTATGTGTAACTGAAAATACTTTTCTCTGAGAGAGGATAATGGCTCAGAGCCGCAATCCCAGTGCTTGGTAGGCAGAGGCAGAAAGATTGCCTAGAGTTCCAGGCCAGTCTGGACTAAGAAGATTCTGTCTCAAAACTTCCCAAACTTGGGTTGGCTATATAGATCACCTGTACTGGCTTCAATCCCAAACACCACAGAAACATAAAACTAGGTGAGTGGTGCTTCAGAAGCAGAAAACCAAAGCTCAATCATCTTTACCTACACAGCAAACTCAAGACAGAGGTGACGTAAGATCACTTCAAACACACACACACACACACACACACACACACACGAATAACCTCTCTCAAAAACAAACAAACAAACAAGCAAACAAATGAACAACAAAAAACCAAACAAAAACAAAAGGGAAAATGAAAACAAATCAACAACCAAGAAACCCCCCCCAAAAACACAACCCAAAACAATCACCCCTTAAAAAAAAACAAATGAAAAAGAAAAAACCAAGCAACAACAACAAACGAAGAAAAATACAAAGAAAAAACCCAAGCAAACAAAATAAAGCAAAACAACATAAACATGCTATGAACTCATTGTTTTGTATGATAACCTCAAAAAATCAATTAAAAATGAAATGTGGGAAGTGTGGGTTATCTAGTATATCAAGACTTTATCTAAAATAAAAGATAGAAAAAAATTAAGAAACAAGAAATCCAGGTGGTGGGTGGGTAAGGTGTTTTAGAGATGTTACAACACAGGCCGTGCTATGTAGGGAACGGCAGGCCAGCTAATGTGGTGAGCTTTAAGGCCCGAGTCACAATGCTAGCTCATTTAGCCAGCACGTGACTGGGTTGGGCCAAGGGACTCCCTAGATCTTAATTTCTCTACCTGTAACCAGGAGGTAAAAGTCCTTAACTAGACTGCAAGCTAGACGTTCTCACTTTCCGTGCTTCCAGTCAGGGATCTGTGACTCTCCTGAGCAAGAGCGAGTGACAGGAACCTTTCGCATTGCCAGAGGAGAGTGAGGTGCACACCACCACACCAAAGAAAAACACCAAGGCCCTTCAGGAAGGCTGAGGTGCTGAGAGATTGCCCCTCAAAACTTTAATGCAGTGGGGTCGACTTGCCAAGCAGGTTTTCAGTCGCATAATACAAAATGGTGGCTGCAAAATGGCAGCTTCGCTGAGGCAGTCTTCTAAAGGGGCATTTTGTGACAATTCAAACTGCCATGGTCATATGTTTATAACCTCTCGTCTATAAATTAAAGCACAGGTTTTCTTTCTTCTTTTCTCTCTCCTCTCCTTCCTATTTCTGTCAGGCTCATTCTGTAGCCTTAGCTGGCCTTGAACACACGATCCTCAGGCTCGTCAGTGCTGGGGTGACTAAGGTATACCATGGTGCTGAAGTCTAAAGAGGCTTTTCTCTTGCCGCTGCCTCCCCCCCCCCCCCCTTTTGAGACTTGATTTTACTATGTAGCACTGGCTGTCCTGGAACTCTTTCTGTAGACCAGGATGGCCTCAAACTCACAGAGCTCTGCCTGCCTCTGCCTCCCAAGTGCTGGGATTAAAGGCGTGCGCCACCACTGCCTGGCCCCCAAACTACATTTTTATAGAAAAAAAAAATTATACAAACTCTGCTTAATACCAACTCAGAACTAACATTGTGTAAAGTTCCCCAAAGCCAGATGTGGTGACACACACCTGCCTCAATCCAACAAGCAAAACTAATGGACAAGCCAACTGAATGAAATTACTTACTTTTTTTATTTCCCTCGATTAAATAAAAATAAGTGATCTTATTTTTTTCTAGGTTTCAGAAAATGTTTAAATTTTTAAAGTATCTCTGAAAAACACTTGCGTGTGAGCCTTCTTATTAGCAAAAGTCAGGCAGACTGTGCAATGTGCTGCATCACGTACTTGGGTTCCCTATGATTCCTTATGCCCATTTGATTATGTAACAAAAGAAAAATCCAACATCACTATCAAATATGAAGGAGTTGTGGGTGATACACAAATACATGCTCTAGGAATTGCTGCACACACACACACACACACACACACACACACACACACACACACACACATTCTAGGAGTCACAAATGACCCGCACATGCTGGAGGAGCCGCGGGAGACGCCCCTGCACATCCTGTAGGAATTGCAAGTGATCCCCACATCCGCTAGGGGTCGCCAGTGACCCCTCCCATCCTCTAGGAGTCAATGTGACCCACACACATCCTCTAGGAGTCGCAGGTGACCCCCCCCCCCATCCTCTAGGAGTCACGGGATCCCCACACATCCTCTAGGAGTCACCCGTGACCCCCCATCCTGTAGGAGTCGCAGGTGACCCACACATCCTCTAGGAGTCACAAGTGACCCCCTCACGCTCTAGGAGTTGCGGGAGACACACACACATCCTCTAGGAGTCGCTGGTGACCCACATCCTCTAGGAGTCACTGATGATCTCCACAGACATCCTCTAGGAGTCGTAAGTGACCCCACACACACGCTCGAGGAGTTGCGGGAGAGCCCCACACATCCTCTAGGAGTCGCAGGTGACCCACACACATTCTCTAGGAGTCTCAGATGATCCCCCCATCCTCTAGGAGTCGCTGGTGGCCCCCATCCTCTAGGAGTCGATGTGACACCCACACATCCTCTAGGGGTCGCAGGTAACTCACACATCCTTAGGAGTCGCAAGTGACCCCACACACACGCTTAAGGAGTCGTGGGAGAGCCCCACACAACCTCTAGGGGTCGCCCGTGACCCCCACACATCCTCTAGGGGTCGCCCGTGACCCCCACACATCCGCTAGGGGTCGCCCGTGACCCCCCCATCCTCTAGGAGTCGATGTGACCCCCACACATCCTCTAGGAGTCGCTGGTGCCCCCCATCTTCTAGGAGTCACGGGACCCCCACACATCCTCTAGGAGTCACGGGACCCCCACACATCCTCTAGGAGCCGCAAGTGACCCCCCACACACACTTGAGGAGTCGCAGGAGCCCCCCCCCCAAATCCTCTAGGAGTCGCTGGTGGCCCCCATCCTCTAGGAGTCGATGTGACACCCACACATCCTCTAGGGGTCGCAGGTAACTCACACATCCTTAGGAGTCGCAAGTGACCCCACACACACGCTTAAGGAGTCGTGGGAGAGCCCCACACATCCTCTAGGGGTCGCCCGTGACCCCCACACATCCTCTAGGAGCCGCAAGTGACCCCCCCACACACTTGAGGAGTCGCGGGAGCCCCCCCCCCCCCCCATCCTCTAGGAGTCGCAGGTGACCTCCACACACATCCTCTAGGAGTCGCTGGTGATCCCCCCATGCTCTAGGAGTCACGGGACCCCCACACATCCTCTAGGAGTCGCAGGTTACCTCCCCACACACGCTTGAGGAGTCGCGGGAGCCCCCCCTCCCCCCACATCCTCTAGGAGTCACGGGACCCCCACACATCCTCTAGGAGCCGCAAGTGACCCCACACACACTTGAGGAGTCACGGGACCCCCACACATCCTCTAGGAGTCACGGGACCCCCACACATCCTCTAGGAGCCGCAAGTGACCCCCCCACACACGCTTGAGGAGTCGCGGGAGCTTCCCCCACACCCTCGAGGAGTCGCAGGTGACCTCCGCACATCCTCAAGAGTCACAAGTGACCCCCACACACGCTCGAGGAGTCACGGGTGACTCACACCCATTCTCTAGGAGTTGTGGGTGACCCACACACAGTCTAGCAGTCGTGGGCGACTTGCACATTTTCTCAGTCATGAGTGACCCCACACACACGCTCTAGGAGTCCTGGGTGATTTCCTCCCACACACACGCTCTAGGAGCCGCCGGTAATCCTCACACACGGTCAAGGAGTCGTGGATGACCCAGACACAAGTTCTAGAGGTCACGGGTGACCCTTCTTTCCCCACACTCCAAGAGTCGCGGCTGTCCCACACATGCTCAAGGAGTCACGGGTGACCCTCCCCACGCATTCTAGGGGTTGCGGCTGAGCCACACACATGCTCTAGGAGTCACGGGTGACACACACATTTAAGAAGTCACGGGTGACACGCACACGCACATGCTTGTGCAAACATTAAATATTCACTGACAGCTCCTTTTCATGCATTAAATCTGTTCATGCATTCACAAGCACCCACTCCTCCTCTGAGAACACAATGGCACTTACCCTTAAGGCCACCACGGTCAACCATGCACCCTCGACACTTGTGGACCGCGCAGGAAGTTGCTAGAAGCCCTGACGAGTCAGTCACTCACGACTGCCCGTCGCGGAGTAAGAAGAGAGGCGCTTGCCTCAGGTAGAAAACTGACCTGGTACCCCAGCTGGGAACCAATCACAGCCCTGTCACTACCCCATGACCAATGGGGAAGCGTGGTGGCACGCCAATGGGAGCGTGGGCACTGGTGGAAACATTGTAACAACTTGCCACAGGTTGCAAGAAGGTGTGGAAGGAGCGAGATGACCTTCTCACCCCATCCAGGCGGCTAGCGCCAGTTCTTACGCCCCTCAGCTGGGGCAATGCCACCTATGACTTTCTCTTGAGCGAGAGAGGAGTCTTCTTCAAGTCCCCTGTTTCGAGGAAAAGAAAGAGAAAAGTAAAGATGTGAGAGGGGATAGGTACAAAATAGGAGAGGGGAATGGGGGAACCTGACTAAGAAAGCAGAGAATCCTTAAAGATGGAATTCAAATGCAGAGAGAGAGAGAGAGAGAGAGAGAGAGAGAGAGAGAGAGAGAGAGAGAGAGAGAGAGAGAGAGATGTGTTTAGTCCTTGGTGTAATAAGCAACAAGTTTCCTCCAGGATGAGGGGATAGACGGCTCATTTTCCATCTCAAATCACATGGGCTATTATCTTTAAGTCTCCTTTTCCCCTTGCATCTTGAGAGATAGCTGTAGTGGTCCCGACACCACCACATCAGTTTGGCACACTAGGAGCGCCACCACATCAAACCGGCACACTCTTGTAGAGCAAAGAAAGCAAGCAAAAGCCCCTTGGAAGGTGAGAGGCTCAGTCTGTGAATAGGAGGGAGGGCGCCTCCTGCAGTCTGACCTGAGGTGAGCTGTTTCTCCATGCACCTGCCCGCCGCCCCCCCCCCCCCCGAGGTTAAACAGAGGTCACTCGAAGAAGCAGCTGCAGCCAGGACTTTGGAAGGAAGCACCAGAAGTTGGATTCCAAATGGGGATCTACCTCACAGTGACTGTGACTGGCTCTAAAGGAGCCCCTTATCTAACGTGCATCAGGGTACCTTAAATTTAACTCTATCGAGTCATGGTGTCATCTTTCAAATGGTTTTGGTGGGTTGTGTATTTTAAACAACAAAATACTGTCCAGTGGGAATGGTGCGGGACAGCTGTAGTTGCAGCAATCAGATAGTCCTGAAAGAAAAAAATAGCTGAAGTTAGTGGCTAACCTGAGCTTGGAAGTGAGGCTATTGCTCCCGGCAGAAAACAGATCTGACAGTTAAGGTACTGGAGTGGAGACCAATGGAGACCCTGTTACCAGCTCGCCTCCAAACTAGCAAGGGCGTGTCAGGCTAAAGGAGCTGGAGCTCTGGACGACCCTATAGTGAACTGCTAGAATGACACAGAAAAGAGTGGTGTGGGCAGGTGTGGCAGCAGGGCCTCTCTCAAAAGCTTGTTCCAGGTCCACAAAGCGGCTGCACCTTACCCACTTGGAGGCAAGTTTAAAAATGTATCGTTTTTTTTCCATCTTCTGCCTGGGTCATGACCTACCCCTTCTGACTCCCGGGCAGCCTTTGATGTGGGTTTCTGAGAGCCTGAGGGTTGTCTCTTAGGTGGTCCCTGCATCTGTGGTCCTTCTCCTGGCTCTGCTTAAACCTCCTTAAGGGCTGCTGGAGCTATCAGGAGCAGAGCCCATACTGAGGCTGCGAACCTTTGTCTTTGAGAGCCTTGTCTTTGCCCTGTGAGGTTTGCAAACTTTGACCTCTGACAGACCTCAGCCTTTAATTTAGTTGCCAGTCCCCTGCCTACCTCATGGTGCCCACGTGTGGGTATCTATGCTCATGTGGGGGCCCAAAGAGAGCACTAGGTGTCTTTTATTATTCTGTTATTCTCCAACTATTCCTTTAGAGGCAGGGTCTCTTCCTGGAACTGGGGCTTTCATTTTCATGGCTAGGCTGGAAGCCAGGAAACCTCCACAATCCTACTGTCTCTGCCCACCTCAGAGCTGAGGTGACAGTTATTTATAGGGATATCCAGCTTGTTACATGGGTGCTAGGACCCAAACTCTGGTCTTCATGATTATGGGGCAAGCAGTCTTAACTACTGTGCCATCTCTCCAGCCTCAAGATTTTATATATATATATACATATATATATATATATATATATATATACATATATATATATATATATAATTATTTATGTAGAACATATATAATACATTGATTGTATTATATTTATATATAATATAAATATTTTTATATAATATATTATTTATAATATATAAGTATATTATATATAGTACAATATATAATATATATTATACAAGATATAATATATATTGTATAATATTTAGCTATAAAATTTACTTATATATTATATAAATATAAAAATATATTTTTATATATTTATATTTTATAATGAATGAAAAACAGTCTCTCTATGCCCTCTCATAGACTCCTTGTTTAATCTGGAATGTCTTCAGGCACTCATACTAGCTGCCTTTTCTCCGTCCAGTTTTTATTCAGATGTCATGTCTCAGTTTTTGTCTGTTTTCCTAACAAAATGTCACAAACTGGGAGGCTTTGAACGGACTTAGTTCTCATAGTTCTGGTGCCCAGGAAGTTAAAAATCAAGGCTCAGCTGGAGCACAGGTTTTAGGAACAAAGGCAAAGTCCCTGCAGTTCTGTCAAGCTAAGTTCAGTCCTCTATGGTATAGTAGTAGTAGTAGTAGTAGTAGTAGTAGTAGTAGTAGTAGGCAGAGAAAGGAGATTTGTTCAGCGTGGGCCATCTCAAAAAGAGGAACACATTTTTCTAAAGAGCCAGTGACCCACATGTCTTTGCTGTCTTGACTTGAAGTCTTGAAGTTCAGGCTTAAGTAGAGGGCAAGACATGTGTCTAAGTAGGCAGTCCTGGACAATTGTGGTCCTGGCCATCACTGGCCCTCACGGCCTCAACTCCAGCCTTTTCCTGCAAGTGTTATAAGTTGTCAGAAATGAGTGAAATTATTTCTTTCTCTTCCCACAGCATGAGATTTCCAGGGAAATTCCAATTCCTTGGGAACCATTGTGTCAATAGTCCGATAGCCAAGGTGGAGACATGCAGGGGTGTTCCTCTTTAGGATACATATTCCTTCCTGCACCAGAGCAGTCACACCAGGAGAGTCTTAGAAGCCTCACCTCCCAACACCTTCACACTGGGGATTGGGTTTCAATTTGCAACATTCAGACCACAGTAGTCAGCTTCTTAGAGAGGCTTCTCTGGCAGCCCTGTACAAAATAGCATTGCTTATGACCATCTTCAAAATCAGTGTTTTCATCAGTTAATGACTTATTTGTCTCTCCCCTCCAGTAAAACTTATGCTTGATAGATGGGAGGAGGGATTATCACCTGTCTCTTCACTACTATACTTCCAGAGCACAAAATAACATTTGGCTTGTAGCCCATACACAATAAACATTTACTGCAGGCAATGTCAGTTAGGGCCCAGCCACCTTCAGGCAAGTCCATTCCTGGAGCAAAAGCGAGGAAGCAGAGAGATACAGTCTCAGGTGGAAACAAAATGAAGGAGGTTTGAGCAGCCAACATGGGAGCCCAGAACACGGTCCTGACTTCCAGGGAGGCATCTGATATCACCTTTATACTGATGCCTACTAAATATCCCTTCCAGCCAGGCCTGTCTCCTGAGCTCCTACATGATATCCCAGGGACAGCTCCACATGTCTCTCCCATAGGTGTCTCTAACTGAAAAGCACAAGCTCAGCTTCAAAGCATGGATGGAGACTGTAAGTTCAAACCTGTGATTGAAGCTTACAAAACTACAGATAAGAAAACATAGAATGCAATAGTCACACTATGAGGATTTGACCCAGAGAAGGAAGGCATCTATCTTTAACATTAAAAACCAGTACACACAGGCTAGAAAGATGGCTCAGCAGTTAAGAGCACTGGCTGCTCTTGCCCAGGACCCTAGGTCAGCTTCTAACATTCACATAGAGGTTCACAGGCATCTGTAACTTTGGTTTCAGAGGTTCCAATGACCTCTTCTGGCCTCAGTGGGCACCAGGCACATACACGGCACACACACATATGTGCAGGCAGTCATGCACACAAATAAAAATAAATGAGTCTTTAAAATAAAACTGTAAACAAACATTTATTCATCATAACCAAAAAACTGGACATACTTTAGATGTCCTTTGACAACATGATTTACTCATAGGATAACTTTGAAAATGTGAAATTTAGACATAAAGAAAAAGTACCCCTGGTTAAGGGCTGAGAGACATGAGAAGCCAGGGGAGTCTTATCATGAGAGGGACAATGCAAGGGATTCATATGGTGGAACTGGTCTGCACCATGGCTGGTTGTGGATGCACATGTGTGTGAAGAAACACATTCATGCCAACACGTAGAGAACTCATTAAAACCATTGACTTAAAAATATCAATATTGCCGGGCGGTGGTGGCACATGCCTTTAATCCCAGCACTTGGGAGGCAGAGGCAAGCAGATTTCTGAGTTTGAGGCCAGCCTGGTCTACAGAGTAAGTTCCAGGACAGCTAGGGCTACACAGAGAAAAACCTGTCTCGAAAAACAAAACAAAACAAAAATCATGACTATGCTATTGTGCTTTATTTTTATAAGATGTTATCAGCAAGGAAAAACAATAAAGATTACACAGGTCTTTCTGGATTATTCTTTGGGGTTGCATATTAGTAGCTATTCTAAAACAAGACATTTAAGGTTAGGCATGTTTGTGCTGGCATTCAGGCATTCACAGGTGCAGCCGTGTGTTGAGGTCAGAGGTCAGTGTCAAATGTCTTCCTCAATTGATTCTTCACCTCATTTTTTTTTTTTTTTTGAGACTGGCTCGCTCACTAAACCTGGAGCTCACCAATTGGCTAGACTGGTTAGCCAAGAAGCCACAAGCACCCTGCCTCCACCTCCTCGGTGCTGGACTACAAAACAGGTACCGTCACACCCCAGGGTCTTGCAAGGTAGAGCAAGCACTTCACTAACTGACCCGCTGCCCCATCACCATTAAAAGTATAGATTCTAGCTGCAATACCACTGTTTTAGGTGATATTTTATACTCTGTATATGAACACCCATAAAAATATTAGCAATTATTGGTTGCAGGCAATAGACATATTTGTGGGTATACCTGAATTTTGATATTTGCTAACATTGTTCAAGTTCCTTACTACAATACACATTTAGCTTGATTTATGAATGAAATATTATTTTGAAGATTTATTTATTTTATGTATGTGAGTACACTGTCATTGCCTTCAGACACTCCAGAAGAGGGCATCGGATCCCATTACAGATACTTGTGAGCCACCATATGGTTGCTGGGAATTGAACTCAGGACCTTTGGAAGAGCAGCCAGGGCTCTTAACCTCTGAGCCATCTCTCCAGCTCATGAGTGAAATATTTAATAGCATCTTCATTTCCTATAACAGCTATATGTCTGTTGTTCTTTCTTTCTTGAGACAGGGTCTCAGTATGTGGTTCAGGCTGGCCCAGAACTCCATATATAAACCAGTCAGTTCTTGGACTTGCAATGATCCTTCTGCCTCTGCCTCCTGAGAACTGGGATTACGGATGTACACCATCATGCCTGACTGGACAAGCCATCTCTTGGTGCTGATTCATCCAAAGCTCTTAACTAAGCCCCCAAACTTTTACACATCAACAGCTGATGGACTAAAACTTTCCATTTTTCCTATGTATGTCACTGTATTTATTTATAATGCTATGGGAAACTGAGCAGGAAGCTTCATTCACCCTAGGCAAGTGCCCTACTGCCAACCTACAGTCCCCAAGCCTCATGCTGGATGCTGCTGGGAACCTCATCTGGCTACTACTAATGCAGAAAACAAAGCACTTTCTTTCAGATCACAGACTGTTATCAAAACTTCCTGAGAAGTGGGTCAGGTCAGAGGAGGAATCTGCCACCCTCTTTATTACCCTGCCTTCCAGCCCTAAGGCAGAGAATCAACCATTTGCAGAAGGCAGCAAGCCACCAATAAAGTTGATAGGCTATGGAGTCTATGAGTTTATGAGTCTATAAAATGCATCACTTTCACTACAGAAACAATTTGCATCTCCTAAGTTAATACGCAGTGAGGCCTTTGCAAGAGCCAACTCTGGGAACACACGGGGACGCAAGCCTGTCTCCCAGCCTCTGCAAGACCCTGGGCAGAGGTGTCTCACTCACTCTGTCCCTTCCCACTCCTTCTTCAGGAATCTCTCTTTCATGTCCTGGTCCTGCTTTTCACACCACACCCCACTGTGTCAAGAGCCACTCTGCTTTTCCTTAGGGACTTTTCTGTCCCCCTTGTATCAGGATCTGAGACACTGGCCCCTATCCAGAGAATTCATGAGGGCATGCAAGTGAGTTTCTCATCCTCCAAATTCCCAACCTCACCCCAGCCTGCTCTGTACCTACAGGGCCTCTCTCTGCAGCTGTCTTGTTGACAGTTTAAAAAAATTAGCGAAGACATAGAGGTGCTGGGTGTGTCAGCACAAGGTTGTATCCCCAGCCATCAGGAGGCGGAGTTAGGTGGTGCTATAGCTTGAGGCTAGCCTGGGCTACACACACACACACACACACACACACACACACACACACACACACCAGGTCAAAGAAAGAAAAAGAGGAGAGAAGGGGAGAGGAGGAGAATGAGGAGTGGGAGAGGAGGGGAGAAACCCACTTGCAAGCCTTCCTGAGAGTGGCCTCTTGAGCCAAGAGCCCAAAGTCATGTTCACTGGATCCCTGTTCCTGTCACTTCACAGCCTGAGGACACGCCTCCAGGAGCACTTCTCTCTCTCTCTCTCTCTCTCTCTCTCTCTCTCACACACACACACACACACACACACACACACACACACACACACACAACTGCCTGATGCATTTGGCTATCAGAGTCCTGGGCTCTCTAGCCTTTGAACTTCAGAGCTTACACCCTGGTCTCCCAAAGTGCTTAGATGCGGTCTCCCAAAGTGCCCCCACCCCCACCCCACCCCCACCCCCGCAGCCTTGAACTGACTTCAGCGGCTCCTCTGACTCAGAGGCCTTTCGATCAGAACTGAACCACTCTACTGACATCCCAGGGTCTTGAAACAGAAACACCCTGTCATGGGATTTCTTGGACTTCATAATCATGTGAGCTGCATCTCCTAGTAAATCATTCATTTGCCCGTTTATCTATCTATAAGGCTATCCACCTATCCACTCATGAGCTCTAATTTTGTTTACAGGATTAAAAAAAAAGTCTTAAGCCTCCACACTTTAACAGGTGAAATGGCTAGAATACAATCAGAGAAAGATAGCTCAGCTATTAAGAGCACTTGCTGCTCTTGCAGAGGACCTGGGTTCAGTTGCTGGCCCCCGCATGTTGGCTCACAATTGTCTGTAACTCCAGGAAATCTGACACCCTCTTCTGGCATCTGTCAGACATACATGCAGGAGAACACTCAAGCACATGAAATTTTGAGAGGAAAAAAATGTTAATTTTTTCTTCACAAGCCAGGACCAAATGACAATCAAAGTGACCCTCTGAGTTTAGTCTAACACAGGGACCTTGAAAGTCTTCCTGTCAGGAAGGTAGTATCTGGATCTAGTCGGAGCATAGAAAAACCAGGAAAGAAGCACAGTATTTCAGGACAGCACCCAATGATGCAGGGATGCGGACATGGTCCACAGGACATATGTGGGAGGGGTGGGCTTTTTAAGATTCCTACAGGAGTCAGAGCACTGGATCGCCCCTGGAGGGAGTCCCGGGCAGTTGTGAGCTACCGGTGTGGATCCCCATCCTTCGGAAGAACAATATGAACTCCTAGCCTCTGAGCTGTCTCCCCAGCCCTTGGAGGGCAGGGGTAGGGCAGGAGCTATGTTATATGGAAGCAGAGGTGAGGTTTAAAGGATAGCAGTCATATGGATATTGCTAGGGCCCTTGGACATCCCTACCGTTCAGGAGCAGAGCAGAGCCATTGGCCTTGATACTGAGGAATTGCCTAAAGATCTCCTTTTCAATAAAGAAACTAGGCTACTGCAGGTAGGGTTAGAATGATCCTACCACAGAATTACATTTCTTCTGTGGAAGTCAAAGTATAGAAGGAAGTGTGTGTGTGTGTGTGTGTGTGTGTGTGTGTGTACACATGAATAATTTGATCTATTTGTTTCTTTTTTTAAAAAAAATTGAGAAAGGCTGGCCTCGAACTCATAGTGACCTTCCTGGCTCTGCCTCCAGGGTACACACCATCAAGCCTGGTCTTCATGCACTGTCTTATCAAATCCTCATTTTGATTCTGCCTGGTGGACATTATCAGTGTTATCTCAAAGATGAAGAAATAAGGCAAAATGTGTATGCCTTGTAAAACTTCAAATAATTTTCTAAACAAGAAAAAGAAAGAAGGAAAAAGGAACTGAAAGTTCTTCAGAGAAAACAAATGCAGGTTGTTTTTACAATTTTCCTGAGTTTGAAAACTATTCACAAAACTACAATTAATTGAAAATAACAAACAAGAAACTGGGACCACAGGCCACACCCTTCTGAAACTTGGCTTTTTTCTCTAAGGTACACCACTGGTTGGTATAGTTAACTCTCCTGACTCAGGGAACTCAGGGCTAGACAGGACTGGTGGTGGGGATTTTTTTTTTTATTGCAAATTCAAGACCTGTGTGGGCAAATTAGTGAGACTGTGACAAAATCCAAAAGCAGCTTAGCGGTGGGATGCTTGCCTAGTGTGTGTGAGGCCCTGGCACAGGAAACATAAAAAAAAGAAAGAAAAAGAAAAGAGATCCAAGCCGGGCTTTTGTGAGTTGACTTCACGCTGGCCACTTTACCTGTTGGGGCTCCAGTTTTCTCCTTTTGTAAGAGGAGGGCAGAGGACAAAAGATTCTGCAGTGTCATGCCAATAAGTTGGGAACATCACCCTGCCCTGTGACTATCGCAAGGTCCAGATTTACTTTACTTGGAGGCAGCAGTGTTAGCAACTCAGGTGACATTCTGCATTACTAGAAAACTTCAGCAAGCAGAGGAGACGTCAGGGACCTGGCTGAGAGTGAGGGGCGGGGTCAGAGGGGTAGATAGGCGGGGCGCCTGCGGGGCGGAGCGGGGCGTAGGATTGGTAGGTTGGGCGTGGTGTGACGTACGAGGCGCCAGAGTTAGGCCCCGCCCCGTCGCGCCAAGCCCCGCCCCTCTGCCCTGAGCCGCTCGGGTCTTTTGCGGCGCGCGCGCGCAGCGATGGCGGAGGCGGTGGAGCGCACAGACGAGCTGGTCCGGGAGTACCTGCTCTTCCGCGGCTTCACGCACACTCTGCGGCAGCTGGATGCCGAGATCAAGGCGGACAAAGAGAAGGGGTTCCGGGTGAGGGGCCGACAGGGGCGGCGGAGGGGGCTCGGGGGAGGGGGGGCGGGCCTCCTGCTCCAACACTGCCCGCCGGGGCGAGGGCGGCGCTGTCACTGAGTGGTAGGGGACTGTAGAGGTCTCCAATCTGGCCCTCGGTTGACATAGGAGGAACTGAGGGCGGGAGATGGTCGTGACTTGCCCGAAGTTGCTCAGTGAGTGAGTCAGGAGCATCGGGACTCAGGTCCCTGATTCCTGGTCCAGATCTTCACTCCATTCCAGCCTCTCAGCAGGTGCTAGCCAATGGTTGGCCGGCGTGGTTACAGCGCTTTAAGAGCCATGGTTGAGCACAAGGCTGAATTTTGATAGAAGTAGTATTCGAATATTGTCTCTTTTTAGCAGCAGGAGCACAGGGGGCTGCATCCAAGAATGCTCGGTTCAGGTTTGGGGGCGGGGTGGGGGTGGGTTGTAAAAATGGCATAATAAGGGAATCATTGGCAGATTTCCTTCTGCATGCTTTGAAACACAAACTTCTCTGATACTATTTTTCATTAAGAGGTGCTTGGGATTTCTTTGCTTATGATTTGTATGTTTGTATATTTGTATGTACCGAGTTAAATTGGTCTTGGGCAGATAGATTGAGGGAGGTGGTGAGCTAGTTGTTGGAGCATCAGAAGAAAGTTAGGACATTGGTTTCTACCTGGCGAGTTTATTGGTTGCTTGGTGGCAAAGCCAAGCATTTCCCTGCTCCAGACAGCAGTGTCTTGTTGGATAGATATTGGTGTTCAAAACATTGTCATGGTGTGATTGTCTTTGGCTGAAGGGAGCAGCCACTGAGGCTCGGGTGGGACTCTGATGACCGGCAGGAGCCAGTAATCACTGTTTCTTGGAATCCAGAAGCTGTGGAGCTGAGACAAGGATCCTGGCAATTGTCTCTGGCTCATTGGCTCTTACTTATTTTTACAATGTGAGGCAATCAAGACTGCTGTTGAAGTGACATTGCCAAGTTGGTCAAGGAGACGCAACACCTGGAGTTAATGCTCTTGCCTTCTGGAATTTCTGAGCTTGCCAGAGCATCAAGCCCTATCTCTAGGATGAGAAAATCATTTGGAAACCATTATGTTAACATATCTTGGGAATTTTATAGATTGCCAACTGAATTATATGTTTTTACATCTGGGAGCCATAGAAAGAAGATGAAACTGTATTATGTATAGCGAGGTAAGAATTTCCTTCTGTCTTTGGCCACCTCCAATGATGCTGTCTCTACCCAGGTGGACAAGATTGTGGAGCAGTTGCAACAGTTGATGCAGGTATATGATTTGGCTGCCCTTCGGGATTATTGGAGCTACCTGGAACGCAGGCTTTTCAGCCGCTTGGAGGACATATATCGACCTACCATCCACAAACTGAAAACCAGCCTGTTCCGCTTTTATCTTGTCTATACAATCCAGGTACTTCTTGTTTTGACCATTTCCCCATCCCCCATGTCTTATGATCTGTAGAGATCATCTGATTTGTTTTCCCCAGTTCTATGTCCTTTTGGTTTTAAGCATGTAAACTTGTGAGCATTTTAAAGAATATAAACTATATTATATATATAATATATATATATATATATATATATATATATATATAAACTATAAAATATATATAAAGCTGGAGCTGGCAGTGGTGGTGCATACCTATCTTCTTTCCCAGCACTTGGGAGGCAGAGGCAGGTGAATCTCTGAGTTCGAAGCCAGCCTCAGCTGCAGAGTGAAATCTAGAACAGTCAGGGCTGCACAGAGAAACCCTGTCTCTAAAAGCAAAACAAAATGTAGCTGATTTGGGGAACTAATTTAGATTATTTGAGCCTCACCTGGGGATTGTTTTCAGGATGGCATATGTCATTAGAACCTCAGTTTACTTTTGACTTTTAAATTGGGTAGGTCTCATGTATCCTGGGCCAGCCTCAAACCTGATATGTAGTTGAGGATGACCTTGAACTTCTGATCTTCCTGCTTCGGTATTTCAAGTACTAGAAATACAGGTGTGCCCTGGGACTGGTTTACTTTGGTACTGGAGATTGAACCTAGGATTCTGTGCGTTCCAGACAAATGCTCCACCAACTGAGCTATCCCCAGCCTCAGAACTTCAGTGTAAATCAGCTTTGAAATGAGAAAAGGGTGATGATTTTCTTCGTATTGTAGGGTTTATAGATATTGTGTTGTTACTGGCCTGGCAAGAGGTATGCAAAGGCTGTGGACCTGGGGACTTTCCTTTCTCCTCCCTTGTAACCTCCTTTGTCTTTTGGCAGACAAACCGAAACGACAAGGCGCAAGAATTCTTTGCAAAGCAGGCTACGGAGCTCCAGAACCAGGCTGAATGGAAGGATTGGTTTGTCCTGCCCTTCTTGCCGTCCCCAGACACCAACCCTACCTTCGCTACCTACTTTTCTCGACAATGGGCCGACACGTTCATCATTTCTCTGCACAACTTCCTGAGTGTTCTCTTTCAGTGCATGCATATCCTTTCTGCCGCATGTGCGCGCAGCAGTGTCCATAACCAGACACTGATCATGGGACACGCATTTCTTTCACAAAATACCCAAAGATCACTCCGAGGTGTCATGTGAGGGGGCTTGACGAGTTGCGGTTGTCTTTGTCACAAGTCCAGGGAATCATAACTCTTAGTTCTGCATGTGTGCTGTCTGTAATAGCTGATATGCGTGGGTAGGGAAGTTGGCAGCTTCTGGTTTCCGGTACTGGCTCAGTCAGGCAACTCAAGGGTTAGGAGCAGCCAGGCATGAGAGTACCCTCTCTGCATGGTGCATGTCTCTGGGTGGGTTGGGGGGTGGGGTGGTGTCGCTTGCTTTTGCTGGGGTTTGGCGGCAGATGAAAACAGTTTTGGGGCTGGAGTCTTCAACCTGAGCTTGTGTTTGGATTACCTTCTGGGATAGTGACATCAGTGTGCCTCAGCTTGCCAGAGCATAGAGTAGCTTTAAGAATATATTTCCAGGTGTTAGAGAGAGAGAGAGAGAGAGAGAGAGAGAGAGATAGAACGAGAGAGAGAACATCACTGTAATTCACGGCCTACAACTATGTTGTTGAAGGCCCCAGATCTGATGTGTGGATATGGCTGCCTGGTGAGGTACTGATAAATTTGGGTGTGGTAGAGGCCCAGCCATTGAGCTCTGTGGACCTCTGGGAGGGACATTTTCTGCTGGAGGTTCCTGCCTTTGCTTTTTTTTTACCCCCCTCTTCCTGTTGTGGATAAGTGTGATTCAGCCTTTCTCTTCTCCGCCTTCCTCTTCTTCCTGAGGACTTTCCAAAGAACTTAGCATGACCACATCGGTCCTCCAGGGCAGCTGGAACCTGTTGTTCATTATCTTTTCAGTACAAAACAGGCCATGACCCTGCAAACTAGGTCATGCACATTGGCCTGCGGTTTGCGTCTTACCCGCTCTGTGCTTCCAACAGAACTCTGGGCAGCAGTTGGGAAGGACCTGTACCCTAAGCTGGAGCCTAGGGGTTCATGGGCTGGTGTGTGGCTATGCAGTCTGTGGAGTGGTTTATTCATTTACAGTTTTGCCAGGGAGAGAGACAGCCTGGAGAAAGGAAAGGCCTAGTGGTGGATTCTGCTTTCAGTTTTGCTTCCAGATGGATGTTGGCATGGGCCGCGCTCAAGCGTAGATTGTGAAGTCTGCTGAACACTAGCTCTTTACTGCTGGTGCTGGGGAAATGCCTGAGTTTGGGATTTATGGCTTATGCAAGAGTTGGCCAGGCAGATTGTCATGTGTCTCTGAATCTAAGAGAGTCAGGTGGTCTAAGTAACAGGCCCAGGGACTGGGAAGAGACTCTTTCCTTTCCACAGTGCCAATTCCGTCCTCTGTTCCCTGGGTCTCACATTTGAATGTTTGCCTGGGAAGGACTTTGAAACCTTGCCAGGCAGAGACTTATTCTTTAACTTTGTGCACCGGTTCCTGTGATCCTGAACTTCGATGCGGAGTGCCAGAGGACCAACCAGGTCCAAGAAGAAAATGAGGTTCTGCGCCAGAAGGTTTGTTCCGAGCGGCAGGCTCGCTCTCTGGGAAGCACATCTGCTTCGGGGTAGCAGTGGGAACTGTTAACTATAGAAAAGGTGAACTGTTCTCAGATGAAAGTGAATCACTAGGCGTGGGGATCTGGGGCCACCAGAGCTGGGATTAGTGTGTGAAATTAGGTGTGCCTCATGAATAATGTGACAACAGGAACAAACCTGTAAGAAGAAGGACACTGTGTTTGCAGCAGTTGGCTCTTTTCATCATTTTTCTTTTAAATTATGCGTGGTATGTGGGCGTAGGTGCCCGTGCAAGCCAGAAGAGGGCGTCAGATCCCTTGGCGTTGGAGTTAAAGCCATCATCCACCTGATGAGGGGACTCTGCAAGAGCACACACTCTGAACTGCTGAGCCATCTCTCCAGCTCCATCTGCTAGTTATCTTCCCGGTGTTTTTCCCATGTAGCCATGCACACACTGTTTATAAGCAGGGAAAACTGTTCTGATCCAGCAATACACTTGATAAAGGAGGAGCTCAGGATGCCTGTGCCTGCTTTTATGTTTTGCCCCATGAGTCTCCCCATCTTGGATTGAAGATCTGTGTCAGTGATACTGCTAGAGGAAAAAAAGCAAGCTTATAAGCTGTTTGCGGGACGGGGCGGGGCAGGAGGGCGGGGTTTGAGATTCGTGGATAGGCAAGGGCTAAAGATGCAATACTGTAATCATTAAAAACATTTTCCTCTGCAAGTTTCAAACGCTCATTTTGTGGATTTCAAAAATCAAGGCAGGATTTCCCTCCAGTGAATTCAGGAAGAAACAGTGAAGTGGTAAAAGGAAGTAAATCAAACGATAAAAAGAAAAAACCTACAGTGGTTTTGGATGTCCAAAAGCGTTTCCCGTTTTAAACTCGCTGTTAGCTGTGGCGCTCTCATCTGCCCACCGTTTGATGAGCAGAAGTGCTCCTTATGGCCAGGTTTGCATGGGGCATGTCTAGGAAGTTCCCTCAATAGAGTGAAGGTCGTGTAATGTCACTGGCTAACTGGGCTTTTCCCCTCCATAGCTTTTTGCACTGCAAGCTGAAATCCATCGGCTAAAGAAGGAAGAACAACAGCAGGAAGAAGAAGAAGCAGCTTTGGTCCAACACAAACTGCCACCTTATGTCTCCAGCATGGACCGCCTTGGGGACTCGGAGCTGTGAGTGTGCTTGGTGGTTTATGGGTTCGGGGGAGTGGGAGCTGCCATCTGTCCCCTGGTCTCTCTGTGGTCTGAGTGTCATACTGACTTCCTCATTGGCAGTGCCCTGTGTCTGCTGAGGGAGCATTGCCACAGAGGGATTTAGCATACCTGGTTCCTAATTGTGTACGTGAGGTCCCAGTTTTCTAAGGCTCTCCCCTGGATGGAGAACTGTACAGCTGGGTCGGGTGTTATGATGGTGGCGTCCAGGGATGCTGCTTCATAGGTGGAAGGACTGGTCTCCACAGGTGGGATGTTCCTCAGGAGAGGCTGCTGGGGTTAATCAAACATAATGAGCCCCTGTATTTTATTTTTTATATATATACACACTAAGTCTTTGCATTTCCTTGTGGCTCACCCCAGCTCATCTCCATTTGGATTAACACAGTCACGTGCTCAGTAGCATGTGTGACTGCCAACCATCAGACAAGGCAACTCTGAGCTCTCCTGGGTCTCTAAAAAGAGCTGCAGACTTCACTTTTGGGGATGTGCTTCTGGCTCGTTGGTCAGGAAATGGTACCAAGGGTCATGCCACCTTTCAAACTCAGGTCTCAGAACCTACCCAAGCCCCCTGTCACTAATCTCGGCCAGGAGTTGTGTGTACTTTGATCGTCCTCATCCCTGCCCCTCCCCCCCCCCAGCTCCAGCTCCTAATGCTGTGCTGTGATTTACTCTGCCAGAGCATTGGTGTGCAGCCAGAGGCCCGCCTCCCTCTCCCAGTCTCCTCGAGTGGGGTTCCTGTCCTCACTGCTGCCTCAGACTAAGAAGAGCCCTTCAAGGTTGTCACCTGCCCAAGGCCCTGCTCAGGCCCAGAGTTCTGCCAAGAAAGACTCCTTCAGCAGTCAGGTAAGTGTGGGCCCTGCCTGTCTAGTGCTTATCAAGATGCTTCTGATGCCCTGTTCTCAGGCCTTCTTCCTTGTCACTCCTTGTCACTCCAGGTACTTGTGGTTCCTCTTCTCAGGGCCAAATTCCTGGGTGTGTTATGAGATCCCGAATTCAGTTCCCCTTCCTTTCTTCTCCCTTCCCTAGAGGCCCCTCCCCCCCCCCCCCCCAGCCTTACCAAGCTGGTGATGTCATTGCAGGTTGAGAACAGCAATAAAACTGTAGAGGGGGATTTAGTGAAAAAACAACCCAGAAAATCCACCTAACAAACCCCTTTCCATCTCACCCGTGTCTGGCAGTGCAGGGCGTGATGCTGAGGCAGAAGGCTGAGTATGTGTGGACATGCCCACAGGACTTACTGAACCTTGGACTCCTAATCTCTGCCTCTCAGCCCCAAGTAGCTTTGTCCTCCAGTTCCCCTGCACCTCTGTAACAACTGTCAGTCTGTCACACTCCATTAGTGAGGTGTCAGATGGCAGCAGGGGTAGATTTGGAAGGGGTCCTTCCCTTTGCTTAGGTTTCTTGGCAACTCGAGGGATTGCGAGTGTTTAGTGTTCAAGTGTGGATTCTGATCCAAGTTTTGCAATTTTGAAGTGTGAGTGATACAAATGAGAGAAACAAGTGTCTGGCCTAATGGTAAATTAAAGACTAAAGTGAAAGCCTGTGTTTTTCACTTAAAAAGTTGATACTTGCTGATTCTATAAAAGACTTCTACCATTCTTCATGTTTATGCTAAATGATAAGAGGCCTTTGATGCCAGTTTATGTCCAGAGCAGCCAGGAGTCCTACCAAGGGGTTTTACTGGTAGAGTCTGTCAGAATCCACTGCTTTTGGGAACTCCCAGTGGGGATGTGGCTCAGTAGAGCACTTCTGTAGCACAGTTGAGATGTCTGCAGGTTTAATAGACTTGGAGTTTTAGACCTCACTGCTTTCTCTTCTCCTGTGTTGACTAAGACTGTAAGGGGGAGGTTCTGTCGCTAAGGTCTTGTTCCCCAGTTGGTTCTTGACTTGCCAATAAAGAAGGCTAGAGGTTGCCCGGTGGTGGTGGCATACGCCTTTAATCCCTGCACTTGCACACCTTTAATCCCTGCACTTGGGAGGCAGAGGCAGGCGGATTTCTGAGTTCAAGGCCAGCCTGGTCTACAGAGTGAGTTCCAGGCCAGCTAGGGCTACACAGAGAAACCCAGTCTCAAAGAAAAAAAAAAAAGAAGGCTGGAGGCCAATTGCTAGATAGAAGGTAGAGGTGGGACTTCCTGGTCCCAAGAGGAAAAGGAGAAGAGAGATTTTTTTAAAGAAACTACCCGCAGCGTAAGACAGCAGATTGTTGGTCTTTCCCTTCTTCACTGCCCTTGACGAGTTGTGACTGGTGGAGCAGTTTAGGGTGGCTGTTTGTGCCCAGGATGCTGGGGTCTGCAGGAGACTGCCACAGGCCTGTGGATGAGTTAGTATTGCTGAGCTGGAGACACTGAGTAGGAATCTGGGGAAGATGGAGCATGGGCTCAGGCTCATTGTTCCATACTCGGGATGTTTAAATCCTCCCTAGTTTTCTTGGGGAGGAACAGAGCTACAGAAGAAAGAGCCCTTGGTAGCAGCAGTGTCCAGCAGAGGCGTCAAGCCTGGTTCCTGAAGATCCTGGTCGCCATCAGCTCTCATAGCCCATGTCAGTGCTGTGTGACTGTCACCTTGGCATGCCTGAGTGTGGAGACAGTCATAAATCAGCCAGCGCCATCCCCGATTGCTTCTCTGAGAGTCCGAATCTTACAAGTAGAGCTTTGGCTCCTCTAGAATGTGGCTAGGTCTCCTCCACTGTTAGCTTTCTGCATCTCAGTGAGCAACGTTTAAAAGCTTGGTGGATGGTGGTGGAACATTGAGTCTCTTGAACTCAAGCTTCACTGGGGTTGAAAGCAAACACAAAGACTGCTTCAGGCAAGCCTGTGGCCATGCCTTTGATACATTCAGGATTCATGTAGTAAGTCTGAGTGGTGGTGGTGGTAGTGGTGGTGGTGGTGGTGGTGGTGGTGGTGGTGGTGGTGGTGGTGTGTGTGTAGTTTACAGCCAAAGGTGAGGGTAAGAATGTATGGTTTACAAGGAAACATTTATGAGCTTACCTCTAAAATACAACAGAACCAAGGTTGAGCCACTGTGTTGTATATTCACAGTGCACTTTCTACATCCTTAATGGAGACCATAGCTGTCTACATTCTAGGGGGCAAAAAGAATTGACCAAGTCATTTTCTCTCTGTTTATGATGATGATGATTTTAAAATTTTTGTCGGTGCATGTCTCTTTGCAGTGTATATGCACGTGTATGTGCGCATTTGGAGGACAGAGATTAATGCTGAGTGCCTTCTCTCTGTCGCTCTCCCAGCTCACCATGGGTGTCTGCAGCCAGCCTGGCCCTTTCCCCGTTGAACCATCTCCCCAACGTACTCACTTCCTGTTTTCAACCAATGGTAGATATTTAGGCTCAGCATTTGTTTCAGTTCTGATAATAACTGGTAGATTTGAGGTTCGAGGGAACAGCAGAATTGTAGAACTGTTAGTGGATTTCAGGGTCACCCCCTCCCTGTCCTACTGTGCATCAGAGTAGGGGCTCCTGTGGTGTGGCCAGCCTTTCTCTGCTATCTCAGGGGCATTTGCTTAGTATAAGCTCGTTAGTGCACCTGTGGTGACCTTAGCTTGTCCCCGAGCCCACACAGGATGAGCTTGTATAGAACAGTCCAGTTCTTTCCATGCTGAACTTCTCTGCTCACTCTCTGTTACCTTTGTCGCCACAGCCTGGGATCCCTGGTATGCGGCTCCTCACTTTGGGGGACTTTATAATGTCTCTGTTCTTGTGTCATAATTGACGTTCAGGTAGTGTTGTAGACCTTTCTCTCCCCAGTGTCTGATGCAGTATGTGGTAGGGGCCTTCCTGCGCTGTGGTAGCATGTTCCTGTGGACTCCGTAGCTGCAGATACTGTGCTCTACACCAGCTGGCTTGACCAACATATGTTAGGGTCAATCTTTTCCCACCGTGGTCATCCTAGAATCCTTCTTTCTTGTTTGCTGTTAAAGGATGAACACACAGGAAACGTAAATGGTATTTTATTGTTAAATGGGCAACATATAAAATTATTAGACTTTTCTACTTTAAATATTATTTACATATAGCATTGCAAATTTTATTCACAGCATTTTGCCCGCTTAGGGTCCCACACTGTATGTAGCTCAGGCTGGCCCTAAACTCTGACAGTCCTCCTGCCTCAGCCTTCCAAATGCTGCGATTACAGGGCAGAGGCATGACATCTGGTTTCAGACCATTGTGAACACACACTCTCCAGGCTTTTGGGAGGAATCTGGAGGCAGATTTGGAGGTGAGGAGGGGGTGACTGTAAAACCGTGGTCCCCAAGGTTTTCCGGGATCTGTAACTGCAAGAGCCAACAGGTCACCTCAACAAGGGCAGGCATGCAGTGCAGAGCTTCCCTGCCTTTGTGTCCTTCCCTGGAGTATAATTCTGGGCCTTTCACATCCGCTAAGTGAGCCAGGGACTGCGGGTGGGAATTACTGTCTTATGGAGATAGCCCTTAATTGGCTGTCAAGTAGGGAAAGCAAAGACAGCCTCTGCAAATTACCCTGTTCCCTGCTGAGACAGCAGTGGTGAGGCCTTCTGGCTTAGGCCTGCGCCCTGGAACTAGGCAGGGTGGGGGAGGATGCCTGTCACTACAGTTTGAACTTTAGGAGGCTCTGCCTTCTGATGCCTTGGCCTTCAGGAGAAATCTGTTTCCCACCAAAGCTGGGCAGCTCTCTAGGAAGAATTTTGGAATCCTCCTGTATTTACCCAGGCTGTCTCTAGAAGGAGCAAATTACAAAAGACAGGCTACAGACATCTCTCCTGAACTGTTGGGAGCCAGGTGACCGGATAGAATTTAGGCCATTTGAATGTCGTATGAATCCACTTGTTAGGAGTTTTTTAAAGTGTTTTTATTTTATATATGTTTGCCAAGGTGCATATATATTCAACACATGGGCCTGGTGCCTGCAGAGGCCAGAAGAGTGTGTTAGATACCCTGGGAATTACAGTTGTGAGGCCCCATGTGGGTGCTGGCAACTGAACCTGGGTCCTCTGCAGGAGCAGCCAGTGCTCTTAACCACTGAGTGGCTCCAGCCCCAGCATTAGTTAGGATTTTTATGAGATTTGTCCTTAAAACCTGCAGTGGTGAATTATGTCACAGAAAACATTTTTTTTTAAGTTGTGCACATTTATATCCGGACACGCATTTGCCTGTGTACTAAAGTGCTCCGTGGACAGCTGCCTTCCACAGAGGTCTGCCATATTGGTATCCTGTGATCGTCACAGTTGGTGCTGAAGGACACTGTCTTCTCTCCTTCAGCAGCAGCTGACGGGTCACACTTAGCCCCGAGCTTCTCGCTATCAATGACTCTTTTGTTGCCTCTCTGGTTTTACCATATGCTTATTCTTAATACCCATTTGTATTTTTTATTTTGTAAAATAGAAGTTTTGGGGCCCCAGCTCTCTGCCTTTCTGACATGTGAGGGAAGGGTCCCTTTTTAGTTCCTGCTGGCTTTTTTTTTTAAAGATTTTTTTAAGATTAAAAAATACTATTATTGTTAGTAGTATTATTGTGTGTGTGCGCGCATCTGTGCACATGAACACACATGTCATGATACATGTGTGGAGGTCAGAGGACAATTTACAGAGACAGGTGTCTCTTTCCATCATGGGTTCTGGGGATTTAACACAGGTCATTAGTCATGCGTGAGTGACAAGTGCTTTTACCCTCTAGCTGTGATCTCTCTGGGTCCTCCTGCTGGGGACTCTGCATTGACTGGGGAGGTACTAGAGGGGGCTTCTGAGAATTTTCAGCCTCTATACTATCTGTTAGTCTTAGTTAGGGTTTTACTGCTGTGAACAGACACCATGACCAAGGCAACTCTTATAAGAACAACATTTAATTGGGGCTGGCTTACAGGTTCAGAGGTTCAGTCCATTATCATCAATTAGGGAGCATGGCAGCACCCAGGCAGGCGTGGCACGGCACAGGAGGAGCTGAGAGTTCTGCATCTTCATCTGAAGGCAGCCCGGAGAAGACTGACTTCCAGGCAGTCAGGACAAATACTAAAGTATTAATATATTAAGTATTGAAGTCCACACCCACAAGACCACACCTACTCCAACAAATTCACACCTCCCCCAACAAATTCACACGCCCAGCAGTGCCACCTCCTGGGCCAAGCATATACAAACCACCACAGTGGCCATCTGGACTGAGCACCCTCGCCACCACACACATCGAAAGAGGAAAGGACACTGCTTACTAGGCATAGGAGATAAATGAGCAGAGAGGAGAGCGACAAAGTGCTATTCCTGAGGTAGGGTACTCCTGTTCCTGAGGTAGGGTACTCCTGTGGTCCACGAAAACCCCGATACGGCCCTGGGACAGGGATCTATGTGGCTGCTTGGCGCCTGCCTTTTGGCAGCTTTTCCTGTGGTTTCAGATCATTCTCTGAGGAAGCATGTGATCACAGCAGACCTTGTCCTCCGCAGTGCTCCCTCACCATCCTCCAAGCCCGTCTTAGAAAAAGACACTTCTCCCATTGCATTTATCTTCCCAGGACCTACCCACAGCCACGGGCTCGTTTCTAATCCTTGGAATTAAAATGGGCCGTGTCTCAGTGGTACGTCTTACCATTCTTGTTCTTTGTGGAACAGCTTAAGGCTTATAAGCAGACCATGTTTCATCTGGAGGGGAACAGTCATGGACGAAGTTGATAGGAATTTCTCCGTGCTTGAAGGCAGGAGGGGAAGAGCTGCAGAAATGAAGTCCTTCTGCGTCACCTGTCACCCGTCAGCTGTGCAATCCTAACCCATAATAGACCCTTCCTTTCTCTGCTCTTCTGTTCACACGAGTCCCTGGCCATGTCTCTAGCTTATTATCGTCAGGGTGTCTACACAGTCTGTGACTTAGCTTATCTGCTGATCTAGCACGTTGTGTGTTGAGAAGTGTGTTGACTTGTGTGTGCAGGTGCTTGTGTGTGCAGGTACACATGTGTATACACACAGAGGCCAGAGGACAACTTCAGGAGCCACCCACCTTTTGAGCTGGTGCCTGTCACGGGCCTGGAACTGGGTCTAGAGGGTAGAGTGATTGATCAGGGACCTCCAGTCTCTGTTGATCCAGCCCTGGGACTGGAAGCACATCTTTCCACACCAGACTTGATTTACTTGTATTTACAAAATGGAGGGGCGTGGTTGTGGGGCTCCTCTCAGTCCTCGTGCCTGTGCACTGGGCCCCCCCTGCAGCCCCCTTTCTAGCACTTTCTAGGCTTGCATTACTCTTTATGACTTGACAGCATCACACATCCCTGTAGCTGCTTGCCCTCTTCTTGGGCGCCCAGTGGCCAGCATTTCTTGCCTCAGATCTGCTGCCCCACACATCCGCACGCTTACCTTTTCGAAGCCCTTCCTTTCTCTGGTTTTGTTCCCAGAGCTGCAGCCTGAACCTCACTGGGCTAGGCCACCCCTTTCTCACACATCCTCCCGGAGTCACCTTTCCCTCAAGGCTTTTTGTCGGCTGTGCAAGCATAACCAGCCAGCTGCCCAGTGTGGCAATCTGTTTCGCACTTCCTTTACTCTCTGTTAAACCACATGGGCAGCAAAAGAATTCCTCAGGGGTTCTGCTTATATAGGCCAGGCACCTGCAGCCCAGGAGCATGGAAACCAAAACTGCTGGGGCGAGTTGGTTTGTTTTGCTTGTTTTCCGGTACTAGGCTCCAAATCCAGGGCTGTGCACAGGAGAGGCAAGCACCCCCTGGCTCTTTAAAAGGATTGTATAAAATTACCTTCAGGCTGTAGGTATAGAAGGTATATGCAGCCTAAATGCATTTTATGTTTAGATGTGTGTCACATGCCCAAGATATTTTATAATACATATGCAGATATCCTACAACCTGGAGAAAGGAAACCCAAGCACTTCCGGTCTTCAGCTTGGTGGGTAAGGACCCCCTCATCCCCCAGTAATAGAAAGAGAGAGGCACGTGTCCCTGCAGACAGTCACTGCTCTGGTGGCCTCACCTAGCCAGCAGCCAGCCACTCCTTTGTTTAGGTGCCAGTCAGGGCTGCAGGGTGTAGGCTGCTGGTAGGAGGATTGTCCTATGAGGGAGGGTGGAAAGCGCTAGTCCTGCGGGCAGCGGGCAGGTGTCACCACCTAGGGAGCACACAGTCCTCCCAAGTCCTCCCAAGTCCTCCCAGCGTCTTCCTTCCCTCTAGCGCCCTGTCCAGAGAATGGCAGACAGCGTTTGGGGGTCTGTTGGAAGCTTGCATTGCATTGTGGCTTCTCCTTGCTTCCGCTTTAGCCTTTTTGTTCTTACCTGAAAGGTTGATGCAAAGGTTCTCTCTTCCCTCCCATCTCCCTTTGGGGCTTATCATTATGTATTGTCATCAGGAAGGGATGACAGGTCCTGCGTCTGCACAGCCTCACCAGCAGCAGCATCTGGTGCCCAGCCCCGGAACTGTGGCCAGCATGATGTGTATAAAATGGGGTCTTGGAGCAGATTTAGGATGACACGTGTGTGTGTGTGTGTGTGTGTGTGTGTGTGTCTAAGTGTGAGAGGGAGAGAGACGACAGACTGGACGGACAGAGACACCAGAAAGACGTGTGTGCATGTACTGCAGCATAGAGGTGGAGGTCAGGGGACAAATCTTGGGAGTTACTCCTTGCCATCCAGGTCAGTAAACAGGAGCATGGTAGATTGTGTCTTGAGGGTTGGCACTCCAGGATACCATCTTCAGCACTTGGCTAACAGTTGTCACCTCCTGTTGCTCACAGGAAGTGAAGAGCTGTCTGGGGTAGGTAGAGGTTATTAGATCCATCCCTTTGTTATAGTGTGGACTTTTTCACTCTTGGATGAAAAAAGTGAGAAAAATTTTAGTGCCTTTTCTTTCTAATTTATCTTACACAGTTTCTAGGGTAAGTAAGTTCTGTTAGTTTAGTCGCTTGTAAACCATATAATTTAGTGGTCCTGACTCTTTTGTCTGTTTGTTGAAACGGTTCCTCTGTGTAACAGCACTGACTGTTCTGGAACTCTCTTCGGTGGCCTCCTTCCCCTGTCTTCCAGACTGCTGGGATTAAAGGCCTGTGCCACCAGGCATGGCTCCTGACTTTTTGTTTGTTTTATTTTGCTGTTTTTGAGATTGAACTCAAGCTTTTTTGCCTGCTAGGCAGGTGCTCTGTCACCGACCCCTGACCCCTCCCCCCTCCCCCAGCCCAGTTCTTTATTTGTTTACAATTGCCAGCTTAGTCATATAGTTGACCCAAAACAATGGACTGTATTGTGTTTCTTTTTCTCTATGGAGGAGATTGGCTTGTGTGTGCGCGCGCGCGCGTGCGCGCGCGCGCGCGTGCGTGTACTTAATATTATCCAAATGTTACATATAAATTCTGTTATTAACCATTGTGAGAACTGACCTGTTCTAAAGTACTGGGCTCCTATAACAAAAACTGATTATTTCTGTTGGCTCAAAGAGATTATCTCTGCCTCTGTCCAGGTGAGAGTGCAGGCTGAGGGCAGCAGGTCACCTAGCCAGGAGGAGCTCAGTCTGGAGGGTCAAACCTCCTGCCTAGGCCAGCCTGGGAGGGCCTCTCTTGGGAGCTAGTGGGGAGAGGAGTTGCATCCTTCCTGCTGCAGTCACTGTCTGGACAGCCCGAGTGAGACTTTCCACAGCCTATTTCTCATCCCCTAGGTTACCAAGGGAAAGGACCCAGGGCCTGCGGCCAAGGATGGGAAGAGCCTTCTGAGCGGGCCGGTCTCTGGGGAAGTAGGCTGGACACATCAGCGACAACGGCGCCTGCAGGACCATGGCAAGGAGAGGCGGGAGCTGCTCTCCACGTCCTCCTCTCAGGTATAGGGTGCCTGGGCAGCCGCGGATCCCTTGGGGTCCCTCTGAGTTCTGCTGTTAGACAGGGCCTGCCCTGGCGTTGGTTGGTGTCACACTGTGGTTTGGGGGTTCTGTTTGGCCTGCTTTTCTTCTGGTAGTATTTTCTCAAGTGGGGCCAGAAAGATCTCTGTAAGACGAGTTATGGGAACCCCCACGTACCAGACCTTCCCTATTGGCGTACTTACTCACTAAGGTGCTGTAGCCATATCTTCCCTCTTGGGAGCCCTGGAGACGGGATCTCTTGCTATGGGAACGTGAGATGGCATCTGCTTTTCCTGATGGTGTCAGCTGTTCCTACCAAAGCCCGAGTGACTTACAAGGCTCACCCTCTGGAACACTCGTTCCTGGGTGTGCCCTCTTGTCCTTCTGAAGGCAGTTGTGGCCTTATGCTAGCAGCCTAGTGGTGGAGAGCACACACTGTGGCCTTCTGAAGGGTTCAGACTGCTTCTGCAGTCCTATCATAGCTCCTTCCCCCACTTGGTGGTGTTATCCCGAGGGATAACTGGAAGGCTGTCAGGGCCTCCAGGTGGCCAGTGCACCATAGGTCTTGGGTGTATCTTGGGTGAGCAGTGAGGGATCGTGGTGAAGGACACTTGGTGCCACAGGGAGGCAGATGCTGGACTGCCCCTGAGGTTCTCGGGCCTTTCTTCCTGTCTGCCCACTAGCCTCAGTTTCCTTGGTCCCCGAGTCAGGAACATATCCTGGTTGGCGTGGTGCACTGTCACGGCCAGGCTTCACTTGACAGCTCTAGCTTTACACCCAAGTCCTCCCCGCTGCCAGCCGGTGCTCTGAGGGAAGGTGTTTAGCTTCTGCCTCAGTCTAGTTCCCACAGATGTAAGTGGGGTGGTAGTGACATCATCTGGAAGCAAGTTAAGGGGAAGCTATAACCACTCAGCACAGGGGCTGACCCACAGTCAGCTCCCATTAAGCTCTGTTCCCCACATGTGCTGGCTAGATTTATGTCAACTTGACACAAGCTAAGGTCCTCAGAGAGGAGGCAGCCTTAATTGGTATAGGCGAAGTCTGTAGGAAATATTTTAAATTAGTGTTTGATGGGGGAGGGCCAGCCCATTGTGGGTGGTGGTCCTGGGTTCTCTAAGAAGGCAGACTGAACAAGCCAGGAGGAGCAAGCCAGCAAGCAGCTCCTCTTCATGGCCTCCGCATCAGCTCCTGCCTTCAGGTTCCTGCCTTGTTAGAGTTCCTGTCTTGACTTCCTTTGATGCTTAACAGCAATGTGGAAGTATAAGCCAAGTAAACCCTTTTCTCCCCAACTTTTGTTGGTCATGGTGTTTCATCACAGCAATAGTAACCCTAAGACACTGTACTAGGATAGTCGGGAATCATCTGATCTTGTTGTTTTTGGGAGGATTGTGAAACAACTTTGTGACTTTGGGTTAGAAGATCCATTGAGTGTTTAAAGCTTCTGTGGGAACTCAGGAGGAATGAATGTTGAGGAGAAATGCAGGCAGTGGAGGCCTGGCTTGACTTGAAGTTTCAGAGGGAAATTTGAAAGTTGCTTAAAGGCTATCAGGGCCATGACATATGTGCTGTTTGTGGTTCTGGATAGCTGGGGCTGAAGACTCAATTGTGACTTATAAGAGACCAGCACCATTGAAGTGAAACCTTTGTTTTACGGGGACAATTGATGCTGGTCAGCTGGAGCTGAGAAATTAGCTGTGATTAAGAAGAGACCAGTATCATTGGGGTGAAACCTTCTGGTGTTTCCTGAGAGCCAGCACACAGAAGCCGTGCTCCAGAGGCACACAAGATCGTCCTTCGGGCTGGCAGCTGAACCTTGGTAATGGTACTGTTTTTAAAGGCATGCTGAAGTTTGGCACTGTGAGAGACCAGGAGAAGCCACTGGCAAAGGCACAGAATTGAAGGGATCGTGTCGAGAAGTTGAGGCTTGGCACCATGAAGAGAGGCCAGGAGAAGCTGTTTGTATCAGGAGACCCCAGCATTTTGGAGATGCCAGTACCATGGATGGCCACCAAGATCAGCAGCAGTGGTGGAGTGGAGCCTGCCCAGGCTTAGGGGACAAGCTGGGCGTGCTGCAGAGGGCAGAGTTAGAGATGACCCTGGAGGAGCCAGAGAGCCTGAGAGAACCCGATGCTGGACACTGAGCTGTTTACACTGTTAGAGCTTGGATTCACTTTGTTTGGATCGTGGTGACTGCTCTGGTTCTTGCCTTTTGAAGTAAGAAAGCATTTAATTTGGTTTTAATTTTACAGGAACTCAGTTGAGAGACTTTAAACTTTTTTTTTTTTTTTTTTTATAAAAAGGGATTTTGAAGTGTTACAGGACTTTAGAGAGACTAGATATTTTTAAAGAGTCAACTTTTGAGGTGTTTGAACTTATAACGCTATGGGACTTTTTAAGTTTATGAAATGTTTTATATTGTGATGTCTCAATTGTGTGATCTTGGGGATGAATGGAAGTTTATGGCTTAACAGTGAAGTGCTTGTCAGGTAGACAATGGCTCAGTTGTGCTGGTTAGTTTTATGACAATTTGACACAAGGAACCTCGATTGGGAAGATGCCTCCATAGTATTGTGCTGTGGACAAGCTGGGAGGGCAGTGATTCTCAGTCTTCCTCCTGCTGCAACTCTTTAATACAGTTCTTCATGTTGTGCTGATCCCCACCCGTAACATTATTTTCTTGCCCCTTGATAACTGTAATTCTGCTACTGTTATGAATCATAATATTGTGAATATCTAATATCCCACAGATTGAGAACGATTGCTGTAGGGCATTTTTCTTAGTGATTGATATGGGAGGGCCCAGCCTGTTGTGAATGCTACCATCCCTGGGCTGGCGAGTCCAGAAGTAAGCAGTCTGAGGTAGTTATGAGGAGCAAGCCAGTAAGCAGCACTCTGCCATGACCTCTGTATCAGCCTCTGCCTCCAGGTTCTTGCCCTGCCTGAGTTTCTGTCCTGATTTCCACCAACTTTGAAAAGTGATGTGGAAGCTTAAGCCAAATAAATAAAACCTTTCCTTTTCACCTTGTTTTGGGCGTGGTGTTTCATCACAACAACAGTAAACCGGACTCAGACATTGCCTTGTTTGCCTGCATCAAGACACAACTCTGCCACTGGGAGAGCAAACCCAGCCCTCTCCCCATCTAGGGTTTGTGAGAGGGTTGCAGTTTTCAGGGAGTAGGCACCCCACTCTTCCCAGGGGAGCTGTGCATAGCTCTCCAGCTCAGAGCTGACCTCCTGCAGCGGTGGCCTCCTGTAGTCGGCTAGTGTGTTTCTATGGAGGAGGAGACCCTTTCTAAGCTGACATTCCGCGCTTTGCCAGTCACAGTGTGCGGAGAAGAAGCTGGAAGGCAGTGGCCCAGAGCCTGAGCCCTGCTTGGAACTCCACATGGGGCCAGTGGAGGTCCTGGCCCGGGTGTCCACAGCGGGTTCTGAGGGAGACCGCCCGGAGCAGCCCTTCATAGTGCTGAGCCAAGAAGAATACGGGGAGCACCATTCGTCCATCATGCACTGCAGGTAGGCCTGGGGAGTTGGGGCGGGGGCGGGGCGGGATTCCAGGCAGTGCTTGAGAGTGTTAGTGGCAGCAAGTGTCCCCAAAAGGGTCAGTGGAGTCCTGCAGGATGCTACATTGGTAGTGGTCTCCCTCAGACCACTCAGTTTTATTGGCTCCATGTTAATGTTTGGATGGAAACTTTTACTATGTTTAAGTTTGCATTTAAACATAGTGGAAGTATGGCCTTGGAGAACAACCCGCAAGGCATAGGCAGCGCCCTGTTTTGACACTCCTGAGGTGCTTGGCCCTTGGGTCAATCTGGAGCCTCATGAGGGAAGAGCTCCAAATTTCAGATGCCAGGTTCACATCACCAAAGGCACACACTCTGCAAATCTGCTGCTGTTCATCTCACATGTTCTCTGTGCGGCCTTGCGTGGCACGGTGTGGATCGTCATCCCATCCGCTTCTTTGTGTATTTCTTGTTGTGGGCATGCGAGCTTGCTGTGTGTGTAAGTGTACCCATGCACATAGAGGTCAAAGGTCAACTCTTGGGCATTGGTTCTTGTATTTTTATGTGGGCTCCAGGGTATCCAAGTCAGGTCTCCAGGCTTATGCAGTGTTCATCTTTACTTTAATCAGAAAGATGAGCATCTTACTGGTGCCCTACTGTATTTCTTGAACAAATGACTATTTCTAGAGTAGTCTAGACCTACCCTTCACTTGTAGGCCATAAGCATCATTTTTAATGCATTTGGAAAGTTGGGAAAGTGTCGTTGTTGGGATCAGTGTTGGCCCAAGAGGATGAGGCCAAGACACTAATGCCTCCCTTTGTCCTGTCACAGAGTGGACTGCTCCGGTAGGAGAGTGGCCAGCTTAGATGTAGACGGGGTCATCAAGGTGTGGTCCTTCAATCCCATCATGCAGACCAAAGCGTCCTCCATTTCTAAGTCACCACTGCTCTCCCTGGAGTGGGCCACCAAGCGAGACAGGCTGGTAAGTGACACTCTGCGAGCAAAGCTTGTTCTGCACGTCAGTCAGAAGTTCTCAGAAGCTCTTTTTTGTTTTGTTTTTTTGTTTTGTTTTTTGTTTGTTTGTTTGTTTTTTTGAGACAGGGTTTCTTTGTGTAGCCCTGGCTGTCCTGGAACTCACTCTGTAGACTAGGCTGGCCTTGAACTCAGAAATCCGCCTGCCTCTTCCTCCCAAGTGCTGGGATTAAAGGCATGCACCACCACGCCCAGCACAGAAGCTTTTGACTGGCGGAGCTAAGGAGGAAAGCTGAATCTCATTCCCAATGCCATCATGGGGCCCAGGACCAAACATCTAGGCCTGGCCCCGCTGAGTCCTGCCTGGAGTGGCAGTGAAGTTATTCCTGGAGATTGTGGAAGACTTTATCCAGTCTGCTGCTGTGTCTCAGGAGACCCTGGCTTCTCATTTCCCCCCTGCCCATGTTTCTGGTACATTATTGGCACACACTCTTCTCTTGTTAAGACCTGACTGTCCTGGCCCAATGAGCCATAGCTTGTGAGGGCAGTGTCCCAGCTTGTGCCCTCCGCAGGTCCCATTGCTTTGGGGTGGCCCACTGTTGGTTTTCCCACTGGATTTTCTGTTTTGAGGCAGGGTTTGCCATTAAGGAGGTAAAATTGTCTGTAGCCCAACAGACAGGCACTGATGTCTGTTTTCCGGAAAACATAGGAAGGAATTGTCTTCATAGGATGTCCTTCTCAGGGCTGTCCCTGAACTGGTGTTCCCTTGCCGGGTGGGTGTGGAGGCCACTGTCTCGCTAATATTCCTGGGGATACCCCACAGCAGAGCTGCTCTGGCATTAATTTGTTATTTCCTTCTACACTTTTACCCAAATGAAATCCTAAGTCCCAGAGGTGGGGAGCACCCAGTCTATATATTCTGGAGGCCTTGATGGAACCAGGGCCACAACTGTCCCTGGAAAGGCAAATGGAGCAGTCGCCTCAGTCCCAAGACTAGCCAGGGCCAGTCCGACAAAGGGAGGAGAAAGCAGGAGCGAGCAGGAAGGGTTGGAGCAGCTGGGATTTAAAGCTGAAAGGAAGGAGAGAAAGAATATTTCTGAGTGCTTCTTCTCTTCTAGAGATTCCACAGAAAGTCTGTTTTCTGTTGCTGTAACAACATGCTCGAAGCTGGGTATATTATAAAGAAAAGAAGTTTATCTAGCCCACAGGTCTGTAGACCATGGTTCTGGCACCTGCTCAGTTCTGGTGAAGGCTCCCAAGCTTGGCTGCAGGACCTGTATCACGATGGGAGCCCATGCCAGGGGAAAGGCCCACAGCGAAACAGGAAGTCAGAAGGGGGTTAGGGCAAAGCTTGCTCCTACAGCCCTCAGGAGAGAATGCATTCACTCCGAGCCCATCACTAATTCCCCTGATAGTGACTCCCTCAGATGCCCCCAGTGGTCCATTCACCTCTATTTTCCCCCCTCTTCAGTATCCTGCCCCTCTCACTTCAAAATACTGCTTGGCTTTCATGACTTAATGACGTGTGTATGTCATATGTGTCTGGTGCCTGAGGAGGCAGTAGAGGGCGTCAGCTCCCCCGGGACTGCAGTTTTAGATGGTTGTGAGATGCTATGTAGATTCTGGGAATGGAACTCGGGTCCTCTGGAAGGGCAGCCAGTGCTCTTAACCAGCCCCTCTTCATGGCGTTTTAAGTGAGGTCTGTTGTAGCCTGAGTTTCCTTGACTGCCTGGATGAGCCATGCAGTCTGCCCCCTGCACGCTACACGGGAGTGGGCGTGGCCTCTCTCACCATGGTAGTCCTTCCTGACCCCTGTCCTCCTCAGCCTCCTGCCTCTTCCCATTCCAGCTCCTGCTAGGCAGTGGTGTGGGGACGGTCCGTCTTTATGATACAGAAGCCAAGAAGAACCTCTGTGAGATCAACATCAATGATGACATGCCGAGGTGAGCAGGAGCCTTCTCATGCCCCCTCAGGCCTCAGGCTGCTGCAGCTGCTTTGTGGGCCCCACCTCCTGGAGTGGGAATCACCCCAGAGCCTGTGGTGATGATTGTCTGACCCAACCCTGTGTACATTGCAGAATCCTGTCTCTTGCCTGCAGCCCCAATGGGGCCTCTTTCGTCTGTTCAGCCGCAGCTCCGAGCCTTACCTCCCAGACAGACTCCTCAGCCCCAGACATTGGCAGCAAAGGCATGAACCAGGTTCCTGGCAAGCTGTTGCTGTGGGATACAAAAACCATGAAGCAGCAGGTACGGGATCTGCCTGTGGGTCTCCTGGGGCTGGGCATGCTGCCTGGAGGGCACGCTGCCCACACTCCCTGTGTTTTTGACAAGTCGTCTTCCTCCTCTTCTCTGTCCTGATACTCACCGGCTCTTCTTAATTCTGTCGCCTTTCGCCCTTTACAGAGATCCTGTCTTGAATTTTGGGTTACTACTGTCTCCTTACAGCTTAACAGGTGCCTTAGCACATGCATGCAGAGTTGCATGCACACACAGCCTATTTTTGCTTCTTGGGCTTTCACACTTTATGTGTGCGGACTTGCAGGGTGCCTATTTTTTTTTTCTTTCAGAATTTTGTATTCTAGTTGGAAACAGGCCTGCCCTCTAACTCTAGCTCTGTCTTCTCTGGCAGTGTGTGCTGAAATCAAGAGGCTGGCGCTTGGTGTAGCCCACCCCTCTGTCTGGCTCTTACGATCTTATCTGAGTATCATCTCACTATGGATTTTCTAAGCTAAAAAATGTTGGTTTTTTTTTTTTTTTTGAACCTCTTTGTGGTAGTGCATGCTTGCACACTTAGCATCTGGGAGGTCGAGGCAGGAGGAGCAGGAGTTCTAGGTTAGCCTGCCTTTAAATAAAAGAATAAAATTCCCACCCTCAATACATAAATAAAGGTAAGCAAAATTAAAGTTGCAGCTTTGCAAGAGGATTTGTGTCTTTGTCCAGTTCTGGAAAATTCTTAGTTGTATTCTTTTCCAGTGTTAACGCGGCTCTGGTTCTCTCTTGCCTTTCAGAACACCAACTTGGCATTCTAAGGACTCTTCCTTTGTCTCACTCCACTGCCTTCATGACATCATCTCCTCAGCTTTGACAGCTCAGGCCCTCCCCAGCGTCCCATCTTTAATTAGCCTGTGGGGACGGTCATAGCGGGTCCTGTTTCTCATCCTTACACAGGGCTTGCTCCTGCTCCATCTCCCCTGCAGGCCTCTCTCTGGCTTCCAGCTTTCATTTTGAAAGCTCTGGAGTTCTGCTAGTCCCAGCCCTGCTGCTCCTGAGGGTGCTTGCTCCTTTCCCCTTAGCTCCCCAGGTCCTGTGGATTCCTGCCTCAGGTTCCTGTCTCTGGCCCTTTCTCCTTGGGGACACACACAAGCCTCATTGAGCATAGGCAGCTGCATTTCTCTGGAGAGGACTCGCTTTCACTTCGGCCAGGCTCCCGGAGGCTCCACCAACCACTGACAACTTTGAAATCCATTCTCAGACTCTGCAGGGATTGTGAATTTGCTTGCAAACCCACACTAGCCTGAGGTTATGTTTAGCAGAGAGGTGCATTATTTTAGCACTTTCTGTGAAGTTCTAGCTCATTCTTGCATGGAGGGTGTTGCTTTTCGGAGTCTTAGCAGCGTGTGGGAATTGGCCAGACCTTTCACTCCGGGCTCAGGCTTCTGAGTATTGTGTTCACTGGTCCACAGGGCTCTCACCCTCCTCTTGTCTTTGGTCTCAGCAGATTCCTTTATTTGCAGGTCACTACTGTGCCTGTATGTGAATGACAGCAGCCTTGCAGTTTTAGTCCCCAGAGGGTTCTGCCTTGTTGGAATGCTGTTCCTCATTATCACATTATATCCTGAGATCTTATTTACATCTCTAGCTTTGTTAGGTCCCGTGGATGTTGGGCCTCGTAGGAAGGGCCGGGAGCAGCTTTGGGATGTGTGTGTCCTCTGTCGCTCAGGGCTGCCTGCAGTGAAAGGCAGCTGAAGGACGGATAGTTTCCGCTGGCTACAGGGGTGTTCAGGAAGACTTAGCTTGGAGCCCACGTGAGGAAGAGAAGCATGGGATGCTGAGATATGGTTACTCACCACTGCTCTGACGTGCAGAAGCTAGAATATCTGTAGGCCCAGTGGCGTTACCTCTCAGAAGAGCACATCGGTCAGTGCACTTTGACAGACACTCAGATAGTGTTTTCAGAAGCAGGCCTTGGCGGGGGAGCCAGTAGGGTCTGCGCTGGACCAGCCCGCTAACGGTGCTTCTGTTTGCATCCCCAGCTTCAGTTCTCGCTGGACCCGGAGCCCATTGCCATCAACTGCACAGCTTTCAATCACAATGGCAACCTGCTGGTCACAGGGGCTGCTGATGGAGTCATCCGGCTCTTTGGTACGTCAGCGTGCTCCAGCAGTCCTGATCCCCTCCTTAAACGTCCCAGCCGGGGCCGGGGCCACTGCAGAAGCCCAGTTTTAGAAGCGTGTTGCAACTAGAGCTTGACTTTTGGTCACTGTTTTCAAAGCTTCCACAACGGTCCACTTGTATGCACTTACTGTCTGTAGACATGGCACAGGGCAGGGCTCAGTAGTCCTTTGACCTTGAGCTAATTGACCTGAGTCCTTGTCACCTGTGCAGGTTACAAGGGGTCGCAGGAGAACAGTGCCATCCTAGTCATGTGCTGTTAGGTGGCTTGTCTCCTGTCTCCAGGAAGATAGGCCTAGGCTTTAAAATGGGATAAGGTGACATGTATGTGATAAATCTCCATGGTGCTCGGGGACAGTTATAGAGGTGTGATATGAAGGACTCCTGTCTCCCTAAACTTATAGGATCCCTAGGTGAGCTCAATCCCCAAGAATCCCCAGGCCTCCCTTTTATCAAATCAGGAGGCTGCTCAGAGGCCGGTGGCCTGGAAGGCTCAGCATTTCTGGCCCAGGGGGCCCCTGGCCGCTAGAGCAGCTGTCACAGAGGGTGAGGGGTCCTGCCATGCACTCAGGCCTTACCAGGTGTGGACTTGCTCTCTCAGACATGCAGCAGCACGAGTGTGCTATGAGCTGGAAGGCCCACTGTGGAGAGGTCTACTCTGTGGAATTCAGCTGTGATGAGAACGCCGTGTACAGCATCGGCGAGGACGGCAAGGTAGGTGCCAGCCGCGTTGGTGGTGGCTGGATGGTCCGTGAGCTCTGTGACCATAGACTTCTTTCTGCCTCCATTTTATCTTCCTCAAAATAAGGATATATAGAAGTCTACCTCGAAGCGTCTTCGAGGGGTTCAGTGAGTGCAGTGGGGTTGGCTGTTCTTGTAGATGGGAGTGCTGTATCCGTCTTCCTAGTTGTGGCAAAACTGACTCATGTCACCAGAGATGGAACCACATTTGGGGGAAGCTAGTCTTTGGTGAGTGTGGTTGGTCATGGTCACAAGATAGTGCACGGGGTTAGCTGATGAGCTGGAGTAAGGATCCTAAGAGGAAACAGATCTGAGCAGAGTTCACAGAAGTAAAAAGTAAGCAGACCCCATCTGCTCAGTCAGTAAAAGATGAGGCTCGTGTAGATTTCCTCTGTGGAAGCATAGGTTAGGAAGTGGGAATGACAGTGACCTTGGACTGAAGTCAGGGGTGGGCAGAAGTAGGAGAAAGAACTAGCTGTGTCATATACCCTCCTAAAACTGGGATTTTATACTGAAAACAGTGATTACAAAACCAGTGTCTGTCTGTCTGTCTATGTATCTGTGCATGTATGTATATATGTATGTACGTATCTATCTATCTATCTATCTATCTATCTATCTATCTATCTATCTATCTATCTATCTATCTATCTATCTTTCTACCTACCCTATCTATTTATCTGATCATATCTTTCCCTATAGCCCAGGGCAATCCTGGCCTCAGCCTCTTAAGTGCCGGCATACCAGATGTAAGCCATCACACCTATTTATGTATTTACTTAGGTTATTCTGAGACCACATCTTAGTTTGTTGTCCAGGCTGGCCTCAACTTCCTGGGCTCCAAGATGCTCCTGCCTCAGTCTCCCATAGGGGTGGGATTGTAAATGTGTGCCACTGTGTCCTGTTTCATTTCTTCCCTTGGAAACTCTGTAAGGCTTTTAAGTTACAGCTCGACGTCCTGTTATGTGGGCAGGACTTTGAGGGATAATGAGTAGCCTGTCTACAGTCTGGGCTATTCACTCTCCACATCGCACGCGAAACACAGAATGTACCACTCATCTTGTGATTTGATTGCACTGCTGAACAACTGAAAAGTGTTGTAATCTGTCCATCTGTCCTCTATACTTTGTCCCCAGGTCCAGAAACACTAACTGGGCCACAATTCTAATAATACAGGAAGGAATAATGACAATATTAACTGTGACTAAAAAAGCACCGCCCCACACCAGCTCACCCACCTTGCCCAGGAGACCAGGGGACCTTGCAAAGCCTATGACTGTCCAGTTTCCTCTCCTGTGCTCAGGCCAGAGGAACGAGGAGGGTTGGGCTTTGATACGAAGCTATTGATTGCTTTCTAGATATTTTTTTTCCCCTGAAGAAACTTGTATTGGTGAGAGATGGGACTGGGAAGCAGACCACGGTCCTGGCAGCCCTTGTCGCTTCCCCTCATGAAAGGCTTTTTTCAAGGCTGTGGAAGGTGAGGGAGGCCGTTGCCTCAGCCTGAGGTTGGCTGTGGCTCTGTCTCCCAGGCCTAGATGGTGACTGCTGTTGGGGGATCTGAGGGACTCTGGGAAGTAGCCTCTGTGTGACTATCTGAGGGAGCCTTGTTGTCCTTGTATCTACAGTTCATCCAGTGGAACATCCACAGGAGTGGCCTCAAGGTGTCAGAGTACAGCCTCCCTTCAGACGCCACTGGGCCCTTTGTCCTGTCCGGCTACAGTGGCTACAAGCAGGTTCAGGTTCCCAGGGGCCGGCTCTTCGCTTTCGACTCAGAGGGCAATTACATGCTGACGTGCTCTGCTACAGGGGGTCTCATCTACAAGGTAAGTGGGTGACAGAGAACTGGTGGACAGGGACTTCTCTCTGGAGGTCAGCTTGGCTGACCTGAGCTGAGTGTGGCCCTGTGTCCTCTGTCCTGCATAGCTGAGTGTGCTCCGTGTCCTCTGTCCTGCATAGCCGAGTGTGGCCCTGTACCCTGTGTCCTGCATAGCTGAGTGTGGCCCTGTGCCCTGTGTCCTGCATAGCTGAGTGTGCTCTGTACCCTGTGTCCTGCATAGCTGAGTGTGGCCCTGTACCCTGTGTCCTGCATAGCTGCGTGTGCTCTGTGCCCTGTGTCCTGCATAGCTGAGTGTAGCCCTGTACCCTGTGTCCTGCATAGCTGAGTGTGGCCCTGTACCCTGTGTCCTGCATAGCTGAGTGTGCTCTGTGCCCTGTGTCCTGCATAGCTGAGTGTGGCCCTGTACCCTGTGTCCTGCATAGCTGAGTGTGGCCCTCTCTGTCTTATGTCCTGCATAGCTGAGCGTGCTCTGTGCCCTGTGTCCTGCATAGCTGCGTGTGCTCTGTGCCCTGCATCTGATTCTGCCCTTTTCTTGTCTTATTCCTTGGAAATAATATATATTCTCAAAGATATCAATAGGGCAAAGGGCTTCGGAGTATGGGCCCATGCACCTCAAGAGTCTGAGCTAGGTGATTGCTTCTGGTTTAGAATAGGCTGTTTTACAGGAGGCCTGTAAATCAAGCACACCAAGCTCTACATGTGAGACAGAAATTCAAGGTGTCCTTTGTCAGTCTAGGATACAAGTTGTCTGCATAGTTCTGATTTCATTTACATGTGTGCTTGCGTGCTGTATGTATTTATGTACATGTGTGCGGTGGTACCCAGAAGAAAGTGTCAGATCTCATGAAATCAGAGTTACAGGTGTTTGTGAACAGCCCCTTGGGATGCTAGGAGTTAGCAAGAAGTGCTCTTATCTACCGAGCCCTCTCTTTAAAAGAATGGATTGTGTTTATCTATTTATCTCTAGTTATCTATCTGTCCATCTCTCTTTGATGAGAGGTGGGGTGGGTGAGCGGTGGGGGGTGGGGTCAGGGGTCATCCTGTAGAACTCAGTTCTTTCCTTCCACCACGTGATTCCCAGGGATTGAACTCAGATCCTTGATCTTGGCAGCAAGTGTCATTACCAACTAAGCCTTCTTGCTGGCTTGTCCACACTGTTTTTGTTTCTGTTTATAGATTGAAAACCACAAACAAAAACAAAGCAAGCAAACAAATAAAACCTCTCCAGTCAGAGCTGCTCAGTTTGATTCAGGGGTTTGTGCCACTGAGAGACTGTGAGTGCTGCCCTTCTGACTCGGGTCATCCAGAGATTAGTTCTGAGGGCTGAGCCCAAGACACGTGGTGTCTTGGGCTGTGAGTTCCTCCCCTCCTGCAGTGCTCATTTGGGAGGTTTCCCTGCCACTGGTGTTTAGTCTGTGAGACCAAGGGGTCCTCTAAGTGTCTGATGCCACTGCTTGTCAGTCAACAAACAGCTTGGGTTTGATCAGCAGTTGTGTGCTAGGCCTGGCATCCCTGTACTGCAAGAGTGGACCAAGGGGTTAAACAGTATCTGTGCTTGCCTGGGGTTCCCACACAAGTTAAACAGCAATGAAAGGAGGTGACAGACAGCTAAGTCCTGAGCAGTTCCCAGGGAACCTGGGTGGGGTCCAAGTTCTCAGGAAGACCTAGAGGGAGGCTGCAGTCTGTGGACTAGAAAGAGAAGGGGTCGGGAATATGGGAGAGGACACTCCTAGGGCCTCAGGCCGGGCAGAGGCCAGTGGGAGACTCTGTGTGGGCTGAGTGGGAAATGAGGAGCTTCACACAGACCCGATGGCTGCTCAGTGAGACCTGGGTTTGCCGTCAGCAAGGCTCCTCTTTCTGCAGAGGGCAGCATTGCTGTGTTCTCACCCTCCCACAGCTGTCAGCTGCACGGTCTCGTGTGGTTTCAGGACACCTGAAACGCTACTTACAAGCCTAGTTTTCCTCTTTAAGGCTTATTGCAGTAAAACTTCTGGGAGAGCTGTTCCTTGTTGTCTATGTGGAGGGATGGTTGTATATACATTTTATTTTAAGGCATGCAGCCTTTTCCCCATCTGTATATGCGACGCACAGTCAGACAGCTCTGTAGTCAGATGGCGGGTTGCCAGGCTTCCAAGTGCCACGAATGTTCCAGTCACTTAGGGCGTCTGCTAAACTTCAGATTGCATTTCTACGATCCGTAAATAATCTAACTGAGAGCACTTCTAGAGATCTCTTCGTGGATGTGAGTGCTTTCTCCCGCTGCTCACAGGTGTCCTAGTGTTGCTAGGAGCCATCTTGTTTCTGGTTCTCAGGGCAGTGCCTGTTAGCATCTGGCCCTTCACACATGTGCACAGTTTTAGATGTGTGTGTGTGTGTGTGTGTGTGTGTGTGTGTGAGTGCCCGTATGTGTTGCTGGACAGCAGGCTTGTTCACACATTCACCAAGGCCTTCCTGTGCCTGGCCGCATTTGGAGTGACGCTGCTAGTCATAGAGGCCCTGCCCTCCCAAAGTTTGCATGCCCACACTGAGACTTGTACCTCAGATGAATGAGTAGGGCCCACAACAGAGGCAGCCAGCAGCTGGCAGGTGACGCTGTAACAGGTGGATGCTGTGGGGACAGACAAGGTAGGTGCAGGAGCACTCGCCCACAGATAGGTCAGGGCCGCAGAGAAAATGCCATCTTCTGAAGAGCATCTCAGGGACTTGGTTTCCACATGAGGTGGACTGCCTGTGGTCAGGAAAGCGAAGGTATAAACAGACTTTCCAGAAGAGCGGGGTGTGGGCCAGGCCACACCCTCAGATTGGGGTGGCTACTCCGTGGTTCAAGGCAGTTGCTGGACACTAAAAGCTTTGGGTTAAAGCGTGTATGTTTGTGAGTGATGTCTGCTAATGTTGCCTCTCCACTCCTGTCTTCCTGCAGCTGGGCAGTGAAGAGAAAGTTCTAGAAAACTGTCTGAGCCTGGGTGGCCACCGTGCCCCTGTGGTCACCGTGGACTGGAGCACCGCCATGGACTGTGGAACGTGCCTCACAGCCTCCATGGACGGCAAGATCAAGCTCACCACCCTCCTAGCCCATAAGCTCTGATGTCCGGCCTGCAGTGACACGCGGGAAACAGAATTGTCTCTGACAGAAGAGAGATGAGACAGGCAGGACAGAGCTCTGGTTCTGCCCTGCCAGGGCTGTGGATCTTCAGGAAAGCCACCAAGCCGAGGGGTCTCAGTCATCGGGACGCAGCTCCTGCAGGAGGAGGTGTGGGGCACTCTGTGAGACTGGAACTGCGGCTGGAGCAGAGCGTGCATGGAACACAGGACAGATGCTGAGCAAGGAGCCGCAGTGCACACCGTGTTCGGGCCAAGAGGCATTGACCGAATTTTGTACATAACTGCTTATTTTTCTGTTTTAAGGGGGAAAAATCAGAGCGAGATAATGCTCTTACAGTCACTTGGTGTCTCTTTCTGGAATATGTGAGTCACCTGGCCCTGGTGGTAGTCACAGCTCCCTGCCTTGGTTATTATACTTTACCTTTCACTAGCCTCAGCGAGCAAGTTTCTGACAGAACCCCGTTAGAGTTGAGATGTGGCCCGCAGTGCCCTCTCCTGGCCTCAAGCCAAGATCTGAGTATCTTCTGCAGAACCTGAAAGCTGTTGGTTAAGAGGCTTCTCCGAATAACAGGCCTGAGATCTGGGCCTCCAGCTCCTGCGCCTCAGGGTCTTCTGTCCCAGAGCCCCTCATTTGGTGGCTCCCTCATTCTCCCAGAGTCAATAACAGCAGCAGTCTGCACCTTTGCCTGGCTCTGCTGGATCAGCTACGACTGCACTCCTTCCATGCCCTCTGCTCTGGTCGCTCACTTGGGAGGATCACGAGTCCCATCCCTTGTCAGTCCTACATCCTCCTGCTGCGACCGGCCTCATTAAAGAGCTGGTATAGGGTCAGGGGGCCCCGGGCTTCCCACATTTCGCATGGGTGACCTTGTTACCTGCCTGGGGCATGCCACTTCCATGGACAGTGACTGCTCGGAATAGTCATTGGATAGTTGCTTTGGGCTCCAGGCTAGCTGTGGGCTGTGGGGTTGGTAACTCCCAGGTGCCTACAGAGGGAAAAGCACCTGGGAGTTTTGAGGTGTCGAGACCTGGGCCCCCCTTTGGGGTAGAAGGAAAAGCAGAAAGTGACATATAGGAAAAACCTATGTCTCATAGTTACTATTTATTATTCGTGTGCATGTGTGTGCTGGGTGGGCGGGCACTGGGGTGGGACATGCCACAGCAGAGATCACAAGACAACTTGGTGTAGACTTCGTTCTTTCTGTTCACCTCTGTGTGTATTTGGGGGATCAAACTCAGGTGGCCAGGCTGCATGGCAAGTGGCTTTATCCGCGGCACCATCTCATGTTCATCTGGTGTACCCATGTCCATGCTGACATGAAGGGGTCAATCTGTCCCCTGCCATTTCTCCACTCCAGCTGACACACAGCCTCATCTGTCCCACCCAGCTTTGTGGTTCTGGGCTCTATCTGAGTCAAGAGCCTGAGGCGTGACTTTTCCTCTAGTTCTTGTGTCTCATGTATGGCATGTTCTTTCTTCCCGGTGTATTCCACAACTTGCTGAAGTAGTGGTTCTAAGGCTCAGAGACAGAAGGAACACTCCAGAGCCTGTCTGTTCCTACCCAGCCCCTCCCAGGAAGAACACCCTTCAAAGCACCTGTTTGGACCCCTTGCAGGCCTTAATAGGGCTTTTTCCTTTGCAGTCCTTGAGTGGAGGTGGCATGGAGCACAACCATGAAGGCGGGTCACACTGCAAACCTTGAACCACTCTTCCGGGGGCTGAGAACTTTGCCTGGCAGTTGCAAATCTGGATTTCCTTCCCTGTGCTCAGGACCCTCCCTGCTCAGCCCCAACCCCGTGCGTGCCCAGGAGCTCGGCATCAGGTCTGGAAGTGCAGTAATGATTACATGGCGGGCTGACTAAACGAAGCTGACATTTGTTACTATAGCCAATCAATTTATCTGCCAATTTAAAAATAATAAAACCCATGTGGACTCCAGCACAGGCAAGTCTCCTAGCTTGGTCTCTCACTCCTGCTGGGGTCTTTGCGGACAACAGGCTCTGTATGCAGCCACACGTGTTTCTTGTCTTTTGCCTTATTTGCTGGGTGGCCATGGAGACATTTTAAGTGATGTGTAGGGTTGGGGGAATTATTAAGAATCAAAGGAAATCAAAGGATGGAAGGATGCCCTTTCTCCCAGCTTTAGACATGCTTGGCTCGCAGCAGGTGAAGTTGAAGACTATTTAAAGTCATCAACTTTAATGCTACTTTTTTTTTTAAAAAAAAAGATTTATTTATTTATCTAATGTGTAAGTACACTGTAACTGTCTTCAGACATCCCAGAAGAGGGCATCAGATCTCATTATGGATGGTGGTGAGCCACCATGTGGTTGCTGGGAATTGAACTCAGGACCTCTGGAAGAGCAGTCTTAACCGCTGAGCCTTCTCTCCAGCCTGAATGCTACCTTCTTGACAGCCAGGGGCTGCCCTCCCAGAAAGGTTGCAGCCGGGTCTGGTTCAAGAGCAGCTAAAATGACTCCAGGGGTCATTTGTGGGATTGGAAGCCATTGGTTTATCCCATTAAGAGTTGGGGCCTTGAACTTCCTGGTCCAGGATATCAGTTTAAGATTGAGGATTAGCATTCACGAGCCAGGGAAAGGCCGTGGGGAAAGCATGCTCAACTGGGGAGCTGCGGGTGCACCAGTCCAGAGGGCACTGTTGGCTGCTGTTGTAAATCGCACATAGTCACTCTTGATTTCTCCGTTTGGGGGCACACAGAATCAGACCTGAGGTTCCCTTTGCTCCAGCGTGTTTTCAGTCGTTGTCTCCCGTGGCTTCTATCCCAACCACCCAGGTTGCATTAAATCATGAATGAGTTTAGCCGAGAGATTCCGGACACCTGGCACCTCCTCCACTTCTGCAGAGGGAACCTTGGACCACCAACCTGATTGTAAAGCAGTATATGGGAGTTTGATTTCTCTTCCTGAACTGCCAGGCACCCCGTCTCGTGGGACGTGTTTGGTTTCCTGGGGGATCCCCTGGCAGGATTGTCAAAAACAGAACCCCTTTGCTTCCCCTACTTACTGACTGGCCGCTTTCTAAGAGCCTGCCGCTGCTGCCCCTCAGTCACAAACAACAGCCAACAGAAACCCGCGCCTGAGGAAGTGACCCGCGGTCTGCAGGGGGCACCCGCCTCGGGGCCAGCCAGCGGCCCGGTCGGGAGCGCGCGCGCCGAGAGCGCGCAGGAGCCGGAAGGGGCGGGCAGTGGGTGCGTGCACGCTTCGCAGTTCGGAATCCCCGGAACCCACCGAGAGGACCGCGGCGCCGCCCTCCGCTCTTGCCCACGGCCCCGTCCTGTCCCCGGCTCTCCGCACTGCGCCCTCTGCGGTAGGGAGGGAGTGGCGCGGCCAGCTCCGCGCTAGTGCAGCGAGGTCCCGCGTGTGCCTTCTGGGTGAGATTTTCCAGAGACCCAACGGGCCCGACCCCATCAGCACTGAGCTCCAGAAACCTTGCGGTGGGCAAGACCTGGCTCGATGGTTGATGTCCAGCTTTCTGCGACTTTGTGCACGCTAATTCTTAACTCTACATCTGTTTCTCGCCTATAAAATGAACGTGATGATACACATGTACTGCCGGGTCTGAGTCATCTCTGTACACTGTCATTCACTGGATCGTATTCCTCTTACCGACTTCTGTTCTGTGACTGGACAGGTTAGGATGATGACCTCCTAGTTTTCTTGTTTGTTTTAAATGAAGTTATAAACAGTCATTCTGGATGAGCCAAAAAACGATCTAGTGGTGCATGTTGGGGGTAGGGGGGCACTGGCTAATGAAATCTATGAATTAGAAGGCCCTGGGGTTTTAGTAATTGATGTATTTTGTAAGATGCGGTATGGTGCGGCCTTAGCGGCCATGCTGAGCCCCCCCCCCCCCCCGCCCCCCCCATCAACCATACTACGGTCTAGTATAAAAGGAAGTTTATTTGGAGCATGAGAAGGGGGATTGAGAAGGAAGTAGAGGCAGAGAAAGAGGGGACAGAGGGGAGAGAGACAGAGAGAGGGAGGGAAGAAGGGAGGAGGGGAGGGGGAAGGGGAAGGAGAGAGAGAGAGGCCAGGGTCTAGGTCAGAGAAAAGGGTCAGAGATGTTAAGAGAGGCCAAACAGTCCTTTTATAGCAAGCCAGGCTTGTACCTGGCTGTTGCTAGGTAGTTGAGCAGAGTCTAGAAGGAATGTTTACTTCTAACAGTAAATTCACTGTAGAGGTGAGAAGCTGGCTGTCAGAAGTGACAGAGATCATCACGGATGATTGGGATGCAGAGGAAAGGGAGACTAAAGTCCCCTTGTTTCCTTCCTCTTGGGATGCAGAAGTGACAGGAAAACATTTCTTGTTGCTCCAACTCCCTGTGTGGGGCACAGAGCTGTGGAGGGGTCACAGAAGTTTGTCTGCAGGCCGCATCGTCCTGTCTGCCACTGGTCCTCCATGTGAACTCACCTCTGGCTCACCTCAGGCCTGCCCGACACTGAACAGCAATTATTGCTGGTAACTGAAAGAGCGTTGACTTACTAGAATCTACTGACTTGGTTCCTCCTTGTAGGCGTTCAAGATTGGCGGCACCTACTGGGGTGAGTTGAGCCGGTGTGGCAAGAGACTGTGATTTTTGGTCCTGCTCTAGAGAAGCAAGTCACTGAATCTGGAAAACTCTAGCCATGGAAACCCTAAAATCTGAGAACAAAAAGAGGATCCTTCCCTCATGGATGACAGCCCCTGTGAATGAGAGAAAGGTTGTATCAGTGAAGACAGCCAAGAGGAAGCAGAGAGCGGCTGGGCGAGTTGGGGCAGCAACAAGGTGGGACAGCCTGAGGTCAGGGAGCTTCTCAGTAGCTCTCCTGGCCTGTCAGAGTGGGCGGGGCCATGAGGTGGGTCCTTCCAGCAGAGCCTTGAGGTCTCAGCTTGTCCCTCCCAGAGAAGCACTACCACATGGGTGAGCCGGTGAGCTCTGTGCAGGTGAGGCCCTGCCATCTGGCTGTCTGTGCAGGCGGTGAGCTCTGCATACGGACCACGCCCTCGGAAGCTAGTTGCTCAGAGCTTATCTCTTCTTCAGTTGTGACAAAAGCAAGACCAATGGGTCTGCAATCTAGTCAGCCGAGTGGTGCCTGTCTTTCCTGTGCACAGGGCTTTTCGGACAGACAGTCAAGGAATCTGAAGTAGCGGCTGTGAGTTGGGTGAATGCTGGTAGTCAGGGTGGGAGAGCTTATCACGTGGGAAGGAAGTAGGGCGCCTCCATTCTCTTAGAAACTGCACACGCTTGCTGGCTCTCCCCTGTTCTCTCAGCAGCGGTCACAGCCCCGTCTAAACAAAACCCTCACATTCACATACAAACTGGGCTCTGGCCTGGAGGCCTGTATTTGCTATGTCCACTGTTTGCTTTTGAGGCAGGGTCTCTCTCTGTAGCCTTGGCTGGCCTGGAACTCACAGAGATCCACTGGCCTCTGCCTCCCTAGTGTTGGTGTGTACCACTACACCCGGCAGCCCACAGTGTTTCAAGGAGGAACGGTGGGAAGCCAGCCACCATGCCTAGTCCCTGATCCTGTGAGGGAAACCACAGAGGGTGGGCTGCCCTGTGCCCTCTCCCTGAGACACTAGGATGAGGAAACTCTTCAGTTCCGAGAAGCAGTAACTCCCCCACCACCTGGGGGTGCTTCCATTCCCTTCCTTCTCGTGAGCCCCTCTGCCCTCAGCTGTGACTTCGTGTCTTTATTTCAGAGCCCCTGCCACGGAGACTGTGTACTGCATGAATGAAGCTGAAATGGTAGACGTGGCGCTGGGGATCCTGATTGAGGTAACGTCCGTCCTGTCTCTTCTGACTCCTATGGCTGGCGACTACTCATGGGTCGGAACTAGCATAGGTCCTTGCTCCTGGTAGGACAGGCACTCCCAGGCTGTCTCAGGTCCCACAGCTTCCTCTTCTCAGCCAGGTTCTCCTCAGCCACTGTCTGTGGTGTGTGTGTCACGTGGGGTGAGCCTCTGAGACTAGCTGCAAGGTGGGTGTGAGGGAGAGCCGGCACCTGTGCGGAAGCGTTCTGACATGTATGAGAAGGGCAGTGTTCAAGTGTTCACATGTGTTCTTGGGAAGGCTACCTGTTGGGGAAGACGCACCTTCCCAGTGTGCCTCTCCTTAGCAGAAGGCTGTGGAAGTTTCCTGGCTTCCTGAAGATGTCAGAACAACCCTGCTGTGAAGTTGAAGAGTTCTCATGATTTCTCTGTGCTTTAGAGCAGTGCATCATCTTGCCAGTGCTTGTGACAGCCCAGATGCACTGATCTAGGATACTGCTATCCCCAGGAAATCAAGGCTCTGTGGCCAGCTAGCGGAGGGCTCAGTTAGGCCCGCAGCACGTTCTGTGGCCGGGATTCCTGGTGGTCTCGTGTCTCACCTTTCCAGCCGCTTTTTCAGTTGGATCCTTTTTCTTTCTACTCTGCTGTCCCTCATGGGTCCTGAACCTGAGGTGTGGAGTGAAGAAAGGGTGGTTGCCCGTGGGGTGGATGGGAGCATGTCCCGGCCTGGTCATGTACTCTGCTGGCTTTTCGGTTGGCTCAGAGTACAGCCACCGTCAAACTAGTGTGTCGGGGAAATGAGCTGCTCATGCTGAGACTGCCATCTCTTCTGCTCTGCAGGGCCGGAAACAGGAAAGGCCCTGGGAACGGCCCTCTCTGGAGGCCACTGATAAGCTGCAGCTCTCCCCGCCCTGTTCCACGTCCCCTCACACCAGCTCCCCGGAGAGCAGCCAGGGCAGCTGTGAGGAAGAAGACCGCAGCGGGAACGACTCGCCTGCTCTAGGCTTCAGCCCTCCCCAGGGACCTGAAGCATCCAGTTCTCCCTGTGCCAGAAGTCCTGAGGGGGAAAAGGAGGAGGAAGACTCGCTAAAGTACGTCAGGGAGATATTTTTCAGTTAGTATGAACTGGTCACTGCTTCTGCCGAGAGCCATGGGATCTGCTGGGATCTGAGGGTGCTGCCCGCCCCTGCCACCCACGAAAACCAGGCTTAGCTCCCAACCTCCAGTCCCAGGAGGCTGTCAGTTTGGGTGGGACATTTTCTGTAGCAGGATGCAGAAAGGCATCCTGTTATGGCCTTGTCCTGCACCGCCCTCTGCCTCTGAGGGTTGGCAATTCCAGCCCTGTGTCTTATTCACAGTAAAAATGAGGTCTTGGGCCTACTGGCCGGAAGCAAAGAAAAATAGAGCTGCTGAGAACATGGGAATTCTAGATGGGTAGCCAGATCTTGACTTAAAAAAACAAAACAAAACCTATGAACAGTCTCCCTCATGACACAGCCCAGCAGGAAGCTTCCAACCAAACGGGCTGGCAGCTGCCCACAGCCCCTGCCAGTCTAGGAGCAGGAGGCTCTATCAGACCGGAGAGCCATAGGCCCTGTCCTCCTGGGGCCTCCACCTTGGTTCCTGTACATCTGTAAGGAGAGTGGGACACAGGACGCGAAGGACAAAAGATCACACCAGAGTCCACCTTTCTTTGTGTTCACTTTGGCTTTTGATGAGCACAGAATGAAGGACGCATTGCCACATAGGTTTTCTGATACACCGACACTGAAAAAAATTATGTATATATACTGATGTCCTAATGTGTAATAAAGACCGTGCTTCTGCCTTTCCAGTTCTGGGTAAGGTGAGGAGACGTGTGGTTGTGGTGACTACTCAACCCTGTTCACCTTCCAGAATTTGGCACATTTGGTGTCTGCATCCCTGGGTCACAAGAATGATTTAACAGCTGGTTCCTGTTTGCTGTCAGGTCCAGGGACCCATTCAGGGGACCCTGAAAAGCCAGTGAGGCCTCTTTGTGCTGACAGGACTCAATGTTAAAGCAGTTTTTTGTTTTTTTGTTTTTGTTTTTTGCTAACTGTCCCATTTGTTGCCATAACCGTCACAGAGTTCTAGTTTGACACTTTGCCAAGATAGCTTGGAAATTTCAGACTCCCACCTGCTTGGGGCTATGGTGAGGATTGTTTGATTAATGCAGGAACCCATGCTAAAGAGCTACATGGTATCCTAAGAAACTGCAGGTACCCCAGCCCTCCAAGCCACCTCTGGGTTCCTTGACACCACAGCCCTTCTGCTCAGTGGGTGGTCCCATCTGCAGAGCGAGCTCGAGACCAACGTTAGCTGTGACACAGGGCGGTTGACAGGGCCCACCCAGCCACAGGTTCTCTGGCACCTTCTCGGAGCACAGTTGAAATGGGGAACCCTTGCAATCCCATAAGCCTTTGTAAGCCTGGACTAACAGTTCTCCCACTGGTTCTTGTCCTTCTTATCCCGCGGCGGGAACATAACGGTGGCCACAAGCAAGAAGAAGAGGAAACCCTGGGCTAGGCACAGAGCTAGAAATCCAGGCCCCAAGAGGGAGAGCCTGAGCCACTTCCACACGAAGGAGAGGAAGAGGCCTAGTCCGCTGGCCAACAGAACAGAGGATGCCGCCAGGAAGCCCACGGCCAGCTGCCACTCTCCCTCATCTCTGTTGTACTGGGCAAGGAGGAGAGGCAGAGGGACGAAGACTGTGAGCACCAGGGCTCCGTACACTCCAAGTCTGGCTAGGGCTAGGCCAACCTGAGGAACGCCCAGCACTTGCAGCTCAGGGAAGTTGTAACACTGTAGCGAGCCAATGTCCTCCTTCCACAGGCAGAAGTTGTAGAAGCCGATTCTCAGGTTAGGTAGGTCAGCGAGGTTGCCTGCCTTCCAGAGGAGAGCGTAGAACATCAGGGCCAGGACGGCGGCCACCAGGATCATGATGCCCACGAAGGGCAGGCAGTTGTTCCGCCACAGCCTGGAGTTAGCCATGTCTTCTGTTGTTGCAGGGGGGCGGCCTGGAAAAGGTCACACCAGTGAGTATCCAGCCCTTTCTTTATGTTTCCAAACTCCTAGTCTTTCTGCCCTCATGTAGACAGGAGGTCCCAAGTCACAGCCAGGTCCCACTCACAGTGACCAACTGGTTTGAGGTTAGAAGGAACTGGGCAGCTATGGAAACCTGAAGTGTCCTGAGCCTCAGCCCTCAGATCAAGGGGTTCACTGCAGCATAGATGCTGTAAGCTGTTGGCAGCTCTCTGAGAGAGCCTCAGATCCTCACAGAGGTGGCTTTGGAGGTGTGAGGGAGAAGGGCAAGCCTCACTGTTAGCTGGGGCTGCAGCTTGAGGTAGGTGTTCGAGGCTTGACTGAGCCTAAGCTCGGTTGCTGCTGACAACCATTTAGGGAACTGAGAAACTACCCAGTGAGGCTACACGTCAGACCAGTGTCTGTGTTCTGGGTGTGCGTGGTCAGCACCGCTCTATGGCTGGGTTGGCTGGCTGGCTGTGAGCTGTGTGGAGGAGCAGTGGCCCGTGTACCTGCCCGTTTTAGGGAACTGAACCTCTCCTGGGATGAAATCACACCAGTATACACTGCTGATTTTAAAATATGTCTCTCTGCCCCACCCCATAACAATAGTAATCTATTATTCTAGGAAATTCTGGAAAATTTTTTAAAAGAAAAAATTATACTACCACCATAGTAAAAAGCCCTGTTCCTATTCCACAGATATCTTCCCCATGTGACTGTATGTCTTTAAAGCACAGGGTTAAATACAGTGACTTTCACTGACTGTTGTGGGTGTTGTTCATAGCCATTGAGATATTCTTCAAAACACGATTAATGGATACCTAACATTTACTTCATAGGCCGGGTATGGCGGCACCTGCCTTCAATCCCAGTGCTTGGAGGCAGAGGCAAGTGGATCTCAGAGTTTGAGGGACAGCGTGGTCTACAGAGTGAGTTTCAGGCAGCCAGGGCTATGTAAAGAGACCATGTCTCCAAAAAAAAAAAAAAAAAAGCCACAAACAAGGGCCCTGGCAGGAGCGGTGCTGAGCTGACCACGCCTCCTCTGAGAAGCCACCAAGTTCACTGTCTGACCAAGCTTCAAGGGCTAACCTAAACACACCATCCAAACAGGAGGCTCCCAGGTTGCATCCTGGTTGTTGCTTGGGCAGAGCAGGCTTCATTTTCTCCCAACTGATCTTTTGGCGGTTTGGGAGGGTTACTGTTTTGTTTTGCCTTGTTCTGAAATAAGAATCTCGCTGTGTAGCCCAAGTTGACCTCAAACCCTAAGATCCTCTTGCCCCATCTTCTGAAATGCTGATAACGGGCATGTGCCATCACGCCTGGCTTCCCAAAGGTTTGCCACAGAGAGGAGAACACTCGAAAATGGGAGGGACGGAGCGCAGGCCCAGGCCCAGGCCCAGGCCCGTGGGGAAGGCAGGCCTGGCCGGCTCTCCTCTGCTCAGCCTAGAGTCCGAGTTCAGCCTTTGCTCCTCGGCCTGGCACTGGAGGCTCTCTAGCATCGGGTCTGTCCTGGAACTTGAGTTTTACCGGGACTCAGGTCTCTTTGTCCTCTGCACTTGCTTTCTTGTGGCCAAGCTTTTCAGTCCAGGCAGTGCCTACACTCAGCCTCTCTCCAGCCGCCTCGGGCAGGCCGGAAGCTGGAAGAGATAGGAGAATGCAGTGTTCCTTAGGGACGGTCTCTGTCTGTTTCATCCTGAGAAGGATGAAAGTTTGTGGAAGGAACGGACGCACACGCCCTCTGGGACCCTTAGGCGTACACCGTGAGTGTCCAAGCATCCTGAGGGACCCTTAGGCATACACCGTGAGTGTCCAAGCATCCTGAGGGACCCTTAGGCATACACCGTGAGTGTCTGAGCATCCTGAGGGACCCTTAGGCGTATACCTGAGTGTCCGAGCATCCTGAGGGGCCTTGTCTGTCACTGGCATTTTACCACCAGTCTCTTCAGAGTCCTGAGGCTGGTGACTAGCCACAGTGCCTGTATACTTGGTTGAAAACCCCGTGTGACACTCCCCTAGCTGTCCGGCAGCCTTCCTCACCCTGGTTTTCTGACAGCCCTGGCGATCACATTGTGGGCACAAAGGAGCCTAGTTTCCTGTGATAAGCTCAACTTCCTTCGGAGAGCAAGCAGCTCCAGAGACTGCTGAGTCACGGTGGCCACTTTTAGATGAACTTCTTCCTGTTTGTAATAAAGCAATGCATGCTGGTTTCAGAAAACTATTAAAACATGTCAAAGTGTGGGAAAAGAGTAGAAATCATCTGTAGCTTCTGGTCAGAGTGACCAGGGAGCATATTTCCTCCCATGCTCTGTGGCTAGGGTCGCATCCACGCACGAGTGCATCTCCCTTGTGTCATTATAGCACACATGGCTATGTCCCGACAATTGCTTCCTGTTACCTTTAAGGGCTCCCTGGAGCTGTAAAAGCTAACAGTTTTTATAAATGATTCTTTATGTTTCATAATCTATGTGAAATGCTTGTGAAGACATTTATCCTTCTAGCAGCTAAACTTACAAAGCCCTTTATGGATGTTCTGTGAGTGTGCCCATAGCACAAGTGTGGCTGTCAGAGGAACGCTCGCAGGAGCCAGGTCTTTCCTTCCACGTGATGTGGGTTCAGAGAGCGGAAGTCAGGTTTCCCACCTGGCAACCATCTCCTTACTCACTGGAGCTTAACTCCTTCAGGAGCAAGGCTCCTGAATAACTGGGGTGCGGGTATGTGCTGCCTGCTGGCGGATGCCTATCTGACCCCCTCCTCTCAAGGGTCGCATATTCTTGATATGCTTGATAAGGTTCAGCCTCTCCAAGGGATTACTGACCGGCTGTATCTCTTCGGTGGAGGTCTTTTGCTTTTTAAAAAAGCCGTTTGAACATGCGCAAGGCCCTGGGTTTGTTCCCAAAGCTGGCTGAAAAGGAACCATCCTGGGATTCAGCTTTCCTATCCTGTGAATGCTCTGGGGTTGGGGCAGAGAGGACCCAGACTTGTCACTAGGCCACAGTAGGGCAGAGCCTCCCTGCTGCACCAGTCTCCAGCCTGACCCCTGATCTGGGCTTTTGCTTCATGGGGGTTTGATGGCCACAGCATGAGAATGACCAGAGGAATCAGTGACTCAAACCTGCTTGGTTTCCCCCGCTGTGGAAATAGGAAGGCTAGTCTGAGGTTGAGGTTTGCTTGCTTGTTGTGTAAGCATCTCTAGAGTTATCCTAGTGGAGAATGGGCTAGTGGCCCAAAGGGGCATGGCCAGGAAGCCATTTCACACTGAATTATAATTATGCTTTTGTCAGGATCATTTTAAAAGTGACACTGAGAGTGATCTCAGATCCCTGAGCCCTGTTTTCACAGCCTTGAGGGTGTGTAAGATGGTCTCTCCAGCCCGAGACGTTGCTCAGTGAGGTGCAGCCGCGAGAGGTGAGTGAAGCAGAGACCCTCTGCACAGCTCGGCCGTGTATCCGCAGACCTGGCTCTGAGACAGCTGCCCTCCCCTGTGAGGAACACCGGAGAAGCGCGGAAAGGCGGTGAGACCCGTTGTTTTTTGACACTTGCTCCCGGTTAAAGATTTTCCGAGTGAAACTGGAGACTGCCCACAGAGCCTGATGCTCCCTGCCGCAGGGAAGGTTTGTAGCACCAACCTCCTCCATTCCTAGCTTATACCGGGCACTTGTCCCCTTCAATGCAAAACTGGCGGCGACCATCTAAACATCAAGAGCTCCCCTGAGCACACTTATTTCTAACTTTTAGTTCGTCACTGCCCTGATCACAATTTAGCTAGCATGTTCGGTATTTAAGAACCCGTGAGCTCCCCTTTCTCTCCTTTGTCTTACATGGAAACAACCAACCTGCTGTGGCTGCTTGTTTGACAGGTCCTTCCCCAGTGCCTCGTGGGATTCAGGCCTAGATTTCAGAGGGCAGCAGGGCTTACTAGCTCCTGGGACACACCAGCCCGCCACCTCTTGCACCCCTAACACTGCCCCATGGACTCTGTCTTCTCTGTCTAGGCTAGCCTCACAGAACAACCCTGTGCTTTGTTGTTGTTTTGTTTGTACACTATGCAGAGAGGATTGAAGTTCCTCCACAGGAAGTCCCCACAGTCGGCGTTCCCCCTGTGGAAACACATCAACTAGATGGCTAACATTTGATTCCTTCGCGGGCCAGCAGAGTTGCATCCTCTGCCTGGCAGGTGCTCTCGGGCCGTGAGCATGCTCCCAGGAGGGTGAGGAATCATTGCTACTCTAGAGCTCTTATCTCTTGGGTGACATTTAAAAATGCTCCGGCCTTCTTTTTGTTGCTTTAGCATGAGACCCTTCCAAGTGTCACTACATGCCCTACCTCAGACTGCCAGTCCTCTTGCTGTCTCCTCCTCAGTCACCACAGGGGCCTCTCTGGAATTTTCTGGAAACCTAAGACAGTCTGAGGACCCTTGCCACTGTCACCCCCCACCGCACCCCTTCAGGTCTCTGCTCTGTGATTAGGCGCAGCTTCCTTGCTTAGCACTGTGGAAACTGCAACGTCCTCTTCGTCTGTGAGCCCAGCCTGGCATCCCATCCCTGCTCCTCAGCACGAATGACTGTCTGTCTGACAGAAGACACTCCGACTGCCCCATCCTCCAGCCGAAGGGAATTCCAGGGGAACAACGGCTTTGTCTGTCGTCAAGTTTGTTTTGTTTTGCTTTGCGTGTAGACATGTGTGGAGGCCTGACAACAGCCTTGGGTGTGTCAGTCTTTCCTTAGGAATGCCATCTATCTTATTTTTTGAGACAGGGTCTTTCATTGGTCCAGAGATCACCCATTAGGCGAGGCTGGCTGGCCAGTGAGCCCCAGGGCACCATCTGCTTCTGCCTCCCAAGTGCAGGGATTACAATGCAGGCCAACATTCTCAGCTGTTTACGAGGATTCTGAGTCTCAAACTCAGGCTCACACCTGCATGGCAAACACTTTACCAACTGTGTCATCTCCTTATCTGTCTGTCTGTCTGTCTGTCTATCTATCAGCTATCTAATTTTTTTTCTGTTCTATCCTTAATACCAAAGGCTGCTCCTGGCATCTAGAATGTACTCAACAAACCTTCCCTGGATGACAGGCATGGTTGACTGACTGTCAGTGGCAGAACACGTGACAGCACAGCACACATGACTTCTTATAAGTTCCTTCCTCTTTCATTTTCTTCACTCGCTCCACTGTCCTCTGGTTCAGTTAAAAAAATTCTTCCCACAACACTTGGGTTCAAGTCCCTCTCCTGTCATTATTTTCTGGTTTTGCATGGGACTTTGGGAGGTGGAGTTGCTAGTCCTATGAATGAACCAGTATCGGGCACATGCTAAGTGCACGTGTGTGCTGTGGTCCTGAGGCTAAAGCAGCGATTTATGGGGAGAAGAGTGAGGTAGAGGTAGAGGCTGGGGGGCTGTGTGCAGCGAGCAAAGGCGGAACAGCAGACTCTGACAGGCTGCAGGGAGAGCAAGCTTGCCCACTCCGCTGCTCAGCTAAACGTGTTTAAGCTTAGAGTCTGCGGCTTAGGTGCAGCTCTCGCAGAATAGAAAGGAAGGAGAATGGGAAATGGGTTGTTCTTCCTTTGGCAGAAAGATGAGCCCACGTCCTAGTTTCTCAAGCCTGGGCTAGGGTGGAGCTGTTGCCTGGGTGTGGTTAGTGGTGTAGGTGGCCTCTATGGAATGCTGTAATGTTTGCTTTCAAGATCAGTCTTCTGTGTAAATAAAAACAGCTTGGCCAGCGGAGGAGACAGTCATAGGACTGTGACAGAAAGCCAGAAGCACGGTCCAGACGAAGGCATGGACAGCAAGCGTTGAAGTAACTGTTTAAATGGCTCCTTTAATATTAACTTGGTCTTTGTTCCACTGTTTTGCTGCTCATTGGCATTGAGTAACAGACAACCCAGCAGGGAACGAAGGTTACAAGAATGTTCGAGACAAACGTAGTGATGATTACCATCTCCACCAGGACCTGGCCTGCTCTTGAGCTCTGCCTGCCCGTCTTCCCCGCAGGTCAGAGGAGGTGTACCATCCCCTTCTCAGGCTAGGAGTTCATCTCCTGACCCCGCTAATGCTGCCTTTGGGATCTCTGAGCCAGGGGCCCTGGAGAACCAAAGACACATGGAACATGTGGAACAAATAACATGTCCCCGCCCCCAAGCTCCTGCTCCTTGGAACACAACCACATAGAGCTTTACAGAGATAATTCTGAAAAGATCTGGGGAGGACTAAACAGGATAAGTGACGGGGAGAGGAATCAGCAGGAATATGTAAATGGTTCCATATCACAGGTCAGGGGGGGGAAAGCCCTACCTAATCAGATATTAGGTTTAAGGCCCAATTTCCATTAATTAGCAAATGCTAAAGTGACTATTAACAAGCCATAAAAAAAAGAAAGAAAGAAAGAAAAAAATTAAGAAGATGAAAAGCTCTAAACTATTTTAGGACACCATGCCATATACCAAAATAAATTTCACATGGATTCAAGAATGAAGCAATGTCAAATAAAATCTAGAAAAACAAAACAAAACTCTGATTTGTGAATGAGAAAGTACATTCTGAGCATAAAAGCACATCAAAACTACAAGGAAAACTATAGATTTAGCTTTTCTTTTTTAAATGGAGATTTCTGTGCACCAGTCAAAACAATACGGAATTGTAAGTTGATGAGCATGAAAATTATCTGCAATAAGTTGGAGATAATTAATACACATAACGTATGGAATGTTCATGCAAGCATCAAGAAACACTGCTGCATAAAACTGGAAGAGGCAATACAAGTAGTTCACAAAAGAATGAAGCTAACATGAAAAAAAATCTGTGTTTCCAATGCCTCCAAGGTACTCTGGGTAACGTGCCATTTTCCCTAAAAAACTGTAGATAGCATCCTCGGTGACACTCCATATGCCAAGAGTCACCTCCTAACACGGTGACTCTGACTTTAAGGTTCGTAAGTGTTTTTGGCCTAGTGACCCACTTTCATCACCTTATCCCAAGGCAGTATCAGGAATGTGACCCCAATCTCTACCAAGGACGGAGTATCACAACATCAGGCGTAACACAGGTTGCTTATTGTGCATCTGGATGACAAAGCAGCTTTTAGGACAGCCCGTTCAAAAGCACATGGGTGGTGAAGGCATCTATAGAAAGATGCACAGGAGAGGCGGAAGAATTGAAGTCCTAATGCCAGCTAGCTGTGGTGTTTCTGGGTGAAGGCCACATTAAAATAGTCCCAGAATTATGTGCTGTTTGTGAAAAGTGACATTGTAAAAACAAGTCACCACAGCAATTTGATAATGTGGGGATGAAAATAGCAGCTTAGAAATCAGGATGTGTGGGGCCCTGGTCCAGGCACCGAATCTCAGACCTGTGATTAGGAAGACCCAGAGGGGAGGAAACACTGAAAACACACTTCACTTTGTCTCTGAAAGATCACTCTCCCTTCCCCTGTTTTTTCTTTTCTCTCCTTATCCAACAACTTGATTTTACAGATTAAAGAAATGTAATGGAAGTTATTAATCAGCCCAAATTTAAAAAAAAAAAAAAAAGCGCCGTTTCAAGGCACAATACCCCTCCATGAGTTTGTTTTGGGGTTTGACATCAGGTCTTAAAATCTTTTATGTCCTATAATTCTCTTTTGGACAAGAAAACAGATTTTTCCTTTGTGTTTTTCAAGTCTTGGTATCAGTTTGGCTGTAGTGACATGTTTTTGTTTGTCTGCCTACTTCTGGAGAACAATGTGTTCCAAAGCCACAGGTATTTACCCGTCCAAGCTTCCTGGAGACCCGGCTGCATGCAGCTAGCCGGGTGTTTCTAACCATTTCAGTGTCACCTTCGGCGTGTTTTGGAGGCAGAGACACACCGAGTGATGCTTAAGAGCATGGGGGCAGGACAGAGGTAAAAGGGTCTATCACTCCCTGGCAGAGAGGAGGCCACGGGCACCAAGCACAGCTACCCCCCTTTGTATGTTGCTAGAATGTGAAGTCCAGGAGCCGTAAACACCTCTTCTCCCTTGTGGAACTGTGGGGTGTACTTACGAAAACCAATGCCAGAGCCTAGAGAGACAGTCATGGAAATCAGCGTACGGGGAGTTGATCTTCTTTCTCTTGGGCTGCTTTCTAATGCCAGGCTCCAGAAACCAGGGCCGAGGAGAGAAGCCACAGCAGACACAGCTCAGAGCTCAGGGAGCTCTGCCTGCCCTCACAGGCAGCCGCGTTCAAGTAAACAGCTCTCTGAACTTTGGTACATTTGTGCTGACTGATGTCACTATCAGCTGATTTCACTTTCGTTTTTTAACTTGCCCGTGTCTTATGACTTTTCAGAAAAGAGTGTAAACAACTTCTGGTTGCTGGCGGGAACACGTGACCCACGCTGGCGCACACACATCGCCTGAGCAGTGAGCCAGGTGAGGATCCTGATTTTACTATGCGAAAATCCAAAGTTGATGCCAGCTTCCAGAGCTCCAGGGGATTGCAACTTCCAGAGAAATGCGACCTAGAATCTTTCTAGGGAGGGACTTTAGTTCACGGGGCCAAGTTTCCAGCCAGTGCAGCTCTCGGAGCCTGGGTCCTCTCTACTCATTCCTTTGGAAGGCACCTATGCCGTGGACTCTCTTTTCAAAAATCAGCCGATGATCTTGACTGTGCCTCTGGATTGGAACTCTGCATTTAGCAAAGTTATGCCTAACAGTTATGGAGTAACAGAAACACTGTGATCCCTCTTCAAAGTAAAAGAGAAAGAAAGTTTTTAGTTTTGATATCGCAGAGAGGGAACTCTTGGCCCGAGTTTACAAATTGCCTCCCTTGCTCACGTGATCTCTGGAATTGGGAACTGGGTGAGCTTGGGAAAGACAGTAGACAGCTCCCAGTAACCCCAAAGCCTTGGTGGGGTTTCTCCTTTCCACATGACACCCTGCACCCAACTGGGGTCTTGGTTGGCCCCAGGGGTTCCCTTTGCCTTCGTGCTAGGTTAGCTTTCTTATTTCCAGACCCCAGGCTTTTCTGCTTTTGGCTGTATTCACTTTTGGTAGACTCAATCCCTGGTGATTTCTTGAGAAATGAGGGACACCAAAGGTATTTTTTTTAAAAAAAAGTTTGTCGAACTGATAATATCTTTATTCTAGTCTTAAACTTGTTCAAAGTTGGATAGCACATAGTATTTTTCTTTAAGGTTCCTATACAGTGTGGAGGCCGTGTTCCATGCTGTCTACCTTTCCCATTGTGGGGAAGTTCCCCACCGTTGTTCTCCCAGCCTTTTGCCTTTAGAAGAAAGTGCCATTTTCATGAGACCCAAGTCTCCCCTCCACCCCAACCCTTTTTAGGCACCACCTTTGCCCCTGAACTTCCCCACACCCTACCAAACAAGTTGCCTTGGGCAAGAGTTTCAGAGCTCTTTGCTCTTATGTATGATTTCCTGAGACCTAGGAACCGAGCTATTTCTGCGGAGTTACACTTGGGGATGCCGTTGCCTCTCTTGAATGACGTGGCTCTTGGGGTACGGCTGGTACTCTAGACAGTAGTCTGTTCTCTTTGGTGTGACAATTCACTCCCATGTGGGTCTTCTAGCTTATGAAGAAGCAGGGCAAAGGTGACTGGTTCCAGTATGTCTAGCCTGCAAGGCTGGGAAGAGCCTTTGTCCTGTGGTTGGGTGGAGGAGCCAGTGCCTGGAACCTCGTCGTACCTGACTGGAGCACCTTGCCTCTGCAGCCTGGAGAGGGATTGGCGAGGGAGTCACGGTGGCATGCCTCCTTGAGGACTCATGAGGACTTAGCACCTTTACTTGAGTGTGTATATTTTCCTTTGTTATGTTTGTTCATTGTGTGTGAGTGCTCCTATACCACAGTGAGACTGGTAGTCAGAGGACAACTTGCAATTGTTTCTCTCTTTCTGGGTGGGTTCCAGGGATTCACTTTAGGTCATGAGGCCTGGAGGGAAGCTCCTTTACATGCTGAGCTTCTCTTTGGCCCTGAAGTATGTAGGAGAGTTTTAGCAGAGCCGTTGTATTTGGTATGAATTCCAGAATGGTGGCACTTAGGCTTTGAAGTTGCCTTTAGTAGACAGTCAGTGGTTGTTCTCTGAGGTTTATGGGGTTGTTCTTCTAAAGGACTCTCGGAGCCTTCACATAGCTCAGACGTGCCTGGCAAACCAAGAAGTCTCATTCGGCTGAGAACTGCTTAGGTAATGGCTCCTTCAGGCAGCCCCTAGATCAGATAAGGTTTTGGTATGTGGACAGTGACTAGCTAAAAGTGCCTTTTTGTGTAACAATAAAGAGGCTCTGCCAAAAAAAGGCTGGAGTTTAGTCCTTAGCAATTAAAACAGCATATATTTGAGTGATGAATGGTTCAAAGAAGAAATACAGAATTTGTTTTTTAATTCCTAGAGTTAAATGGAAATATAACATGCAGAACCCCCGGGACACATTACTAGCAGTCCTAAAAGGGGAAACAATTACAGCTCTAAGAACCTCCACCACAAATCAGAAAGATCACAAATATATGGCTTGATGCATCTCAAGGATTTTGAAAAACAAAAACAAAACAAGCCCAAATCCAGTAAATAGAAAAAAATAATAAAAATCAGAGCAGAAATTAAAGGAAAGAGAATAATATGTAAAGCAGTAAATGTAATAAATTATATAATTGGACTTAAAGACAAAAATCATATGATCATCTCAATAGGTGCAGAAAAGGTCTCTGATAAAAATCCATCATGTCTCCATGATAAAATGTCCTAAGAGAGCAGGACCGGAGGGGACATAGATGGACCTGATGAAGGCTATGTGTGACAGACCCACAGCCAGCCTCGTCCTAAGTGGAGAAGAGCCTCAGTTGTCCTGACTGACGGACCAGCTCAGCTTTCAGTAGTATCTTTTGAATTCTGAGCCCTTCCTCTTGTTTCCTGAGAGTTTCCAGGTCTCGGTATTACTCATCCTCCCGCCCACTGCCTCATTATACCACTCAGAGTCTTCACCGATTAATCTAGTTACTATAAATTCCCATAAGATCTAATAGAGGCATTCAAGAGAAGGGAACGTTTGGGTTTAAGCTTTGAGAAGTAGAGGCTTTTCAGTTGTGCTGCTAGGTTCACGTAACAAAGATCAGACAGAATGAATGGTCTTTATGGAAGAGCTGCATACTTGGAAAGTTCTAAGTTAAATACTATAACGTGAAGAGCAGGGTGTGGAAATGGCCTACATATATTTTTTTTAACTCTATGTGTTAGGCATTTATAGCAAATAAGACACAAGGGGAGGGGTTATTGGATGGCTCAGTGGGTATAGGCTCTTGTTGCGAAGCCTGAGCACGGGAGTTCTATCCCTGTACCCACACGGTAGGAGAACCGACCCCTGAAAACTGTTCTCTCATCTCCACTGGTGTGTCATGACATTTGTGACCCATAATACATCCCACGCACACAAAGTAAATAATGTAATAAGACATTTTACAAAGTGCTATCTGTAGCCATGGGATGGATGCCTGTGGGCTGTGCTGCTGCCGGGGCCATATTGATTGATGAGAGTGCTCTATGTAGTCATCTGAGGCCATGGTCATGTTTGGGTCTGTGCTGCTGCTGAGGACCATGTCTGGGTCCATATTCCTACTGCAGCAGAGTCTGTGTTGATGTCTGTGGTCTGTGCTGCTACTGGAGAGCATGCTGAGGTCTGTGGCTCGTGGTGATGCCAGAGATTTTGTGGATGTCTGTGTTCTGAGCTCCTGCTGACTGTGAAGGGCAAGAAAGCTACTTTTGCCTTGGGGCTGACTCAAAGAAAGAGGGACATAGGAGGCTTCTGTGACAACAGCTAACCCCGGCCGCCAAAAGTAACAGCTTAGACAGAAAGGCACTGAAGAGAACTATTAAAAATTGTGATATGGATGCTGGAGTGTAGCTCTCCACAATTGATGGGTTCTGGTGTGGGTGTGGGTGGAGGAGGACTCAGTTTTCTTTAAAGGGCTGGCCATTGGGCTTCATTTCTTTTGGGTGGTGGTGGTGGTGGTGGTGGTGAGGCCACAAGGATGCCTCAACAAACCTGGGAGTACTAGAAGTGTGAGCTCGGGGTTTGTGATGTAAAATTCCCAAATAATTAATACAGATATTATGAAAAAATTGATAGAGGGGGAATAATTGTAAGGGCAAGGAAAAAAGTAAAATAATTAGAATATCTCTGCCCTCTTCAGTCTTTTGAGAAACCAGTTTGTTACTTTAGTTATACTCACAAACATTCAATGCTAGAGTTTGTAGTCTCAAACTTTTATACAACTGAAGTTTTATATAACAAGTGTCAAATTAGCAATTTAGATTTCCACCAAATTTAGACTTTCCTCGATTTATGACAACAAGGGCGAGTGACTTTTGAGAGTTTGTACTTTACCTTGGTATCAGTTACCGAGGTGAGAATTCCTAGTGAGAAACCTAGGGAGCTCTCTGAGAACCTGGGCACCCACATTCTCTCCTTGCAAGCTGCAGGACCCCTCCTTGAGCTCCCTGTCTGTTTATCTGCATGATACTGAAGTGTGAGCTAGGGCTTCCCTACACTAGGCAGGTAGTTCTCTTCAAGCCTAATTTCCCTCCTCTTTGTTTAGCCTTTTGGTTAGAGACCAAATTAGGTTGCTGAGACTGCTCTTGAACTCACATTGTAGCCCAGGTGAGCGTTGAACTTGTCAGGTTCCTGAGTCAGGTTCCTGTGCAAACTTGCAGGATTGTAGCTTGTACCCCCAGACCTGAGTGCTTACCACCTTAGGACAGATGTAAGGTGTAGGACTTGTTCCTGAAGTCTCCGCTTGAAGAGATGGCTGGAGGGGCACCTTCGCTGGCTCTGGAAGACTTGTGACTTCTAATCGTTTACAACATTGTTTAATTATGAGCGGTGAAATGACTTTGGAGCCATAATGTATGTCCATGTCATTTGGTTCCACCTTTTGTGGTCTGTGCAAGTAGTGTCTTTTAATATGTGCTATTTTATCACCCGGAGGCACACAAATTAGTGTTGTACAATGCATTCCTTGTCAGGGAGTATTAGGATTTATTATCTTGTCTTTAAATGTTGCCCAAGCTAGTCTTGAGAGCCTGATCCTTCTATTCCCACCTCCCAAGTTCTGGGACTGCTAGTACACGCTTCCATGCCCGGCTCTCTAATACACCAACTATATAAAAGAAATGCAGGAAACGATGTTGGCTGATGACTCATCGAAGTGACTAATAGGCTAAAATCATTATTAGTGCATGTCTTTCCTTTCTTGAAGTCTGAATTTTTGGGCATTATATGCATACATAATTTTGGAAGAAATCAAAAGTTTTGAGCTCTTTCCCATATTGATACAAATTAAATATATGTTTTAAACTTTTCTATATTTTCTCTGGATTTTTAAAAAATCTCTGAAAGATGTTTCCTCTAAGGAAGCTGGGATTTGTAAAACTCAGTAGTACAGCAGCCACCTATGCATGTGAACGGGGAGGGAGAGGGCTGGGAGAGGGCTGCTGTGGTTTTTTGTTTGTTTGTTTGTTTGTTGTTTAACTGTGCCAGCACATCTTGCTCAGCCAGAGTCCTTGGAAGAACTGTCAGCCCAGTTAACTGTTCCTGTGGAACTTCAGCTGGAAGGTGAGCGGGACATCCTCACTGGGGTTCTTGCTGCTTTTGGTTAGGTAAGGAATTCTCTGCTCAGAGTTCCTCACGGTGGATTCTCTAGGCTGAAGAAGACTGTTTCCTCTGATGATATTGGCATCCATTTTAGAGCTTGAGGGAACAGTCTTCCATTTGCTGGTGGCAAGCTGCACATTCTTAGCCTTTTTGGTCCAGAGTTCAAAATGTTTTGTCTTCTGAAGATTGCAGAGAGGTGACAAACTTTCAAATGACCCCTGGGGCACAGTCTGGAGCCATTCAGATGTGTCTGTCATAAGATGCCTTTGGGTTTTAAAAGGGAGATTTCTGGTTGCTGTCCAAGGTGTTCTGTATCTTCTATTTATGCAAGCAGTTGGAATAAGTCTAGAAAAGAAATGAAATGTATGAGTTTTTGCCTAGTGTGTACCTACTTTGTGGTCCTAGGTATACTGTCATAATGCAGACTGGGTAGTTTCCCTCCGGTCAGCTCAATGCCCTTTAGGACTTTATCCTCATCTTTATGAACATGAGGGGCGTCTTCATCCCTGGTTCTAAATGTTTGGCTGTACTCCAGTCCTGTTTTAAATGTCCATAGGATGTGATAATCTGGATTCCTTCTTCAGGACTCACTGACTTACCTAAACATCTGGTCTATGCTTTGCCCTAAAAATTTAGTTTACCTCATTAAACTAGTATTATTCATAAGTTGCTTTTTTTTCTTTTTCTTTTCTTTTTTTAGGACAACTAGTAAAGGGGCCAATGAGCTCAAGAGATAGAAGTTTCTCTCAAGAGAGGGAGATTTTTAAATCATTAATTGGAATTACTTAGCAGTCTACTTTTCTTTAGAATGCAATCTATCCAGGGCATTTTAGCTATAGTTTCATTAAAATTTTAAATTATGAAGTAATTGTAGCATTGTGTGCACTTAGAAGAATAGAGACAGATCTTCACCTATCTTCCTCCATCTGGTTCCCTCTAGATTTGACACTTTGTCAAGCCACAGTGAAACGGCACACTGAACACACCATCACTGGTGTGGGCCACACACACGCCATGCCCTTGTGATGCTAGGGCAGTGCCCTTCTCTCTTGACTCCTCAACTCCTGGAAAATATTACCTTCTCATCCAAATTGTCATTCTGTTATTTCAAGAATGCTATGTAAATGGAATCACAGTATGCAAACTTTGGGAATTTATTTTTCTCTCCTGATCAGTATAATTCTTCAGTGTTTATTGTTCCCTCTTTTTTTCTTTTTCTATTTTCTATTCTTTTTTTTTTTTTTTTTTTTTTTTTTTTTTTTTTTTTTTGGTAGTAGTCAGTGGTGTGGATATACTATAGTTTAATGATTCATCCACCGAAGGACCTGTGGAGCATTTATTTCCAGCTTATGGGCATTTCAAATAAAGTTGAATAATCATTTGTAGGCAGGATTTTGTGTGAACTTGTTTTCATTTCACTGGGGGTCACATTCCAGGAAAGCAGTTGCTGGCTAAATGGCAGTTATATATTTCTTTTTCTGTTTTGTTTTTGAAAGAGACTCTTGCTTATGTTGTCTGGGTGGCCTTGAATTCATAATCCTTTTAATTCTGCCCCCACCAAGGATTACATAATCCTTTTAATTCTGCCCCCACTAGGATTACAGGTGTGTTAGCACGCCCAGCCATCTGATAGTACTTAAGAAACCATCAAACTGTTTTTCAGAGTGGTTAACCCATATTATGTTCCCATCAGCAATATGTAACTAACACAAAGTCTGCATCCTCACAAGCATTTGGTGTTCTTGTTGTTGCATGTTCCTGTTAGCTATTCTGATAGGCATGCATGATAGCTTATTGTGAATTCAATTTTCATGCTAATACGTGTGGTTATGTGCTACTGTATACTGTTCAGTTAGATCTCTATTCGTGCTTTCTGCTCATTTTCTTACAGCATGTTTTTCTATTTTTCCTGGAAATTTATTTTAAATTATATGTATACCTGTGTATTTGCATAGGATTATATGCATGTGAGTACAGGTGACTTTGGAGGCCAGGTGAGAGTGGTAGATTCCCTGGAACTGGGATCACAGGTGGCTGTAAGCTTAATGTGAGTACTGGGAACAAACAGGTCCTTTAAAAGAGCAGTCCACACTGTTAACCACTGAGTCGTCTCAGTAGCCCTGAATTTTTTGACTGTTGAATTTGAGGGTTCTCTTCTTCTCCGCTCTCTCTGTGTGTATACATGTGCATATGTGTGGTATGTACATGTCTTGGGTTTTACTGCTGTGAACAGACACCATGGCCAAGGCAACTTTTATAAGGACAACATTTAATGGGGCTGGCTTACAGGTTCAGAGGTTCCATTATCATCAAGGCAGGAGCATGGCAGCATCCAAGCAGGCATGGTGCAGGAGGAGCTGAGTGTGCTACATCTCCATCTGAAGGCCACTGGGAGAAGACTGGCTTCCAGGCAGCTAGGATGAGGGTCTACAAGCCCATGCCCACAGTGACACACTTCAAAGGCCACACCCATTCCAACAAGGCCACACCTCCTAATAGTGCCATTCCTTGGGCCAAGTATATCCAAGCCATCCCAGTATGGAATGCTCATGCATTCGTGTACAGACACATATCATCCTTAACTGCTCTCCACATTGTTTTTTAGGACAGTCCTGAACTTGGGAATCGCTCTAGGACTCACCTTCTTATACATGTGACTGACATAGAATTAAAGAAGTGGTTCTCAACCTATGGGTCACAACCGCCTGGAGCTTGAATGACTCTTTCATAGGGCTCACATATTGGATAGCCTCCATATTAGATATTTATATTAAAATTCATAACAGCATCAAAATTACAATTATAATGTAGCAACAAAAATAATTGTATGGCCTTTCCTTTGGCGGCAGCCATCAGGTGAGCCATGAGGGGTGCATACAAATGCATCCAGGAGCTATGGAGGAAGAAGCAGTCCGTCGTGATGTCCTTTCTTCTGAGGGTCCGCGGCTGGCAATACCGCCAGCTCTCTGCGCTGCACAGGGCTCCCTGCCCCACCCAGACTGATAAATCACGAAGACTGGGGTACAAGGCTAAGCAAGGTTATGTCATTTACAGGATTCGTGTCCGCTGTGGTGGTTGCAAACACCCGATTCCTAAGGGTGCAATTTAGGGCAAGCCTGTCTACCATGGTGTTAACCAGCTGGAATTTGCCCGAAGCCTTCAGTCTGTTGCTGAGGAGAGAGCTGGGCGCATTTGTGGGGCTTTGAGAGTCCTGAATTCCTACTGGGCTGGTGAAGATTCCACATATAAATTTTTTGAGGTTATCCTCATTGATCCATTTCATAAAGCTATCAGAAGAAATCCTGACACCCAGTGGATCACCAAACCAGTCCACAAGCACCAAGGGATGCATGGGCTGACAACTGCTGGCCGAAAGGGGCGTGGCCTCGGAAAGGGCCACAAGTTCCACCGCACTGTTGGTGGTTCTCTTCCTGCAGCCTGGAGAAGGCGCAACACTGTTCAGCTCCACTATTAGCGCTAATACACGTGATGTTTATATAATTCATATCCAATAAACAATTTAGGACAGTCAAAAAATAATTTTATGGTTGGGGGGTCACCACAACATGAGGAACTGTTTTAAAGGGTTGCAGCATTAGGAAGGTTGAGAACCATTGACTTAGAGGGTCTCTAGGTTTTTACTTTGCTATAAAAATGTACTGTATTTATTCTATTAGAGTAATTTAATTATACAGCAAGCCACAGAGACTCTTGTGCCTTTTCCTTCCAACACTAGTGTTCCAGACATGCCAACAGATTTTGACTCAGGTTTTTATACCTGCACTGTACTGTGAGCACTTCATTGATGTGCTCTCCTTAGCCACTGAGGGATCTTTAATCAAGATAATAGTATTTTGTTGATATGATTTGCAATTATTTTTCTATTTTATAATACTTAAATTAAAAATTATGTGTATGGGTGTTTTGCATGCACATGTTTGTGCACACTTGTATGTCTGGTGCCTCAGAGGCTAGAAAAGAGGATCCAATCCTTTGGAACTTAAATTATGGATGGCTGTGAACTGCCATGTGATTGCTAGGAATTGTACCTGGTCCTCTGGAAGAGCAGCCAGTGCTTTTAACCATTGAGTCATCTCTCCAGCCCTTTATAGTATTTTAAATATGCTTTTGTGTTGTTTTATGCTTTATTATAAAAGAATTATTATATAGACAGAATTATTATATAGCCCTGGATGAAATGGTATTCAGTTGGTAGCCCAGGCTAATAACCCTTTCCTCACAGCAGTCTTCCTGTATTAGTCTCCCAAGTGTTGGGATTACAGGCATGAATTATCATGCCTGGCTTCTTTTTACACAAAGTGTTGGCAAAGCAAACATTTTAAGTCCTACTTACCATATTTCCCTTTTTATAAATCATATTTTTGGTATTAAGTCTAAGAAATCTTAACCTTAAATCTGAGGATTTTCTATGTAAACATTTTGTAGTCTTATGTTGTGTGTTAAAGACCATGTTCCATTTTGAATTACTCTATGTATAAGGGATGGATTTAAGCATTTTTATTCTTTAAAAAGCATGTGAGTCTACTCAGTTCCACAGATGTGTCTTCTCATTCTCAAATACTATAGTACATTGTTGTAGCTATATAAATGTTCTTGAAATCAGTAGATCAATTCCCTTTGCTAAATTGTTTTTGATGTTTCAGTACTTTTTTTAAACAAAAATTTATATTAGCCTTTAATCAGGTCTATAACAATTCTGTTGAGAGTTTGTTAAGAATTTATGTTGAACCACATATCAAGCTGGAAAGAGCGAATATCTTTGAGTTTTCTGATCCACAAACATGTTTATCTTTCCCATTAATTTACACATTGGTTTTCACTATTTTTGTTATTCTCAGCTCCAAGCTCTGTATATATTTTGTAGAATTACAGATATTTACTTCATTTTTTGAGAACTACAAAGTGGTTTTATATATTTAGTTTTAGAAGTCACATGTTTATTTTCTATAGATAGAAATAATATTATGTTTATATAGTTGTGATATATTCTGAGACCTAGAAGTACTTGTTTGTTAAGAAGTTGAAAACAAGCTCCTTGAGATATTCTATGTAGAGAACACCACCTTCCCAAACAGATGCCATGTTCTTCCTTTTTCTTGTCTAGTTGCTGTGGCAAGCGCTGGCCCCGTGGTGAGCGCCTGAGCAGTAAGGACGGACCCCATCAAGCGGCATGAGGCCTTCCACTCCTTCTCTTCTGATAGTTCTTTTAAAATCACTAATATTTAATCTTGCCAATATTTGTGCCAATTAATATAATATAAAATTTCTTTTCTATCTTCTGTAAATGATTTTCTGCAAAAATTGAGGGTTACATTTTTTATTAAGAGCACTGAACCATTCTTGAATTATTGAAATAAGACCCAATACCAAGAGGTGAATCGTAATTCTTTTAAAATTTAGTATTGAATTCTATTTGCTAATAGGAGTGAATTTCTTCATGTTTTTATTTTGGTTCTCTGGCTGATTTTGGCATCATGCCAATAGTAGCTTCATAAAATGAACTACGAATTATTTTCTCATTTTCTAGAAGACACTGTGCAGAACTGGTGTTAATTATTCTTTAAATCTGTGGTTTTTAACCTGTGGCTTGCAGTATTTGGTATCACATATCAGATATCCTGCATATTAGATATTTACATTTTAATTCATAACAGTGGCAAAATTACTGTTATGAAGTAGCTATTAACTAATTCTATGTTTGGGGGTCAGCACAGCATGAGGAACTGTGTTGAAGGGTCACAGCAGAGAGTGGGAACCACGGCTTTAAATGTTTGATGAAATTGTGCTGTTAAACCAATGGCCTGTGAGATTCCTTTGGGGTTGATTAAAATTATGAGTTCAGATTTTATGTACATAAACACAAGCATGTAACCGTAACGAAAGGAGTCATGAATGTCAGCGGGAGTTGGGTGGGACATGTGAGGAGTTGGACAAGGGAAGGGCGGGAATGATGTACCTGAAGTATTCATGCATAAGAGAAAACCCTCTGAGACAAAAGCCAAGCTACAGGGGCATGGCAACGGTGTACTTGTGTGTGTGTATGCACACTCTGAGGAAATGATCTTCTGTAACATATTTGTACTTTTCATGGTTTTCTTTCTGTGTGTGTTCTTGAACATGTGTGTGTATGTGGATGTACATGCATGTACACACCATAGGACAACTTCAAGTGTCATGCCTCATATTCTATCCCCCCTCCCCATTTTCAACAGGCGTCTGACCTGGAGCTTGCCATGGTCAGTGAGCCCTAGGGATCTACCGGTCTCTGCCTGCTGGGTGCTGGGGTGACATGGGTAGGGATAAAGTACAGCCCTTGTGCTCACAGCTGAGCTGCCTCCCTGGCCTGGTCTGTGGTGTTTCTGTTTTACTCCCCTTTTACAAGATCTGTGAGATCTTTAGTGGCAGCCCATTTCCTTCCTCATATATATAATCTGTCAGAGGTTTGTCAATTTATTGCTCGCTTAAAGAACCAGTTATTTTTACAGATTTTTTTTCCTGTCACATTAGTTTCTACCATCTTTATCATTGCCTCCCTTCTTGTTTAGGGGCTGCTTCTTCTTTTATAGGTTACTTTTTAAGATTTTAAATTACCTTTATTAGTGTGTGTGTGTGTGGTGTGCATATTAGTGTGTGTATGTGTGTGTGGTGTGTATGTTAGTGTGTATATGTGGTGTATGTTGTGTGTGTGTGTGTGGTGTGCATGTGTGTGTGTGTTGTGAGCTGGAGGAAAGTTGTGGGAGTCATTTCTTTCCATCATGTGAGGTTCAGGATGGAATCTAGGCTGTCAGGCTCCTCCTTTCTTCTCCTTCCCTGTCTCTTTCTTTTACCTTTCTTTGACAGAATCTTGCTATGTATCTCAGGCTGGCCTCAAACTCACAATCTTCCTACCAGACCCTTTTGTGTGCTGGGATTACAGGCTGGCCCCATACACAGTCATCTGCAGTGCTCCTGAATGTACCTCTTTGAGTAGCTTTTGAACGGTTAGAATGTACTGTATATGCAGCACAGCACGATGAAGCACTGGTCCAGTGTTGTCTTACCTCACTCGAGGGAAAGGCAGAAACCTTCCTCTGCTCTGTATCTCCTCATCGCCTCCCATTTATAAGTAACCTAAATGTTTCCTTTAAAAACATCAGTGTTACACAACCTTTGCCTTAACAATAAAGTATAATTTATAAACACAACATTTACCTGTATCTCTGTTTATCATATACTTTCTTCTTGATATTTCTTTTATAATTAATTTGCTTACAAGGAAATTCTTTTGAAGTGGTCTTGTGGTCAGAAGTCCCTTAGTTCCCTTCATCTAATTGTTTACTGCTTGGCCTTTCACTGGACACAGAGTGTTAGTTCCCTTCCCACATTTGACAGCACGGAGCCGTCTCTCCCTGCCCGCTTGGGTTTGGACTGCTCTTCTGCAGAAAAGGTGCAAGTTTCCTTTGGCTGATTTCAGTACTTGCTTTCTGTAGCTAAAGTTTGCTATTCCGCTAATATCCTCTTGGTGATTTGCTGAGGTTACTGATCGAAGCTTTGAGTCTTTTTGCCAAATCTCAAGCGTTTCAGCAATTGTTTCTTTGAACCCCCTTTCAGGTCTATTGTATTTCACCCGTCCTTCTGAACCTCTGACAACATGAGCAATAGACCGTATTTCATCATCCCACAAGTCCCTCTAGTGAATCTCCTCATCTCTGCTGCTCAGCTGAGCCATCCCCCCCAGGCCGCGGCTCCGTTCGTCATGCTGCTGTACCAGCATCTGGACTCTTTTCCAGCACTGTACTTTTCAGCTTTATAGATGTCGCTTGGCTACTCTTAACGTCACCTTTAATTTCTCTCCCTCGGCCCTATCTCTCCTTTTGCCCTTTCTCTTCTCTCCTCTCACCTCTCCTCTCTCTTGTCTTCCAGCTCCTTCCCCCCTCTCTTTTCTTCCCCCTCTTCATTCTTGTCTTTCTCTCCTTAGTCTCCCCTATTTTCCTTCCCTCTTTCTCCTCTCTCCTCTTCTCTCTTTCCTCTCTTTTCTCACCACACTATCTTTATATTCTTTGTCTTCTTCTCTAAGCTTTTTATTTTTGTTTTAATTGTGTTTGCTGAAGTATTTCCTTCATGACTGTGCCAGAACATTTTAATTTCATAGACATCTTTGCATTTTAAAATTATCTTTTAAAAATATTTTTTAGATGTTTCTAGTTCTTTTTCCTTAAGAATAATTCTGGTCATCTCCCCTCCCTCATCTCTCCCCACGTCCCTCCCACCCAACTCACTTTTTAGAAAGCAAGCATGTCAATAAAACCCCAAACAAACTAGAATAGAACAAAGCCAACACAGAGTTCCTAGTTCTTAGTACAACAATTTATTAAAGCATGCATACTTTATTATAAGGCTCTTATTTAAATCTTATAAGATCTTATTACATGATATATGTATGGAAACATGTCTGTGGACACCAGAAGAGGGTCTTCAGTCCCCTGGAGCTGGATTTTGGGCACCCGTGAGCCGTCATGTGGGTGCTGAGGACTGAACTCCAATCCCGTGAGGACACTGTGCGTCCTTGTAATCGCTCAGCCATCCCTAGCTCCCTGATCCATAACTTTGCTGATATCATCATACTCTGTGTCTCATTTGCCTGCCTACGTTCACATTACTTTTTTCATGTTTTAGTTTCAACTCAATTCCTGTCAAGCAGTGCCTTCCCCATCATGACAGCTACAGCACTCTGCTAGAAACTACAGCAAACTGCCCAGCTTCTGTATGGTTTTGATGATTATACAGTAAAGGAATACACGTCACGAAGAGGACCCTCCTTCCCACCAATACTGTACCCACCCAGAGGTAATCATTCTTTCTTGAGGATATGTGCTTTTAAAAATTTTTTCTTCTCTCTATTTGAGTTTGTGTAATGCATACATACATGTAAATGTAATCACCTATGTCAAACTGGTGCATAGCCCATGTTATGCACATATATGGTGAACATCATTTCCTGTTAACTAATAGTCACTTGTCATACTGAAATACTGCATAATATTTAAGAATTTTCTGTCCTTAAACATCTATGTTCTTTAATTTTTAACTCCTATAAGCAACACTGAAGTGAATATAACAGATGACTCCTGCTGCTTATTTACTTTTTCCTTAGATCAGTTTCCCACAGTGGAATCTGCTTTGGTCAAGATGAGTGGTGTGACCTGGTGGTTTAGGAGCATGGGTAAGGCCCTGGCTCAACTCCAAACACCACAGAAAGGATGAGAAAGGAGAGGGAAGAACAGTGTGAAGTCAGGAGTTTTCATTTATTGCTGAAATCCCTTCTACAAACTCCCAACTGTGTCCCCACAATCAGTGGAGAGATTCTTTTACTAAGCAGCAAAAACAAACAAACAAACAAAAAACAAAAAAAAAAACCAAATAAAACTTAACTGAACACCACATCATTGCTTTAGCTGTAATTTCTAAGTTAGCAAGAGTGAATGTTTTGAATGTTTGTTGGCCATGGTATTTCTTTTGTGAATTGCTTGGTTATCATCTCTGCCTATTTTCCCATAAAATTGCCACAATTTTCCAGTTAATTTGTAGGCATGTAGTTAGGACTTTGGTACCAAAGATTTTCACAGAGTTTGAATCCAAATTCTTCTACCTATTGTGAGGCTTTGAAAAAATTGTTTAATGCCTTTGCATCTTAATCTAATCTTGTCACATATAGAATTCAGGGTGCTCAGACTGTCCTTAGTATCTCAGGGTTCTGTATCTACAGATTCAGCCAAGCACAGCCTAGAAATGTATTTAGAGTTGAGAATAGTTAGATCCATTGATATGGAAACTGTAAATATGGGTTTTCACTGGTCATACATATATAAATTAGAAAAATATCTAGCACTTGAAAAGTATACTATAAAAAGTTGTCTATAATACTATTATATTTATTATTTCCATATGATTAAAGATAATATGGCTTTATTGTCTTTTACTTATGTAGTTTTCTTTTATGCCCTGGAGGTAGTTCTGTTTTTCATCTTTAAAAGAAATAATCCTTTTTTGCCTTCCACTGAGTACAAAATAACTGAAGTAGCCAAGATTAATTATTGTAATCTTGCTCCCCTTCCCCAGGAGTGTAAGGTTTTAAAATATCTGAAAATTGGCAAGTTATGCTATTGGAAAGTAGGTTATTTATGCTACTTTCTTCATAGATACAAACTAAAGTATTTTATACAAAAATAGGTCAAATAATGCTTGAAATAATTCAGTCCTTTACATATTTGATATATAATTATGACCTTGTGTTTGTGATGTAGTGTATGCAGTTTTACGGAGCCTATATTTGTCTCTAAAGATGATGAACTAACAGGCTGTGCTTCCTTATAAAACTGTATTAAATAGTAAGGAATGGGCTAGGGGGTAGCTTGGAGGTAGAACATTTACATAGCATACACAAGGGCCTGGGCTTGGTCCCCAGTACTACATAGGTAAACATGACGAACACCATTGACTTACTGATGTTGTTGGAAGTCGACTCTCGGGTTGACTAGATCGGTCATTTGAGTAGATTTCATGCTTTGAGAGGACTCCACGATAGGGAGTAAATATTGTAATATTTCCTGAGTTTGAGCTATTCTTTTGTCCCTGTAAATTCGTTTCTCATCATCTGTCCAATTTGTGCCAGTCCTCTTGCTTTGGAAAGATGTGCATCTTTTTGCTTTGTTTTTCAATTGGTGATGTGACTCTAGGGAGCAACCACAAATATTTATACAGACATATATCTAGACATATGATTATATTCATTTATCAATCTTGCATTAAGCCAAATTCCATACCAAGGGAAAAAACAAGTCAAATATACTGTGACCCCCCAGATTGAGAACTGCTGTCATAGGCCATTGTAAGGTCTATGAGCCTGAGCTGCAGGGCTTGGAATGGAGGTGTGCCACAGTGTGAGAGGTTTTTGAACAAGACCATGCTGGTTGCTGAGCTGAGAATGGCCTGAATAGGGCAAAGCTGGACAAGCACAGATCTCTTGTAAGACTACTGAAGCAATGTCCGAGGCTGGTGGCTAACTGTGGTAGTAAAGGTACAAGTGAGATGGAGGTCCTGTGGATGTCTAGGGCTCTCCATAGAGCTAGATTAGCACAAGAATTAGTGGTATTTGCAAAGCTTCTGATCTGAGGAGTTAGAAGAGCATGCTAGAAATCCCTTCATCACATTAGGTATGGAAGGAATGTTAACTATGACATTAGAGTGCAATATCATTTAAAAATTAACAGTGCAAATGCATCTGAGTTGCCCTGCCACCTCCCACCAGTGTCACTCTGGGCACCTTTGTTGCACTCTTGGTTCTGAGCACTGAACATGTGCAGTTTGCATTCTGCATGCCAGGATGCCAGGCAGCACCAACAAACTCTGCCTGAAACACTTCAGATCAGATTCAAAACCACTGCATGTTACAAATTAGTATACATACAAGGCTTTCTGTGCTGATATAAATAGAATAACTTAACTATGAAAATAAACTTTTAATATTTTCTTGCCATTATTCCTCACATATAGATATCTAGTGTATCTTTGGGTTACATTATATCAGGCAAAACACACATTATTATTGTGAAAATTTACTTTATAGAATTTGTGTGTTTAGATACACATGTGCAGGTGCATGTGTGCACGACTGTAGGTATGAGGACAACTTTGAAAATACTCAAATATTCCTCTTCCTCTTCCTTCTTCTATTCTTCATTTTTTGAAACAGAGTCTTTTGCAGGCTTGGAATTCACTAGGTTAGCTGGCTAGTCAGCTACAGAAACCTGTCTTTTTGGTTTTTTTTGCCTTCTCTACTGGCATTACAAATATGTACCACCATGCCTGGCTTATGGGTGCTGGGGTTCTAACTCAGGTACTTGTCCTTGCATTCTGACTGAGCATTCTCTCTAAACAATATTTTCATCTTTTAATAAATGGTAATATCTCATGTACACTAAAACTGTGTAGAAATAAATCTCATTATAGTTTACTATCTATAACTTTGGAGAGGTATGTCTATTTTATATACCTTGGATCATGTATAAGTTTCTCAGGTGAAAGGGGCCATAAATGGGAAGTTTAAGACGATCTGGTCTAATTAGTTTACTAACATGGCACATTTAGAAAATCACAAATTTGGTTTAGAGTGGCTCATATGTGAGTTAAGTGTGATAAAGTTGCTCAAAATTAGAAATTTTGTTTGTAATAACATTTTTAGTGGCCTCTCTAAATTGGAATGCTTTGTGATTAACACATATGGTTGGAATTGAACAGACATTGAGATTTTTGTAAGAAAGTTGTATAATCGGTTTGCCTTTCTAAAATTATGCTGCATAATGATAGGATAAAGAAAATTGAGATGAGAGTTGGGGGGACAGGCTAGGAGGTAAATGAATGAATTCAAGGGACATGAACAAAGACTGTCTGAATTAAAGCAGAAGTAAGCAGATGGAATGAGTAGAATCAGAAGACTCCCTAGGCACAGAATGGACAAATTTTCATATGTGCATAGACTTAGAAGAATCATTAGTCTTCTGTGGGATATAGGCTTAGTTCAGTCAGATCTTTCTCCAAGATCTGTAGCCTGCCATTTTGTCCTATTGATGGTGTCCTTGCAGAGATTCAGAAGATTAGGGTGTTACTTATAATAAATAGATAATGGCAATATACTGCCTGAGATATAGAATTCAGGAGGAGAGAGGAATTATCAGCATGGTAAGCTTTGCAGAAAAAGCCAGGGACCAGTAACAAAATGGAGAAGTCTAGTAGACAGGGAAGTGTAGAACTGAGGGATGATCTGGGTTATAACTTACGATGTTTGGTTGTTGAATGAAGAAGAGAATGCTGAGGAGAAAAGCATGAGGTGACAAGAAAGACAAAGAATAGACCGCTGGTCTACTTAATGCTTAGGTAGAGGTGGTGTCTGTTATGGTTCTTCACAGACATCATCAGGGTTAGTGAACTGAAATAAAACAGAGTAATTTTAAGATCTCAATGAACCAAGAGCTAGGGAGAGTGAGAGAGAGAGAAGAGAGAGGAAAGAGACAGAGATAGAGATAGATAAATAGAGAGATGAGAGAGAGAGATTAAAATATGCTAGGAACACTCAAACATAAGAAAATCAGTGTGGTAAGGAATGATGGATATAATTATTTCATGTTATTCTGACACTAAGCCAGACTGTAGTATGTTGAGATGTACACACAAGATGGTGTGAGGGAGGTGCTTATTGATCATATTTTGAAGATGATAAGAAGTAGTCACTAAAACTATGCCACTGAGCAGATTGCTGGGCACAGGATCAGAGCGATCCTGGAAAATTAATCTCAAAAAGAGAATACTTAATTTTCTGAGGAACTGACGGATTGATTTCCAGAGTGGTTGTACCAGTTTGCAATCCCACCAGCAATGAGGAGTCCGGTGGTTCCTCAGAAAATTGGAAATAGATTTACCTGAAGGCTCAGCTATACCATTCCTGGGCATATATCCAAAAGATGCCCCTGCATATCACAAGGACACATGCTCCACTATGTTCATAGAAGCCAGAATATTTGTAATAGCCAGAATCTGGAAACAACCCAGATGTCCCTCAACCAAAGAATGGATACAGAAAATGTGGTTCATTTACACAATTTATTACTGCTCAGCTGTTAAAAACAAGGACATCATGGATTTTGCAGGCAAATAGATGGAACTAGAAAATATCCTGATCCAGACCCAAAAGGATAGTGTGTACTTACTGATAAGTGGATATTAGTCAAAAAGTTCATAATGCCTATGATGCAATTCACAGACTATGTGAAGCTTAACAAGAAGGAAGTTCCAAATGAGGATACTCTAATGCCCTTTAGAAGGGGGAACAAAATAATCATACAAGGCAGAGGGAGGGAGGGAATTAGATGGTCAAGGGGAAAGAGAGAGGATCATGAATGGGAGGAGACAGGAGAGAAGTCCAGAGGCCAGGAGAATGAATAGAAATATGCAGCAGTATGCGGGTGGGCAGAGGAAACCTCTAGAAAGTCCCAGACACCAGGGATGTAAGAGGCTCCCAGGACCCAATGTGGATGAGCTTAGCCGGAATGCCCAATAGTGGGGAGATGGAACCTAAAGAGATCACGCCCACGCCCAGACATGGCTCCCATTTGAGGCATAGGGCCACCCACCCATCCTTAAATTTCTGACCCAGATTTGTTTCTATCTAAAGAAAATCCAGGCACAAAAATGGAGCAGAGACTGAAGGAAAGGCCACCCAGAGACTGGCCCAACTTGGGATCCATTCCACGCACAGGCACCAAACCCCAACACTATTAGTGATACCATGTTGTGCTAGCAGACAGGAGGCTAGCATGGCTATCATCTGAGAGGCTCTACCAGCAGCTGACTGAGACAGATGCAGATACTTAAAGACAACCATTGGACTGAGGTTGGGAACTCCTATGGAAGAGTTAGGAGAACGACTGAAGGAGCTGAAGGGAATTGCAATCCCATAGGAAAAATAACAGTATCAACTGATCTGGATTCCTCAGAGCTCCCAAAGACAGCCACCAACCAAAGAGCATAGGAGGGCTGGTCCAATGCATATGCGGGCTGGCTCATAGCCCCTTGCAGATGACTGCCTTGTCTGGCCTCAAGGGGAAAGGATGCACTTAATCCCACAGAAATGTAATGTCCCAGGGAAGGGGGATGCTAGCAGGTTGAGGTATGAGTTGGTGGGTGGGTAGGTGGGGGAGCACTCTCTCAGAAGCAAATGGTGGGGGAATGGGGTGAAGAACTTATGGAGGGGGTGTCAGGAAGGAGGGCAACATTTGGAATATAAATGAAATAATTAATAAAAAGATATTCATTTTTCTGAAACAAGAAGGATGATTGATATGAAGTAATTTTATTTATTGCAGGAGTTGTAGAGGTTGAGGACATTTTGTCAGTTCACCTCTTGGATGTGTGTTTGCATGTGTGTCACATGCATGTGGATGTGAAATGTGAATTAAAGTCATCTATTAGTAGTGAAGTACTCTTTAATCTAGGATGTGGAGAGAGAAGGCCAGCTAAATTCATCTAGAATTAGAGTTGTTAACCTCAGCTGAGTTAGAGAAACAAAAAGTTCTAACAATATCGATGGCTAACAACTTGGTTGGTGTGCAGACAATGAAACCAAAAGGAATGAATGGAATGAGCTAGGGATTTATCTGTGGTTATAAGAGCTGGTATGCACATTTTACCCCTAAGTTTGGAACTGGGTCAGCAGTGATTCCCTATCTCCCCCGCTTTGCTAGTTTACCTTCCCTGATTCTGACTTCCAGTCTCATATAATGTGACCACAGGCATCTGGTTATTTCTTGTATAGTTTCCCACTGAGAAGATGAAGAAGAAACTTGTCTACCAAAAGAAAACAGTAGTGATTATGGGTTCCCATGAGATACAACTCAATTGCATTTCTGTTATTTACAGTGTAGGCAGACCAAATGGAACTTCTACTAAAAGCAAATGGAGTTTAAAAAGCAACATGATTATTAATTAAAAAAAAAAGGAACCCCAGAAACAGTCTACAATGTACTCTAACTCATAGGCATGAGAGCTTAAGGCAAAGATAAGCTATTGGCATTTGTGGGCATATTCTTGTAGGCTTCCTATTTTAAAAACTTCAGTATTCTCCAATGGAGAGAAAACAGAATGAGAAACTCTTCAACCCATTGTTCAACGAAATCAATTGTTTTCTTTTTGCTGCTTAGGTTTCATCAATATTTAAGATATATCAATGACATTGGAAGTAGTTACAGAGTGCAAATCGAACATCTGTGGATGTGGAACATATTTCAAGAAGGAAATGGCTTCTGGGTGCCATGGGTTATTTCCAGAGCTGGTGGCTTGGGTAAGCAGAAGCGTGGGGGAATGCAGGAGTACAGTATTATGTTGGTTAAGTCCAAAAAACATGACTGAGACATAAAACAGTTGCCAGTATTTGTTTTGAATTTACGTCTCCACTCTGCTTTGGTAAGAGTGTTCATTTTTGTACTCTTTCTCATCAGTAAATATAAACACTTCCAACACTAAAATCTGACTGAGCCTTTCTTTAACTTATGACATAATCCATATATTTTCTTCTTGACAAGTTCAATAATGGAAAAGGACAAACTTTCTTCTTGTAAGAAACAGAGCAATAATGAAGACATGGTATTTCAAAGGGAATGCAGAACAAAAAAAGGAGAAGGGATTAGTTCCAGCTAAAACTGACACGTTTTGGAGAAAAGGGAAATTGCAGAACTATATTTTAATGTCACCAAGAATCTATAGGACATTTGCTTATAAAATAAAAAGTAGTTAAGGAAAGATGAGGATGTTAGCTCAGGAAAACTAGAGAAAACAATTCTTTTAGTTTCTAAATTATATTAGATTATTATCATGTACAGTGTGCATGGAGAAGAGCATTCACACGTGAGAGCAGAAGAAACTTTGTGGAGTTGGTCCTCTTCTATTTTTAGGTTGAACTCAGGTTGTCAGACTTTGCAGCAAGCCTCCAGCCTTCCTCTCCCATCCTTAGACATACTTCAGTTGTATTGGTGCCTTTACCATTCTATTGAAATTTCTCTGTTCAAGATCCCCTGAGCGTCCCATGTCATAAAATTCAGGTCAGTCCATTTCAGCTGACTAACAGAAGTCTCATACTCAGCTGATCATTTTCTATTTGACACATCCTTGCTTGTCTTTTGGAACTACATATTCTCTGGGTTTCCCTCCTGCCCACAGGGCTTAAGGTCTGCTATGTTGGTTCTTTTCCTGACCCATCACTATGGGGATTCTTAGAGATTTGGCCTTTTGTCCTTTTTGTCTCTATCGTACACTCACTTCTTTATAAATGCCTTCCAGAGCTATACTGTAAACCATAATCTATATTTTCTTTTTTATTAATTAATTAATTTTTATACTCCATATTTTATTCCCTCCCACCCTCATCCACCCTCCAACTGTCCACATTCCATACCTCCTCCCCACCCTAATGTATTCTAAGTCCTGCTCTCTTTTCTGAACTCCATACTAATAATCAGCAGCGTATTCAGTAGCTTATCTTCAACATCTAAAAGATACTTCCAATACAGTGTATGTGGACAGAATTTCAGCACCTTTCCTGTCTCAGAGATAATTCTCTCCAGCTATTTTCTCCTGCCTTAGAACATGACATTCCAACAGTTTTCGAGACTTGTGAAATCATCACTGCAATCAGGACATAGAAAAGACCATTCCAATAGGATTCCTAGGATACACCCAGTTTTCCACATAGCTTCTACTCTAGAGAACTATATCTGCTTTTTTTCTCTCCAGTTAACTTTGCTTTTATATACTTGCAATTATACTTTATATACTTGCATTTTCTATTTTATGCCTGGCTTTTCATTTGACATGATATTTAGATCTACTTAAGTAAAAGAATAAAGATGAAGTTGACTTTAGCTTTACTTTCTACAACTTAGATCAATTGATTACTGTGATGAATCAGAATTAGGCCAATGTTATTTAGCCTTCTGTACGGGGTCATTCAGGACAGACCATCTCAAGGCAACAACCATGACCTACAGTGGTTTTCAATTGGTTTTGGGCCACATTAGAGACACAAAGTAAAAGGTTGCTTACAACTAAAAAAAAAGTCCCATGTTTGAGAAGTAGAAACTACCAGAATATGGTCATAGCATTAAGGAAAAAGTTCCTTGGTTGTAGGGTAGTGGTAATAGAGCTATCTCAAATAATGACATTAAATTTTTTCAAGGATATATTAAACAAAGGAATTTTTAAATGTGTTTCAGTCATTCAGAGATGAAATAAGGTAAGTACATTTCAGTGATAGGAGGGTTAGGATAGCTAGGACTAGTCCATTTTTAAAAAGATGATCATAAAGATTAAGCAATTTTTTAATGATTACACAGCATCAACTATTATAGTCCTATTTTCTAATTCCAGTGTGTTTCCTATTATCTTTTAAAAATTTTGTTGTTAAGTGTATGTATTTGTGCCTGCATGGTTATTAATCCCCCTATTTACTAATATAGCTCTCATAACTTAGGATAAGAGTAATTATGATGATATAATGTAAAGGATTTTTCTACTTATTAAAATGTTAATTTTAATAAAAAAAAACCTGTTGGTATCCTTGTCTTCTCAATCCAATTTGAAGGTCTTTTGTTCATAGGACATTTCAAGGATGCTACTTTGAAACAACTTTCATATATATCAATTCCTCTGGACTGAACTTCCTGGATTGGATTCTTACAAGTTTCTAAAATATATGTCCGGTGGTCTTTGCTAAGACTTTTAATGATACGTCGGGAGCTGAAAGAAATTGAGTATTGTCATCTCACTGTCACATATTTGCATAAAATTAATGCTTTTCTACTTGCATATTATGCCTTAGTATGTAATCTTTGAGCTCTCATCAGCCTTTGATATAGTCAGAATAGCTAGGACTAGTCCCATTTTTAAAAAGATGATCATAAAGGTTAAGCAATTTTTTTTTAGTAATTACACATAATCAACTATTATAGCCCTATTTTCTAATTCGAGTTTTTTCCCATTATCTTTTAAAAATGTTTTTGTTATTTAAGTGTATGTAATTGTGCCTGCATGAATTTATGTATACCACATGCCAGCTGTACAGGTCCTCTGGAAGAACATGTAAGTACTTTCAACCACTGAGATCTCTCTTTAGCCCCATCCTTTCTTATCTTGATATTTATCATTTGATTACTTTCCACAGGATATCTTATCTTAAAGTGATTAATTCTAGGTCCAAGTAAAGTTATTTCCAACTATGCCTGTCATATTATCACTTATTTAATCAACTCTCTAGGCTTTTGGAGTAAGAGAATACATATCTAACAGATTATTTTCATTGCTGTTGAACAGAAACCAGGTTCTTAGGAAAGAAGGCAAGGAAGGAAGGAAAGGTACACCATCACCTCATGCAGTGAAATTGCATAGTTGTGTAAATTCAGTGAATTCTCAGATGCTTATATGTGATCACCTAAGCCCCTGTCCAGACAGTACTTGATATCATTATTCCTATGAATAGGAAAATTGGTCAAAGGAAATAGAGATAAAGTAGTTGCCAGTTCAGAGAAAGATTCTAACTGGTCTATGTAATCTCTGGCATCCATTTCTGTGTGTTTTCCAGGTTTTAGACACAAATTTTAACCTGTGTGACCAATGGTCCATAAACGTGAGAGACAGTAGTAAAATATGTGATTGCTGTGCATTCATCATATAGTGCTAATGAACTTGTGAGGAACACTTAATTTAAATTGAGAAATAAGATAATTCAATGATAAACACATAGAAATAAACAGCTTTAGTTAAGATTATAAAGCATCATCCATCAAGGACAGTTTGGGGATACTGAAATTGGCTCAGAACCCTTCAAAACTGCACTTGTGGATGTTCTTACACATTATAGTGATATAGTAGGATCTAAAGATAAAGTTGATCAACTTTTTTCCCCAAAGAGTAAACTTCTCTATTGCTTTAATTCAAAATTAAATATTCTAAGAGAGAAGAAAAAGAATAATATAGTTAGGAGAAATCAAGTGTAATTCTCCTACCTGGACCGTGTTTTTCGGGGATAAAACCTTTGTCCATGAATTTTCACTAAAAAGGAAAATATACCATAAAATATCTGAAGTAACATTTTAAGATCAGCAAAACTTAATTTTAATTTTCTTGACAATTACTTTGTGTAACTTAATGGCTAGATAACTTAGTTAAATAATGTTTTGCTCACACATGAAATATATGATTACAAATTCCTCCTGATAGCCTTTTAATAAGATGGTTCTAAGAGAAAAACCAGTAGGAATATCTATGTATTAACTACCAAACTGGAAAGTAATTGATGGCTGGGAGTGCATCTCAGTGGCAGAGGAGTTACCTAGTATGTGTGAGGCGCTGTGTACACTAGGACAAAAAGAAAGTTTAGAAAAAGCAGCAGCAGCAACAGCAGCAGCAAGGAAACAGCCAGCCAGCAAGCAAGACTTACTCATGAACTCAAATAAATACCTATGAGTATCAAGGGAGGCAGATACAGGGGTATGAGTTAAAGGCTGGCTTGGGTTCTTAGTCAACTTAGGTTATAGTTCAAGATTGTAAAAAAGAACAAAAAAAAAGGAGGAGAAAGAAACAACAGCAACCATCATCAGCAAAAATCAAAACAACCTTCACAGCTTGTGAAGGACTGTCCATGCACACCATGTGGCCAGCACTGTAGAGGGTTGATTTAGATACAGAAGTATCAGATCAGAGTAAAGTATAAGGTATAATACATAACTATTATGTGCATATTTTAATATAAAAATTGGAGCCTAAATTATATATTATTACATATTTTTGCCATTGTAGACATCTTACTATTTAAGGAAAATAATAATAGAACTAGTTGATAGTAACAATCATAATAATAGCAGAACAAGTTAATTAGGGTATAGTGATAAAATTACTTTTATAACAATTATCTCTGATACAGACTTTAACTCTCTTTTAAGAGTTATACGGTCTTAAATGGTTAGCTCAGGCTTACTGTAAACTTTCCATGTTATGAGACCAGCATGTAATATGCTCATATAATACACAAGTGATTTCACCACCTACTATTTTGGCTGAACATTATTGTTTTGAGGGAAGGTGAAAATATTTTCAATTGATTTAGTTTTTGTTTGTCTAATCTCAGATTCTTGAGATTCGCTCTCCCTATGTACTTTCCCTTTTCCTTCTTGTCCTTTAGGATGCCTCTGTCAACTTAACAGTCACAGGAAGGTATACCAAGCGTGAGAACAAAGAATTTATTCAGGTCAAAGTGAGGATGGCCACCTGGGACATAATCTACCAGTCCAGAGTAAATGCTGAGGTTTTACAAAATGTTAGCTATATTTATAGTTTTAAGCTACATGAAGGGTTTGAAAGTATTTGTTCTACAAGTATAATAGGTACTGGCTAACTTAAACTGTCTTATAAAAAGTCTATTGGGCATGTCTCACTCTCTGGGGAAGGCGTCCATTGTACACAATGTCAGTAGAATGTAATAAACAATGTTTTAAGAATCTGAAGAAGGCCAAGTCCTAAGATCAGCTTCATATAAGGGGTACTTTTTTTTTTTAACAGAGTTCAAAGATTTAACTGAGGATGTATGTGAGAGCAGATCTGTCTCTTAGACCATTTTGATGTGCAAACCAATTCTACTCCAGTTTGTTTTCCTTGACACTTAAACCAATGGCAGTCCAACCAACATCCAATAGATAGTTGTAAATATATGGTCACAAAGGCAGCTCCAGTTAACCTTAATGAGTCACAAAACAAAACAAAAAGACATGAATGCAAGAAAGAGGAGGACTAATGGTGCTGGGAGGGAGATAAAAGAGAGGGTAGGTGCTGAAAGTTATACACCCACACACATACACACACATATGAGAAAAGGCCAAAATGACCATTAATACAAAATTAAAAACAAATTCATGTATAACCGATTTCATTTCAGTTGGCTTTTATGATACATTTCTAGATCTGGAAAGAAGCAAAAAATTATGCTCCAAAATTTTTGGTAGGGTGAATTTCTGATACCATAAGCAAAAAAGAAAGGGTAGGTGCTAAAAGTAATATATATTCGGTATCATAAGCATAATTTTATCTCCCTCTTTTATTTCTTTTTAATAGACCATCTTATTCTTTAAAATAGATAGAGTTTAATCAGATAAAGGTGATTGTTACTCAGATTACAGGTGATCCCATTTCTGAGCCTCTTTACTCACCCAGGCCTTGGTTAGGCAATGATCTTCTGAAACAGTGAGCCACATAGACATCTGGTGCATCTGCCCTTGGATCTGCAGAAGATGGTGAAGGGGCAAAACAAATGGAAAGGAATGGTTATTTACAGGTCAAAGTTTGTGTCTCCTTTCAAAATGAAAAGTGTACATACTGTGTGAATTGTAGTTTTGAATGCATTAGCATGGGAGAAAATTTCCTGACCAGAACTCCAATGGTTCAGGTTCTAAGATCAACAATTGATAAGATTAAGTGGGACCTCTTTAAACTTAAAAGTTTCCATAAGGCTTTTCACTTCAAGGACACTATAAATAGGACAAAACGGCAGCCTACAGATTGGGAAAAGACCTGCACTAAGCTTACATACCAGAGTGCTAATCTCAAAAATTATAAAGTATTCAAATATATAAAGTATATATAAATATATATATATTTATAAATATATAAAGTATTCAAGAAGTTAGACTTCAAAAATATAACACAATTAAAAAATGGAGTACAGAGCTAAGCAGAATTCTCAATAGAGGAATCTCAAATGGACAAGAAGCACTTAAAGAAATGTTCAAAGTCCTTAGTCATCAGGAAAATGCAAATCAAAACAACTCTGAGGTTCCATCTTATACCAATCAGAATGGCTAAAATCAAAAACTCAAGTGAGAGCACATGCTGGAGAGGATGTAGAGAAAGAGGAACACTCCTCCCATTGCTGGTGAGGTTGCAAACTTGCTCAACCACTCAGGAAATCAATCTGATGATTTCTCAGAAAAAATGGAAATAGCTCTGAAGCTCTGAAAATGGAAATACCTGAAGATCCAGCTATACCACTCCTGGGCATATAACCAAAAGATGCCCCAACATACCATGAGGACACGTGCTCCACTATGTTCATAGTAGCCTTATTCGTAAGAGCCAGAAACCAGAAGCAACCCAGATGTCCCTCATCCAAAGAATGGATTTAGAAAATATGGTTCATTTACACAATGGAATACTGTTCAGCTAATAAAAACAAGACCATCATGGATTTTGTAGGCAAATGGATGGAACTAGAAAATATCATACAGAGTGAAGTAATTGAGACCCAAAAGGACATACATAGCATGTAGTCACCAACAAGTGGATTTTAGCCAAAAAGTACAGAATACCCATGATACAACCCTTAGATCCAAAGAAGTTAAACAAGAATGAAGGCCCAAGTGAGGATGCTTGAATCTCATTTAGAAGGGGAAACAAAACAGTCTTAGAAGGCAGAGGGAGGGAGGAACTTGGATGGTAGTGGGGAGAGGGAGAATATGGGAGCAGGATCGGATATGGAGAGAGATGGAGGCCCAGAGTACCAGGAGTATGAAAGGAAATATGCAGTTGCTTGTGGGGCAGGGGGTTGGACAGGGAAACCTCTAGAAAGTCAGTCCCAGAGACCCCAAATAAGGGAGACTTTCAGGACTCAATGCTGGTGACCTTAGCTGAAATGCCCAAAAGAGGGCATATAGAACCTGAAGAGACTACCTCCAGTAACCAGACAGGACCCCCAGTGGAGGAGTGGGGACACCAACCCCATCTAAAGGAAATGCAAAGACAAAAATGGAACAGAGACTGAAAGAATGGCCAAGCAGTAACAGGCCCAACCTGGGACCCATCCCATGGGCAGGCACCAATTCCTCACACTATTACTAATGCTGTGTTGTTTTTGCAGATGGGATCCTGGCATGGCTGTCCTCTGAGAGCCTCTACCCAGCAACACACTGAGACAGATGCAGATAGCCACAGCCAAGCATGGGATGGAGGTCAGGGAATTCTATGGACAAGTTAGGGCAAGGATTGAAGGAACTGAAAGAGATAGCAACCCCAGAGGAAGCCCAACAGTGTCAACTAAGCTGGATCCATGAGAGCTCCCAGAGACTGAGCCACAAACCAAAGAGAATACACTGGTTGATCCAAGGCCCCAGAATATATATAGCAGAGGGTTGCCTTGTCTGGTCGAAGAGGGAGAGGATGGGCCTAATACTGTAGAGAATTTATGCCCTAGGATTGGGGGTACCCACTCAGAGGTAAAAGGGGTGGAATGGAGGGAAGAACTCTGTGAGGGGGCACTGGGGATGGGAGCAGCATTTGGTATGTAAATAAATACAATAATTAATTAATAAAAAAAAGAAAAAAGAGATATGCTCCTGAAAGGAAGAACTGGTATCATATATTTATTTTTTTTATAAAAAATACTTCCTTTTCATTATTATTGTGTCATGTTTGTATATTTGATGTGTGTATGGGGGCAGTACATGTTATTGAGTGTGTGGAGGGCAGAGGATAACTTTGTATAATTGGTTTTCCGCTACTTTTACCTGAGTTCCAGGGATCAAACTCAGGTTGCTAGGCATGTGTACCAAGCACCTTTGTTTGTTAAGCTTCTTGGTGGCCCTTACATGCATCTTTGTATCTTTGACACCAAGCACAGTGGCAACCCCAAAGTTACGGCATCAAATGAGTATTGTTGAGTAAACCAATTGTTTGTGAGATGGTAAAACAAGTTTACCTTTCCCATCAGAATTTGATTCTTCGTGTCTTTGGAGTAAATGTGCTTTGCCATAAACCTAATGGAACAGAGAATTAGAAAGAAAACATGATATATTATAAACATGAAACTGGGGTATGTTTCTTATATGATTATAATATTATATGAATGTTTAACATTCATATAATATTAAACATTTCTATGATAAAAACATTTATTTTTATAGGTTTAAAATGGGCAAATCGTTTCATAAATCCAAACTTCTGGTGTTCTTAACACTACTCTCTTGTAACAATAAATATTAGGAAAAAGCCAATATTTTTCATTATTAAAGAGAGTTTTATTTCTTACATAGAACTCATATACCATGAAAAAGAGAAAAAATGTTAAGTTAGAATTACTTAAATTAGAAGTTGAGAGTATGAAATATATACATATATATAATGTATAATATGTGTATATATAATGTGTGTGTGTGAAAAATCTACCAACAAATTTTAGAACTGTGCTTATATATAATAGATATTATTAAAAGAACATTTTCTTGAGCTTTATAAAGATTTCTAAAACAATGGAAACCATAAACATATCATTTTTACTTTTGAGAAGAAATATGAATCTGGCCTGACTGGAGATATTGCCTGGACTTTGTACTGTCAACCTAGAATAATCTACAAATTGATCAAAAACATTTTTGAAATTTCCAAGCTTTTGGGTTTTTTTTGGCCTAACATTATAAAGACTTTTCTAAAAGAAAAGATAAGAGGAAAGGAAAGATAATAGAAAACATTTTGACAGCATGTAGTGCATCTAGTTCAGTAACACGAGATTATAAAATAGAGTTAATGCTAGCATCTATGGTTCTAGAGCTCTGACTGCGGCCTGGCCAACAATGAAACTCTCTCTCAAGAAAACAAGAGAAATAGTATAAAACAACACACAATAGAACACAATACACCAAATAGTTAAAACACAAAATCCATTTCTTTGCATATGTAATTGGCACAGATATTGACAGTTCTAGAGAAATTTTAATCCAGCAACATGGCTACTCTGGTAAGAGATCACATCTAAAGACCTAGATCTGTGTGATGTTGTCTAATTGAGGGGCAGACAAAGTGACAAATCAGAGAAAGATTTGACAGAATGAGTCAGAGGTAGGACACAGCCAACTCTCAGGAGAACAGACAGGAAGGAGAAGCACATGGAGCGTCATGAGTTGGGAGTCAGTGCAGTGGAGTTGAGGTCCTTCGTGAGTTGATACAGCTCAGTGCAGCTCAGCGGAGGCTGAGAAGCCAAGAGGAGCCAAACTGAATCATTTTGGAGAAGGGTTTGAGCCAGAACCGCTGAGTTGAGCCAGCCAGCAAGAGTTTAGAAAGAACTAGAAAGGGTGAGTTTACTCAGCACTAAGCCTCTGAAAGGACAATGATATCAAGCAAATGAAAGTTACTTTTACAGACACTAACTATGGAAATGAAGAAAAGGTAAAAAATCAAAACTTGATTATGAGTTTGAAGAGATGGTCTGGTGCCTAAGAGTGCATGCTGGATGATGGGGGTTTTGTCCAACTACATGGAGTTGTCCAACTCCCACTAATTTTTGGTTGATTGCTCTAATGTCTTCAACCCTGTCAGGGCACAGTTTGCTCTTCAGGTGAATTTTTCTTAAAAAAACCTCTTTTGAATAGGTCTAGAAATTGTGTATGAATTCTGTTCTGAGTTCTTTAGGGCTTCTCCTGTTTCCCCAGTTCTCCTACAAAGTAGCCAGGATACAGTTTAGCATGTGTTTCTAATCAACCTACCAATCTCTGCCCAATTTCTTTTTACCATATTTTCTCAGGTTTTAAGAATTTCTAAGCCCTAACTTTCTATAGCCTCTGTTACAAATGAACTAAATTCTTTGGGAAGAGATTAGGATTTATCTGTTATATTGCTTGGTTCTCTCTCAAGGCAAGAGAGCCAAGTCTTAGTTCTGGATCTGGGGCTGGACACAGTGACACTCTTCTAACTGAAGCCTGGCTACAGTAGACTTAGGTCTAAAGTGCCTCTCCTTTACCTAAATTGATATGGTACAAGCCAAGACATGAGTGATCGGGGCTCTAGCCAAAGACTAGGGTTTGAGTAGCAGGCTCATGTGTCCTCTTCTCTGCCTCATCTTGAACCTAGCCTTAACATGGAGTTAGTTGAAGGCAAGATTACCCAAGCCTTGCTCCTCCTAGGACGGTATCTCTGGTAGCTGTGGGAGAGGAATCACCTATTTTCTTGGGCTGCAGTATTCTGCAGTAGTATTTCTGTCTTATTGAGTTAGAAGTGGGGCAAGGACAGTTTGGATTCACAGACTTGCTATTTACAATGAATCTGAGGCTCTTTTGAATAGATTATTTTTCATCTCCTATGTACCCTTATGTTGCGGGAAATGTTAAAAATGACCAATCTGCCAACTCTCCACGGGTTTCAGAAGGAGGAGAGAAGAACCAAAATGGCTTCAGACATTTTTCTGTATGATTTCTAAAGGTTACAAATATTAGGATAAGGCTTTTACTGTACTGGCATCTTGTAATTGTGATTATAATAAACATAAATCTAATTGGCTAATTAACCATTAAGAGTTGTGTTTTACCAGGTAATTGGGATGTGTGGGAGCTGGGTGGGAGGGAAATAAACTCACATTCCCCCCCTCTGTTAGAGATGGCTAACAGAGGAACTGCCAAGTGGCCGAGTGAAATGGCTCAGCAGTGGCCCTATGGCCCCTGCAGAGCTGGAGAGTTTGTGGCTAGAGACTAGCAGCTCCAGAGAGTCAGCGTAGGTGGCAGGAGTGGGAGCTTGGTCAGAACCCGCAGAGAGTTGGCAGGTCGGTCATTTTTGATATTTCTCACAACACCCTTCGACTGTTGCTGGTTGCCCTTCACTCTTTGGTAAGCAGTATTTTCAGTTTGCGGCACTTCGCCACTTGGTTGCCACTTTGCTTGTCTCTCAGCACCATTTACTTTCATTCCTTCACTTACTTTTAGGTTCTCTTGTTCTTTTCAATTTTGTTTTTAATATAATGGATGCATTTTGTAAGCATTCTCAAATAATTTTAAAAGAAAGTAAATATAAATGAAATTCAGTATGGCATCTTCCCCCCCCTTTTTTTTATTCGATGTATTCTTTATTTACATTTCAATTGATTTCTCATTTTCTGGGTCCCCACTCCCCGCAAGTCCCATAAGCCCTCTTCCCTCCCCCGTTCCTCCATCAACTCCTTCCCACTTCCCTGTTCTGGAATTCCCCTATACTGCTGCACTGAGTCTTTCCAGAACCAGGGGCCACTCCTCTGTTCTTTTTGGACATCATTTAATATGTGGATCATTTCTTGGGTATTCCAAGTTTCTAGGTTATTATCCACTTATATGGCATCTTAATAAGACCTGCCTCTCACCTGTCAAGGATCTTTAGAGTTTTGTAAACAGCAAATAATATGACCAAAGTTCTATTTTTTTTTTTCCTGAGGAAAAATGAGAACATGTGACTTGGCACTCTCTTACATTCCTATTTAAAACACCCTTAATCATTACAGTAATCAAGGTTTACCTCTAGTGTGTTATTCTGGTGGTCTGCTAGGATGGCATTTCTTTCCCTCTTTGTTTTCAGATACTTTTTCTTGTTTCTTGCCTGGTAAAAGAGTATTTTAAATTAGTATTTAATGAACATATCAAAGACAATATAAATACAAACTTTGAGTCTCACTTCCTAGGAATTGGAATAGTGGTCCACTCCTTTCCACTCACTGCAACTGTGCACACTCGATGTAAGCAAAGCAAACACAAGATTCTCTGAAATAGTAATTGGGGTTTTAGAATTGTTTCCTATCCCCAGGAACAGAGATTACTCCATATCTGCACAATAGGAACTTGTGGTTCTTAAATAGCATGCCCAGAGCCTTGGTTTTGATCCCCAGCACACATGCAGGCAAACTCAGAATTATTTTGGTTCATGACTGTTAATGTACTCCCCATTCTTTATTTCTTAATAGTAAGTCTATTATGATTTCTGTTCCATTATTGTTGGTGTATGTTAAAAACTTGCCTTATTTTATAGGCCTGGTGAAGGTCATGACAAGGGGGACCAATAACCATGCCTGGATGAGACTCTTGGTATTTTAGAAAGGGGACAAGTACAATACATTTAGCAGTTATTTAGCAGGAAGTTAATAACTGTGGCCTAGAGGTGAACTGTGGAATGCTAAACCACTGCTTCTAAATGTTTTGTCCTCTATAATAGGATTATGCATCCCTAGCCTTTGCTATGAAACTCTATAGAATCTCTCATGAAAAGTGGAATATCTCTTCATTCTGCTGATGTTGAGCATGCCTGACTTACTGTGGCTAGTGGAATGTTAGTGACTATAGTATATGATCTGGTTATAATAAGATATATGGTTGCTGGAGGACATGTGCCTGTCAACGGGCTGATATTGTACAACTCTTTCTTTCCGTACTAGGAGCTTTTATCATGGGATTTTTATACTGGGTACTCTCTGGTTGAAGGAAATGAAAAATGTATTATTTAACAGAACTGAATTCTGAAACCACCACCATAGACCCTATCATTCCTATTAAATTCGGTAGTGTCAATTTTCAGATCCCAAGAAAGAGAAAATAAAGCCCTACTATAAATTGCTAGGGTTCTGCAGTTGTCTGTCACACAGTGAAAGGCTTATTCTCCCCACTTTCTTAAGTGTTATCTCTTTCTTTAGTAAGCTCATGCAAATGCGATCTCTATAGACACTCTGTAATTGCTTCCTTAGGCATCTATCCTCATCTATTGAGTTATATATTTTACCTATTTGTTGTGTCACTCTCCAAGCTAGGATATAAGAAGACACAGGAAAAGGTTTTCTGACTCATTGTTTTCACGGCTCTGTTCCTAGTACCCAGGCAGTATGCCTAGTACATACTGTGAGCACAATAGTAAGAATAAATGTGTAATTAAATATATGAGTATTGGGTTAATAAAGAAGTGATGTAAGTTAGGTCACCATAACTGACATTAACAAGTGGTGTGACATTTTAAAATTGACTTCACTCCCTTGGATATTAATATTTTCATCTATGAAATAAAAGGGGTAGAATAAAAATTTTATGATATAAAGACAATGTACATAATAAGAGAAAACAATTATTACTATACATTAATGATAAAAGCACAAACCTTCTTGGTTGTTAGTAACAATATCAGTGTACCTGCTTAAAATATCCACACTGAGGCTAAACTTTTAATCATACCTGAGAGGTCACCTTCAGAAGATAAGTCTGAGTGTCATTGGACTCTGAGCTGTCAGAGCCTCGACTACTAAAACAAGAAAACAATAACAATTACAGTTTTTCAGAATTTAAAATTTCCATGTTACTTTTACTTTATCATCTTATTTGAATGGATAGTTCTAATTAGAAAGAGAATGTTATTTATAAAAGTTCTTTATTATTTGGTGTTCTCATACAACTTAGAAATGGTATATTTATTTTCTGAATGTACAGAGGTATAAATGTTTGGGGATGTGTTGCTGGAATGTCAGCACCATGGAAGGAGGATTCTTTTTCTGTCTGGCTCATTATTATGTCACCTGGTACATCGCGAGACTCAGTATTCTTTGCTAATAAGGAAACACATAAGTGATGGACCTGTGTAGTTCACCAACTCTTATGGTTATCATTGACTCTTAAAATTAATTTTACATCACTATATTTCTATTTTACCTAAAGATAATTTACGGGCCATCTAAAGCATAAGACCTCAAGGGGGAAAATGGTCAAACACAAATTTATTTCTAATTATAATTGCTTAATACAGTAGTGGCAAATTTTATTGACGTGAGTGATAAGTCATGGAAGGAAATATTTCTGAGTTGTATTTTTGATATATTATTGTTAATGAATAGATTTTACCTTTTAAGAATAGTTTTAAGTTTACAGAAATGCATAATAGATATTTCACAGTTCCCTCCTGCACAACTTCCTTTACTATTAGCTTCTTATGCTATATGGGAATTTGTTACAATTGATAGCAAATTTATGGTTTAGTAGTTGACTTAACAAATTCTGAAAGTTTTGACAACTTTATAAAGACATGTATCTTTCACCACTACAGCATCAGTTTCACTCAAAAATCCTGTTTGATTATCCATGATTCTGTCTCCAGAGAACTCCTGGCAACCACTGACCCTTCACTTCTCCCTCTAGTTTTGTCTTGCCCATCATGCCACACAGAGTACATAGCTTTTACAGATGTCTTTCATTCCCAAGGTTGTTTCCAAGGCTGAGGCAGACACATTAGCGGCAAACTCCTATATTGATATACCACTAACTAAAGTGTCATTTCCTTTATTTCAACCAAAACTTTTGAACAATGTTAGATAAGCTCAGAGGCATTTCTGTCCACTATCTTTGTAATGAATCTGAGCATATTTTCCACCTTTAGGATGCAAACTGAGCATGTCCCAAAGTGTTCCTGCCTGCCAGTTTTCCCTTTTCCGTATCTGCTACATGACCCCGGGGCCACAAATGCCCCAATGTATCTGTCATCATTCTTTCGTGAAGCATGACTTTAAAATGAGCATGGTCAAGAATCTACTCCCTATAGTGCTTTCTTATATTAATAATTATGGGCTTTATAAGTAAAATCCCTCGCTGCTCCTGAGGAAGGCCTTGCTTTTGGCTCTCCTTACCTGCTGGAGGGAGCAAACCTTTCTCAGTTATTATTTCTTGGCCACAGTTTGTTTTGACTTTGTTCTCATCAAGATGAAACCCATTTGATGTGGTTGCAATATGGACTCAAGTTTATGTTCTGTCATATCTTTATGGTTTGACAACTCACTTATTTTTAATCATTGGATAATAGTGCATTATATGAGCACACTTTAAAAAGTCATTCATCTATTGGAAGACATCTGGTTGCTTCCAGTTTGGGCAATTATAAATAAAGCTATTATGAATACTGTGTGGACTTTTTTTCAGTTTGTTCATTTTAAAAGCCAAGAACCAAGGATGAGCTGGCATGTACTAGTTTCATGACCCAGTCATGCAATTGTGGCTGATCTGTCTAAGGGTGGAGAATCCACAGGGGCAATTCTAGTGTGGCTATATTTTCTACATGGTTAAGATAGCATACCTCCTTATTGCAGTGGAAGTCATGTGAGTGATAAGATATGCAATCAAGGCTGAGACATCTGAGGGGGGAGCAATCCCAGCTACCAAATTCTTCTAAATGGTATGGAGTGACATGTCTCCTTCATGAATGGCATCTATCACACAAGTATGAGGATACCCCCAAATGCTGATGGACTAGAAATTACAGTTGCAGCCTTGAAGTAGCATGCACTAAACCGTAGGAGGTGGTGACTGCAGCGGGCGGGAGACCTAAGCAGACCTAAAGCCTAAATTCCAGGAGAGAGAGTGAGTGCTGTGCTTTCATGGACTTCATCTCTACAAAGCAAGGTATATAAAGGGCCAAAAGGACAAACAAGGGAAACATTTCATACATCACATTGGTTGGAACAGAAATTGGGATGAACAGGTTCCAGAAAGCAGAGCTCTTAACTACATGGACACAACTTTGCAGAAACAGAGAACTTTAAAGGCCAGTCAGTCAGGAGCTAGGCAATCAGAGGGCAAGAGGAGAGGGGCTGGCTGCTCCTGGGAAGAAGACATTGGCCTGACGTGGAAAAATGACGTGACAACAAAAAGGGACAGGCAGAAAACTCCAGCAAATGGAGAGGGTGACAGTACCATGAGACATCTCAGCCTCCTGGGAAGAAAAGGGCCCAAGTAGATCCTACTTTTGGAAATAAGGACAAATTTATGGACAGGATTGAAGTTAAAGATTCCTGAAAGCTGACACCATGGCTGTGGATGACTGGGGCTTGATCACCAGGCAAATAATCTCAGTAAATGTGGCGCTCCATGCACCTGGGACATGGGTGCATCAGGGCGATCTGTGAGAATTTCAGCATACTGCAGTCTCTCAGATTTTCATGATTTCCTCAAGTATCTGGCGAAGGATTCTGCAACTTTGTTCAGTGCCAGTGATTACGAAGTGGTTCCTCCTGAGAATCATCGGAAAGCCGTGTGAGGGGCGTGCTCTCACTCATGTTTGGATCTCTGTAAACAGAGTTTGGTTCTTAGTCCTTCTGTACAAATGATGTACTTTGAAGATGTTAGTGTACAACAGAATTGGTGTTTGTTTTCTGTTTGATTTTAAACAGAAAATAAAGGGCACTCCTTTTTTTCTATTTCTATTTTTCCCTTTTTTTTCCACTTCAAAGTTTCTACCGGTGTATTTGATAATGGACAACAGATGTGGTGTAGGTAGTGGTCCTCAGCCTTCCTAATGCTGTGACCCTTTAATGCAGTTCCTCATGTTGTGGTCACTCCCAAACTTAAAATTATTATTTTTTGCTTTATGATATTCAGGATATAATATGTGACCCCTGAAGGGGTCATGACCCATACAAGTTGAGAAACAGTGCTGTAGCGTGCTTTACTGCCTAGTGGACACAGCTCCTTTTTCATGTGGTGATGCTTCTTTGACACTATGCACGTTTATAGTATGTGTTACTGCTCATTGACAAAATGCTGATTCCTCGTACCTAAGGCTCACTGTAGTGTGTGCGACTGAAAACTAAGTTATTTGTGTTGCTTTGGTAATAGTGCTTGAAGAGCGCATTCTTCACAAGTTAGCCATGTTGTTCCTTAGGCATTTTATCTTTGTTCACTTGTTACAGGATGGTGGGTTCATGGTTTTGTATTTCTGTCTAATGCATGTTTTAAGATGTTAGATGCAATGCATTGTATAGCTATAGTTTGATAGAAAAGTCAATTCTGTAGGAGTTTTTTAACAGATGTACAGTAATTTTTTTCTTTTAATTTCAAAAATAAATAAAGAGTCATGTATGGGGCAGGATTGTAAGGAGGATGTGATATCAGTTGTGTGGCCTTTGTGATGATAAGATAAGCAACTAAGACTGATATGTCTGTCCATAAAGAATTTGCCCAACTAAGAATTTTAAGTAAAAGATACATCGGTGGTGTTTTTCATGTTAGTCATGATTTTGCAGGAAAAATGGAAAATAGGAGAGAATAAGATGAAGTGATAGAAGATCTACCTTTAGCATAGCAGGGAACAACATGAAAATGAAGCCCTTAATAATGGCCTTTATAGGAAACATGACAATTTTTAGCAAATAGTCTCCATCTGAACACTATTGTTTGCTAATCAAATATGATGAGCCCGTTTACCTGCCTTCTAACTATTTGTGATCATGTACATTGATTACTGATGTGGAGGGAGAGTTCATGTTTTCAGTGTGCAGTGGTTACAATGGAACTTGCAGAAGGTTAGGTTACTGGGAGTGAGTGACTGCTGCTGTGGAATAGGGACTCCATGCTACATAATTCCATTTAAGGCTCAGGGAATAGCACAGAAGAAAGAATGGGAAAAATGGAAGAGCCAGAGCAAACAATAGAGTGTTGTAAAGCTATTCCCTCTGAATTAAAACATTTCTCCTGGAAGGAGATTTATCAGACTCAGGAAGCTAAGAAAATTTTCAAGGCCCATGGAGGACATGAAACTTACAAGGCTCAGGAAACTCAGAAAGTTACAAAAGTCACAAAACCCCTACTTCAGATTTGGTAAGAAGTCAACTTCTAAGAAGGAGGTTATCAGCAGAGGTGGTCTGGGGCGACTATGGATGCAACTTTTCTGAGTTGTCACCTGTGCTGTGAAGGGCCTTTGGCGCCATAGCAGCCTTTGAGGCAAGTATACTTCTGTCAGTAATTCCAATATGTGTTCAAAGGCTCACCAATCAGGTAAATTCAAATCAAATCATTCCTTGGTCTAATTGGTGCCCTCTCTAGGATGAATAGAATTTTATTCACATCTCCCTAGGAAGAGTGACACAAAATAACCCTACCCAAAAGAGAGGTCCTATGTTCCCACATTTTTACTAGCATTTAATATTGCCAGGGTTTTGGATTTTAAGAAATTCTAAAAATGTTTGTTGTGGTGTTTCATTTTTTTAATTTGCAATTTCCTAATGACACATATTACATTTTCATTGGTTTTTTCTTTATTAGTTTTAAAACTTATCCTTTTTTGTTTTAGATCTTAAAACATGAATAACTGTACATTATATCCTTGTTCCATATAAAAGATATTATTCTTCTTATATAAAACTTTTATGTGCTTTGCTTCTTATTCCACCTATCAGTGTATACAGATTTTCCTTATTTCTGCATAATATTCCACAGTCTCAACAGCTATCATTGTTGATGGGCTATTTGAAAATGACCTATATTTTAATGGCAATTTTAAACCAGCATAATAATAGACTTAAGATCAAGTATTTTAATGTACAAAGACATCTTCTATTATCTAGCACCATAAAACACTATACAAATAGACTATGCTATCTAGAATGATTCTTGTTTATTTTTTGAAAAAGGGTATCAGTATGTTCTTCAGGCTAGCCTGAAATTTATAATCCTCCTGCTTTGAATTCCAAGTCCTAAAATTGTAGGCATGTACTATTATGCCTAACTAGAACTGCTTTTTAATCATCTTGGCTCTCTTTGTGAAATTGAGATAGTACCTTGCTTTCCTATCTCCAATATGCTTATCAAGAAGAATCTGTAAAATGTGGAATTCTCTGGTTGGTATATTTCCTTTTGGAAACTGTATACACAATAAAGAAGCTTCACTTTTGAAATACAGTAATACTCTACATCCTACATATGCATATCTCTTTTAAAAAGAGGAACATGAAAACTACCACATGCTTTTACTTGAGAATTAAAAAGGGTTCAGAAGAAAGCTTCCAAATATTTGTGAAACTTAGTATGTATAAGGCAGAGTTGTAGTTTGTGATTAAGAAAGCAAGAGCACACTAGTAGCAATAGGTGAAAATATGTGAAGAAAAAGAACTGTAACAATAAAAACTAACAGAAGCATCAGTGGAGAGAGCACTTGGCCTTTGTGACTGACAGAACTGGACAAAAATTGCATCACTGTTCACACATGGTTTGTAAGCCATGAGAAAGATTCCATTAGATTATCTGAAACCTAATGGTTACTGCATAACAGTAGAAAATAGATATAAAATAGTACTATTTTTATGCACTATCATTCACTTTTAGAATAATAAATATTAAACAGAAAATGGTATTCTCATAAAGCAATTAGAATTCATAGACTTCCCTCTTGCTCATGTTATAAAATTTAGGTTGTTTTTCAAAGACAAGGCTGTATTAATTATTATTAAAAATTGTTGATATTTTTATTTAAAACATCAAGTCAGTATTAGACAATGGTTAACTTTCTGCCTAGCTGTGACATCCTTCTACATAAGTTTAGGAATATCTCACACAAATGAGCCACTCAAGGTCTACAATAAGTCACCCTCAGTCTACCTAATTATATTATGTTTTAATATCTCTGTCCTAATAATCTCTTGTCCTTCTCTCTGTAGAAGAAGAATAACGAGCAAGGTCTGGGGCAAAGACAAAGGCAAAGACAAACTCTTCAAAGTCACAGCCCCAGCAACTTAAATGGACACTATCTGTTACAGTTCCCTCATCTACCAATAGCCCTAGTTTTCAATCCATCAATAGAATGAACTGTTACAGGCCTCATGATCTAATCCTCTCTTCAAATGTCCCATAAGTTACACTCACATGTGTGCTTTACTAATCTTTTAGATGTCTCTCAAGAAAATCAATTTAACAATCAGCATTAATCTCACAATAGTCAACTGATATCCAACCAAGGTATCAAGGGTACACAATAGGGAAAAGAAAATCCTTTCAGCAGATTGCTCTACAAAAAATGTATATCTACATTTACAAGAATGAAATTGGACATAAATTTATAATGCAAATAAATACAAAACTCAAAATGATATATTAGCTGCCATTAAAAACAGTATGGAGGTTCTTTAGAAAACTAAACTATAGTACTAGTAGGTGACCTGATAATAAATCTGGCTAACACAAATGGTATACCATTACTGGACATCAATCCAAAAATCCAAACCTAGAGCTGACAAAATAGTACTGACATGTTTACTACAACATTTTCTGAAACAGTACCCAATCTAAGTAGCAAAACTAGCCTAATTCATAGCATCAGAGGATGGTGGTTATTAAGAGCAAAAGCAAAAGAAATGCAAGTTACTAATTATAAACATGAAGGTCAGTTAATGAGGAAGTTCTAGAATTCTATATATAGTATTGTAGAACAATCATCAACAATGATACTTTTAAAGAGTTCTTAACATCTGAAATTTAATTGTAAAGAGCAAGTATACTACTCTAATGTTAAAGGGAACAAATAAACCCAAACCAAACCAAATCCTAAACAACTCTGAGTGAAGAAGCCCCTTCTGCATGACTTGAGTGCTTCACCCTATGGTCCTGGGCAATATGACTCTTAGAATTTTATATGTGAAACCTATAACACTATACTGGGCTTGCTAAAAAGGGCACACATAGTAAAACAATACAACAAACTGTACTTTTACATTGGCAATCACATTTCTTGATGTTTTTTACTTAAAAAAAGATGAAAATATATCACAGAAGAACCTGCAGAAGGATGCTTATAGAAGTTTTATTTATGATGCTGATACTTGGAAGCAAATAAATATTCTTCAGTTGAGTGGATAATTCTGGTATATTCAGACAATGCTTATTATTTAGAGCTAAAAAAATGTGCCATTATACCATGAAAAGAACAGGGGAATTTGCAAGCATGTAAGTAAGTGATAGAAGGCAGTTTGAAAAGCTTATATGCTATACAGCTCAAGCCAGATGACACTCTGAAAAAGGTAACACTAAGCAGACAATGATAGAGAACTGTGGTTGCCAGTTGTCAAGGGGAAAGACTAAGCGGAGGCCTGAGCCCATACAGTGAGAGAGCCTGCTTTACACTATGATGGTGGGATACATGTCATTATAAATTTGTCCAAATCCACAGCATGTGAAACTACTTTCTGACAGGAGTATCTGCTAATGTGAACTATGGACACTGGGTGACAACTGGGTGTTAATAAAATTCACTGAAATATATATCATGCTGGGATGTTGATAACAGGAGGAGAGGCTCAGGATGTACAGGAATAGGAGATATATGCTAAACCTCTCTAATGTCTACTTGGTTTTGCTGTAGATATAAAATATTCTAAATGATAAATAGAGACAAAGCAAAACAATTTGGGGTATCTTTCACATATAGTAAACATATGGTACATGACAGTGCTTATATTGAATAAGTCAAATGAAGTCTTGATATATTTGACCAAAATAATGCACTTGTAAAAACTTTCCCTAATATGAGTCAGATTTTTGTGTGTGGAACTGACAGCAATATCCAAGTAGTATAATCAAAGCTCAGTAAAATAGTGTAACAAATTATGTCAATGTACTTGACTTACCTAGACTCTACATCCAAAGAAATTTCTACTAGAGAAGTATCTGAATCATCCAAGGCTCTTTCGAGGTTCATGTGTTTTTCCATTTCTTCTAATTCTTTCAGGCACTGATAATACTAAGAAAAATTATAAATGAGTTCATTATAAGAATAACATTTCTTTCTAATTAAACTAATTTAATGTTTAGATGTAGCAATAATAATAGTCACAGGGTGATTACTACATATACCCAAACCCAGAAAACCCATTAGGCTATTAAAAGGGAGAATGTGCTGTAGGACAGCAGACATACCATTCATGGGACAGCCTGAGTCTAATCCTTATCCACATTGAGGTGACTTACTTTGCTCCGGTCAGGATCACAGTAGTCCAATAGAGAATCACAGAAATGAAATCCTATCGACTCTAAGTCTTTCGTGCTGAAATGAGTGCCTCGTTTATTGCCTAAAACATAAAGAAAAATTGATTCACCTTGGAGAAGGAGTTACTAATTTTTCTTCTTACGATAAGTAGGACACTATGAATAAAACAAGGGTATGATTCCACACTCTGTCCTTTCAATTTTCTACTCTGGAGTAGGTCATTTAATAGCTTAAGGCTTTTGCTCATTTCTTTCTGGGGCAAAGCTTCTTTAAGGAATGTATTGTGAGGCAGAAGAAAAGTCAGTAAGACAGTTTTAGTTATGGTTACCAATTATTAACAGTGATGATAACTACTCTGAGAAAGATTACATGAGAATATTTTTCGTTATTATGAATGATGTGACCTCAGTTTTAGGTTACACAAAAAGCTAGGGGATTACTAGGCATGGTGGCACATGCCTTTAGTTCCAGAGACTCAGAAGACAGAGGGGGACTCAGAAGACATTTTTGAATTTGAGGTATATTTAGTCTACATAGTGAGTTCTAGGACAGCCAGGGCTATGTAGAAAGACTATGTCTCAAAACAAAAACAAAGAACAAATAAAAACCGAGGTAGAAATTGCATATGTGAGTATCCAGCATTTTCCTTTTTCAAAATGGAAACTGTTCTTTTATGTAGCCTAAGCTGGCCTTGAACTCAAGATCTGCCTGTCTTTGTCTCTTGAGTACTGAAATTAAATACAACCTAGATGTGAAACCTTTTCTAAGAGTGTTAAAATCATTATAAAACAGAATATTCTGACTTCACTAGTACATGCTAAGTATGATAAAGATATTTCTTATGAGAGAGCACAGAGCATAACTCCATTTAGTTGCAGGAACTAAAGGCTTCTTTTCAAATATAAATTGACAACAACCAATGAGTGAATGAACCAACCAACCAAAGAAATAAACAAGGCTATAAATAAAAATACCCAGTCTATTTTTGCTTTGCAATCATGAAGTCAAATAAAAACATTTAAAGCATTAATTGCTTTTTCTTGACATCATTAGGAATTCTTGTTTTAAAAATTCTATAAGAATTATCTTAAAAACAACTATTTGTTGTACATCCCAGGACATTTTTATAAACAAAGGGACATGATGACATGAGATACCACATAAGAGAAGTTTATTCATCTTGCTTATAGGACCGATCAAATATAAGTGTGCAAGACCATGTTCACTACTGAAATGTCCATATCATTAATCTTATAGCAAAGCCTGGCTTTAATTTACTGTTCCAGAAAAGGTCATCAAGGACATTTACCCAGAGTAGATCCGCAGAAGGTGGCCTCCAGTGTGAAGCTGTTCCTGATGCCCATTTTCCACATTACAACCCTTCCTGTCCCCTCTTTGCTCTTCTGAACGTTAAACTTGCAAGCTGAGAAGGAAAACTGAGAAGCAGTGATTAAAAATGACAAGTGTACTTTGAGGAAGGGTGTAAGAAGGAACAAGTAGGCAGTCTCCTTTCCTTCATTATTGTTACACACAGATACCAGGGTTAGCTTCTTTTTCTTTGATTTTTATTGATACATTCATATACATATTAACAAATATAGGAGGGACATGGACAGGGCTCAAGGGAGAGTAGCTGAGAGGGACTGGAGGGAAAAAGAGGGGAGAAAGTGATATAATTATATTCCAATTAATTTAAGTGGACAAAAAAGAACAAAAAATGAAATGGCATCTCTGCAAAAATTATAATTATCAAAGCTGAAGGTGCTATGTTTTATTTATTTCCTGATCAATAAAAATAACTATTTTTATCTTATTGTTAGAGACAAGATTTCCTGTAGCCTAGGGTGGCCTCTAATTCCCCGTGTGGTTCAGACTCTACTTCCAAGCTGGGAAACACCTCATTTTAAGGATGATGTATTTATATTGCAAGAATGGAAATTGAAACCCCAATGATAAATATACTCTTATCATCACAGAACATGCTCCAATAAGCTTATTAAGCCTCACGGCTATTAGTTCACGATGTTATACTTTTAGGAACATTTCCTCTTTTGTAGCTTGCTTGCTTCTCTCTGTTTTGAGACAATGTCTTGTTATATAGCCCACGATAGCCTCATACTCACGGTGATCATCCCTGGTGAGATTACAAACATGTGCCACTGCACACAGAATCTTGTATTTTTAGTATGTTCTAGAAATTCTGCATGTTTCAGAATGAAGACTCATATGGTAGATTTCCAGAAATAGAATGAGGAGTCTTTGCTTTCATGGGAAAGACCTTGTGGAGATGTCTTGAAATACTGTTTATAAAGAGATCAATGCTGTTTTGGTTTCTTTTACTAAGACAAGTGTCTACCAAGATTGAGGGGTTACTGTTTAACTCAGGTTTATTTGTGTCCATTCCGTGAGCTGTAAGGAGTGTAGAACTCCCCTTAGTCACTAGCATCACCAACAGGACAGGACACAGCGGTCTCTCCTGCCCCTTCCTGCCCAGCTGCTTTAACTCCCCTCATGCTATCCTTTGCTGCCACACTCTTGTCACTGCTTTTGTGTTTCCAGGACTACCCTCTAAATAGAATTGTGTTTGCAACTTTTTGAGACTGGCTTCTTTACTTTAGTATAATACCTTTTGAGATTTACCCAAGTTGTTGTATGTAGAAATATTTATTCTCTTTTATTGCTGAGGGAATTCCATTGTGTGCCTGTAAGGAGTTCCTAAAAACAATTAGATTTATAGGTTTAAGTATTGATGTAAGTTTTCCATTTTTTTCTCCTATGGTACATCCCTAGGCATGGGACTGCTTGATCACATTACAACTGCACATTTAACTCCATAAGCAAACTATTCTCTAAATGCTGTGTCATTCAGTGTCCCTATGACCAATGTATGTGAGTTCCTGCTGCTCCAAATTCTTAGCACTGAGTATAGGTTAAAATTTTATAAAGTAGTTGTACCTCTTCTTCATGGTTTTCACTTATAACTTCCTGATGGCTAATGAAGTTAAATACCTTCTTCACATGCTTATTTAGCATTATTAATTTTAAGAAGTATTGTGGTGATTTGAATGAAAATAGGCACCATAAACTCATAGGCAGTAGTGTTGGAGATGTGGCCTTGTTGGTACAGGTATGACCTTGTTAGAGGAAGTGTGTCATAGGGAGTGAGCTTTGAGGTTTCAGAAGCTCACACCAGATCAAGTAGCACTCTCTCTTCTTGCTGCCTGCTCATCTAGAGAACTCTCAGCTCCTTCCCCAACAGAATGTCTACTTACATTGCCATGCTTCTCCCATGACAATAATCGACTAAATGTCTGAACTTTAAGCCCCAACTAAATGTTATAAGAGTTGCTGTGGTTATGGTGTTGCTTCATTGCAATATAAACCCTAAGACAAGTATATACCTACTATCACTGCCATTTTATTGTAAAATTGTTTTATTACTAAGTTATTCTGAGATCTATGTCAGATATGAGATTGTAGATATTTTCCACCTACAGCATGTTTACATCCACTTACCAAGACCTTTTATAGGACAAAATAAACTAATTTGAAGAACTCTAATTTATCAATCTATTATGACAACATATATCTTCTTCTTCTTCCTTCTTCTTTCTTCCTTCTTCTTCTTCTTCTTCTTCTTCTTCTTCTTCTTCTTCTTCTTCTTCTTCTTCTTCTTCTTCTTCTTCTTCTTCTTCTTCTTCTTGTTTTTTTTTTTTTTTGTTTTTTCAAGACAGGGTTTCTCTGTGTAGCCCTGGCTGTCCTGGAACTCACTCTGTAGACCAGGCTGGCCTCAAACTCAGAAATCCGCCTGCCTTTGCCTCCCAAGTGCTGGGATTAAAGGTGTGCGCCACCACCGCTCAGCTGTACATTAGCTTCTTTTCTAGTTGCTTTAACAAAGCACCTGACAGGAGTGACTTTAAAGTGGAAGGGTTTATTTTGGCTCACAGTTGAGTCCAACACAGCGTTTATATTGCCTCCATATTCAGGAAGCAGAGAAAACCAATGCCTGTGCTCAACACACTTGCTTTTTACGTAGTATAGGCCCCAGCCTATGGGGCACTGCCCATATTTTGTCTAGTTAAGCTTTCAAAGACATACCCAGAGGCTTGTCTCTTCAGTGATTTTAGATCCTGTCAAGTTGGCAATTAATAGGAACTATTATAATGTTCAGGAACTTTTTGTTCATGTAACATCTTCATGTGACAAAAATTTTATATGTAATATTTAAGGTGTGATATTTAGGTGGAGGAAGCCTTCTACGAAGTCCGATTGTTCCAATATCCTTTACTGACAGGTCCCCCCATCTGCTTTCACAAGTTCCTCGACAGAAGCCGTACGTATGTGGCTCTACGACTGGACTTGCTCTCAGTGTCTGTGGCTTCCCTATACTCATCATCTCAGGCACGATTGTAGTATGGTATCTGAAAATTTGATAGTGAGATTTTTTTTAACTTTTATCTAAAATTGATTTGCTAGGCCCAATTTCTTTGTATTACTTAGAACAAACACAAATCTATTTATATCTGTAAACAATTATGTTTTAATTGTGCTTGAAATTGTGGTAATTCTACATATCATTTAGGAGAAAGTGAAATCTGTGTTTATTGTCCCAATCCATAAATATAGTATCTCTCTCCATTAATATGGATCTCTGTCAGTATTACTAAGGCTTCAGCATAAAGATTTACACATTTTGTTAGAATTATGCATTATTATGAGTTATGACAAAATAGTATTGTCTTAAATTTTAGCTTACAGTTGTTTATTTTGACTATTTAAAAATTTGGACTGATCTTTTACCCTACCACATTCTAAAATCATTTACTTATTCTAAAAGTTTAAGTAGATTGAATTTCCTCTGTGGGCAAACATGCCTTCATTATTTCTTTGCAGTGAGTCTGCCTTCTTACCTTTACACTTACAGAGGATGTACAGAAAGAGAGAGTATAGGGAAGAGGCTGTAGCTCTGGGAAGAGCCCTTGCCACGCCATGTGTGAGTCCCTGAGATCAGTCCCTAGTCCTGCCTTAAGAAGAAGAGGTATCCTTGTTTGATCTTATGAAGAAAACATCTTTAAAAAAAGTCTTTTAAAAAAGTTCAGAATGATGTTAAGAATAGCATTATTGTATACACCAGAAAAATATTTAATGTTTATTTGATAAAAGCTATTCTTAATTTTAATTCTTTGAATTTTTCATACATGTATACAATGTATGTTGATCATAGCTATTCTTTACTCCTCCTTTCTAATTCCTGCAAGATCCTCTTCATCTCTTCTCCCTCTCAACCTCATGTCCTCTTCTTATATATTTTTATGTATTTCAAATAACATTTTATTCATTATTTGATAATTTCATACAATATATTTTGATAATATTTATTTTCCTCCCCAAATTCCTCCTGTATCCTTCCTCTCCTCTCTACCCACCCAAGTTTATATTCTCTTACTCCCTCTCTCCATAACATCATCATCATCATCATCAACAACAACAACAATAACAATAAAAGCACAATAACCACCACCACTACAACACAACACATGGAGTTCAGCTTGTCATAGTCTACTACTCCTGGGTGCGGGGTCTGTCCTGGAGTGTGGCCCATACACTAGGCATCAATCTACTGAACAGCACTCTCGCACCAGCTGTTGATTACCAATAGCTCTTTAATTAGGGTAGGACATCACACCCACTCCCCTGCTCCATGTTAGGACTTTGTCTTGCTTGAACTTGAGCAGGTCTTAGATGTGTTGTCATGCTCTCTGTGAGTTAATATGTGCATCTTCCCTGCTGTATCTGGACAAAGCTGCTTCCTGGAAGTCATCTACTACCTCTGGCTTTCACATTTTCTGTTCTTCTTCTACATAGATTCTTGAGCATTGAGAATGTGGTTCAGATATGCCATTAAAAGATGAGCATTACAAAGTCTCCTATCCTCTGCATATTGACCAGGAGTGGGTTTCTGTGCTATTTAGCATCTAATGGACGAATATGCTTCTCTGATACGGGTTGAACAATATTAGGATCTATGGATATGGCATTTGTTATCAGGAGTAGTTGTATTGCTCTGCCCACTTAGCAGAATAATAGTAACCTTCCTCCTAGGGCCCATGTCCCTGTTAGCACCAGGTCCTCTTGGGCACATGCTACCACATGATCGTGGAGGCAAGAAAACAACTTGTGGGAGTTCATTCTCTCTGTCACCATGTGAGTCTCCGGTGTCAAACTCAGATTATTAAGCTTGGCAACAGGTGCCTTTTCCTGCTCAGGTGCCCTTCTAATTAGCACAGTAATTTTAAATATAGAATGATACTCTTTTTACCAAATCAATGTAATTTCTGAGAATATTGTATAAGTCTCAAATTTATTACTTAAAATATATGTATCAACCTTTTAATGTTTTATAAAAACTCATGAAAAAAGTTTCATTAAATTACAAAAATCCAGAGATTCTTGAGTAGATCCGCTAGGATATTCCTTTTATTATGCTTGTCTGCTGAATCTGCATGAATTAATCTCGAATTAGTAATTTTTGTAATCTTTCTCTTTTTGGTCAGTTTTGGTCGTTATCAGTCTTTATTGATTTTTCCAGTATAAGCTTTGTTTTATTGATTTATTCATCATTTCTGTCTCTAACATCACCATGGTAACATGTGCCAAAGAGGACCTGTTGCTAAAAGGATGTGGGCCCCAGGAGGAAACTTCCTATTACTCTGCTATTATTTTTTTTTTTTGTTTGCTTCATTCTGCTTGTTTTCAGTTTAGTTTGTTTTCAAGTTTCTTACATAGAAACCCAGATATTGACTTGAAATGCTTTATTCTAAGACTTTTTTACTACAAATTTTATTATAAGCACTACTACATTTGCTGAATTTCAGAATATTTTATATGTAACATATTTCTAATCATCCTTGAAATTTTCTCTTTGGCCTCTTCAGAATGTGGTTTAATTTCCAACAGTTTGGACATTTTCTTCTTTTATTGATTTCTAGTCTATTTCCCATGTGGCCAGAGAATGTACTTTATGATTTGGATTCTTTCTAATTTGTTAAGATTTACTTTAAGGAAGAATCTGGTCTGCATTGATGATCAGTCTATGGTCATTCACATGTATCTATCGGAATTTGATTTGTGCTTACATGGGAATTTGCACATCCACTGCAGACCCAGGCCAACAGTTGGTATTTTGACTGGTCAACAAAGAGCCAGTGGCCAATGGCTGGTCAGGAGGACAGAGGTAGGACTTTTAAGATTCCCTAGCAAGAAATACAGGAGAGGGAAAAAGGGAGTCCACAAAGAGAGGAACACAGGATGGACCATGTCGTGAAGGGCAGGGCGGGGTGAGACAACTGAAATGTGGGTGCAAAGGGAAAGTGGCCCCATGGGAGGACTGCCCAGAAGGGAACTAGGCAGCAAAGATAAAATATAGATTTAGAAGATGTTAATTCAGGAATAGTGGAGGGGAATGTGTGCTAGCTGTGGGGAGGTTTGGAAGTATCCAGCCATTGAGCTAGTTAGGCCAGATTAAATATAAAGGTTGTATGTGCATGTCTTTCATTAGTGACTCCAGAGCTCTTGGGTGGGTGTAGAGTCACATGCGCACCTACTGGGAGCATAGAGCGACTCTTTAAATATTTACTGCCACATATATTATGTATCCTGCTCTTCAGCCGAGTTGTTCTGTAAACTGTCAATCTAATCCAGTTGGTGTTCATCAGTTCTTACATATCTCACCTGTTTTCTATATACCTGTGTTTCTTTCCTGAGAAAAGCATTTCAAATCTCTAACTCTGCCTGCAGATTTGCACAAGTGTAATGAGAGATGTTTCAGATAGAACATAGAATTGGAAGTGTCTATACTTTAAGCAACCACTCTATTAGATGGAACACATGATTAAATGAAGATTGGTTGCTTATGATGTTCAAGAAACTGGTCCATTTCATGTAAGGCACAACTAATTAGAGATTGAAAACTTTAACTTGTCACTAAACATACACTACAATATCTTAATGAAATATGATCATTTTTAGGAGTAATGAATTATACCAGGGGGCTTGTTTTCTCTGATCTTCCCTAAGGGATAAATATTCTTGGAGCATCAAACCTGTTCCTTCTATAAATAGCTATTCCTATCAGATCATCCTTTCTTTTTGGTGTGTTTTGGCTCCAATTATCCTAAGAAAAATTTCAAGTATTTCCTAGTAAGTCCTTATAATTAAAATGCTTGGTTAAAAACTTGCAGTCTGCAGGGTTTTTGTTTGCTACATTAACTCGTTTCTCTAAAGTAGTAAAATTATTTTTAATAATTTGGTAATTGAGCAGCTCCAACATTGTCAGTGTTTGCAAAAATAAATATACTGTATTCTCTTCTAATTCTATGCATTTTTGAATATTGGTCATTAAATTTTTTGAAAAGTTTTGATAAATTATTGTACATTTTCTAAAATCATGAACTTTTTTTTAACTTACACATTAAAAAGATATTTTAAAAATGTTAGGTCTTGAAATTGATAATACAAATGACAAATAGAGGAAACTTCAGAAGGTAAAACAGTGCTGGTCTTAGAATAAGGAGGTCTTGTTTTGCTTTGTTTTGTTTTGTTATTTGTTTAAATATTTTCAAATTATTTGAGCATTAAACAGTACCCAATAGTAGTTTTTTTCATGGTCAATTGTAAAAATCAGTCTAAAGAATTAAATAAAAAAGCATGTTAACAACTAAGATGACCTACTTGACTTTCCTATGTGAGCAACAAACATTGACTAAAGGGAAGTTAAACTCCTAAAGGTACTTACTATATTTGGGCAATTTTTGCTCAGCATGAGTGGAAAGATCCGTTGTTGTAGGTATAATCCTTTCGTTTTTGATCTGCTGCTACCATCACAACCATACATGAAGATGTTCTGTTTCCTACTATGACCATGAAGATCACAATATAAAATAACCTCTCGTTTCTCCATTAACCTATTGAAGAAAAGGAATAAATCACTAAATTTTACCCCTGAATTTTCTTCTATAGATACAACTATAGATTTACAGATATAATATCCAAATAAATAAATATACCCTAGCTTTTACTATTTATGTTCCAGTCTTCCATAAAGACACATTTCTCCTACTCCCAGACTCCGAGCAGACCGCTCTGCTTTGTACTTTGGTTTTCTGTTGTATTCAGAGCATGGATCACCCCCTTCCTTTGTCCATTACCTTACCATATATTCTTTTTGACTAGAATCTTCCTCCCTCATCGTTCAGTGTTCTCAGCCTTCAGAACAAGCTTTGTGTCTCAAAGCAGCTCAGTGCAGAACCGAGATGGAAAATGTTTAGAAATCATCTACAACAGTGCTATGCACACAAGCACCTAAATATTTGTTGAAAATTGAGTGTCTTAGAACTTGGTACTGGAAAGAATGAATAGTTAAGCCCCAAGATACCATTCTGAGAAAAATGGTACTAAAAATTTAAACTGAATTTTTCTAGTAAAATTCTAATAAATATTGAAAAGAAATGATCATGTTTTCCTTAAGAGGGCATGATTTATCTGTATGATTTAGCACTCACTTATTTTAAAGTAAAAATGAAACCTTTCAAATTGATGAAGAGGACTGTAAGAAGAGACTAAAAGTGGTGCATGGCAGTAGTATATGAGCATTTTGTCACTGTTGTCTTATTTTTGGTTTTGTATGGCATATATCACAATCAAAATTACATATGTTATTTGTTATATCTAGAATGTTAACTACTAAAATGTTAAAATGGTATTAAAATAGATATTTATAATGAATCAAAAGTCACTTTATTAAAAGCAATGATTTTGAAATTTAAAAATGAAATTTGATGTGCATTAACTTACTGATTTTATTTGATAAAATCCATTTAACATAAAGGAATCAGTACATCATTACAGTTTCTTAGAAAATCAGCTTATAAAGCATTACTATCAAGTTTAATCCCTAAATATGAAGCATGCCATATATTTTTTAAGTACAATACTCAGAAGTTTGATGATATTTCAGTTTTCTACAAGTGCATCATTAGAGACTTCTATATCTATATAGTTAATTCCAAAAGAAATATTACCTCTGAAGAAAAATATTAATATTTCTTCCCTTACATTAATTAAAATAAGTTTGGATTTTCTTTTTGTCTAAAGGTAATTAAGTATTATAAAGTATTTTGTACTAAGCATCTCCCTAAGTGTTTGCTCTTATGTGACAATGCTTTTAAGTACACTTAATATTGTGTATACTTACATCTGGTCACCTTCCTACACATATGTGGCTGCCTTCTTGTTTTTCTTGTCTGTTTTTGATTAGTTTTATTAAAGGTATTTTTATTTCTTAGAATTCTTTCAGAAATTATTGAGTTGGAAATTATTGAGTTGGTTTCTTCCTTAACCTTTCTACAAGGTAGTCTGGGAGCTGAGACATTTAAATTAGCTTCCACACAGACAAGCCAAGTTATATTGGCTTGTAATCCATCATGTGTCAGACCAGGAACTCTGAATGTTAAAGATCATTTAACGGGCTTCATAGATAATGTATTAATCATTCTGTCTTATATTTCATTTAAAAATAACTAGATTGACAGAACAGCTGGAAAAATAGTGCTCTTGCCTACTCCTTCCGCAGTCTCCTTTCTGTCAACATAGTGCACAACTTTTCTATGCTCTTCAAACAAAGAAACCAATCCTGGCACATTGCTAATGTGAACTAAGCTCCCAATGTTATTTGTTTCACTAGTTTCTTCACTAATGTCCTTAATTCTATGCCAGAATACATCCAGAATACCACATTACATGTAGTCAGCTGCTTTTACTGTTTACATCCCCAGGATCAAAGAAATCACAAGCTGCTCTTTTTTAATTTAAACATTTCCCAAATGACTACAAGGATGCCTGGAACCCACAAATATAAAGGCCATATAAAAGCAGGATTTCATGGGGCTTTGCACGTCTTACTTTCCAAAACAGATTAAAAAAAATTATGTGAAAGTGAAAGCTGAGGCTAGATTGTCTAAGGTGATAAAAGACAACCCAGGAACTTCTGCCCTTTGGTGCTTCTGGGAGAAGCTGGGGTTCCTCAGTTTAACAAGTACCTTGCATTTATAACTGTGAGGAGAAAACTTGGTTACAAGATAGCAATCTCTATAGTAGAAGTTGTTATTATAACAACTAAATAACAACATTTACAATGGTTTTCATATCTATATAATTTATTAACATCCTTCTTTTGCATGTGAGATATCATATGAATATATTTAGAGCTTTCAATATTCTGATCTTTATTTGTAATTTATGTGTAATACGTTTCTCATTTAATCCTCTCATCTTCAAGATACTAGTCCCACTCTAGAGATGAGAAAACTGAGACTTAAGTTAGTTTTTAAATTGCACAAGTTAATTGTACAGTTAGCAAATGATATAGCATCAATCCAGTATGATATATTTAAGTCCCAGGTCCATGGAATGGGTGTTCTGTTTCCAACAGACTTTCTATTCTTGATTGTTATTACTTGAGTCTATTAAATAGCTTATGCTTCAACAAATACTTGAGTACTAAGTTGGTCTTACCATTCTAGATTTGGAAAATTTAAAGGTGCTCATATTTTTTTCTGGGAGCAAATGAGACTATTATTCATAAAAATCAAATAAGTATACCAATTAATATTCTAAGGACTCCTCCAGCACTGTATGATTGGCATAATGCCAGAAGGCTTTGGTTGGTAGTTAATTTTCATATATAAATGATAAAAAATACAGTGTAACCATCAAGGCTACTATAGGTTTTAGTAAGAAATTGAATTTTTGATATGCAAATTCACAGATTAATGAAGCCACTGAAATGTTCTGGAGTCTGTTTCATCAATGAAGGGAAAGAGTTTTGTTTATAATGCAGAAGGGTGCAGGATCATAGTTGGAAAGAAAAAAAACTGCTTATGAACTATCTTCAGAAAATTTAGAGTAACATAAATGAATGGGATTGTGTGAGCAAAGTTCTTATTACTAAGTTTACTAATTAAGCAGAGATGAAATTTGAAGATTATTTTACCTATTGATCATGTTCCTTGTATACCAAACAGAAGGGAAAGACTCCTTCAGGAGAGATGTGTAATTACGGTTTAAATCCCGTCCAGCTAAGGAACATCGATAATTTCCCACAATCACGCCATCTGGATTCAGCATGGGTACCACCTTGAAGATGAAAGTGTCCCGAAGCAAGCGTGCATCACTCGAGTCTCCTAAAATATAATCTAGGAAGCCTTTCATGATCCAAGAGCTGTTGGTCTCTCCTGGATGGACCCTTGCAGTCAAAATCACAGCCTTGCGCTTTGAGTCACTAGTCTTCAAGGGAGTAGTTATTGTCAAGACATACACCATATTTCTAGCAAGTGTGTGACACAAGACACGTATTTTACAAAACTTTGATCTTACTGGGTCACTGTTGATGCCAGAAAGGTATTCTTGAAGGTTGGAGTAAGTGTATGGGTAGCAGTGAGCAAAGTAGCAGGTATCCTTGCTGTGTGGAAACTGAAATGTCCACGTAAGAGAAAAAAAATGGCGCCCATCTTGCCCAAGGTTATTTTTATAATACTTGATTTGGTCTCCTATTCTCTGCCAGCCAATGTTATGGGTTTTGGCCTCTTTTTCAGAATAGAAAAGTGGTCTCATACCCCGATTGTAAAGACTAGCAGGCTTGGTAAAGTTGACAATAGTGAATCTGTAGACTATTTCTGCTTGGGTATTAGTGACCTGGAAATAGTACCACTGAGTGTGCTTATTTGTGAAGAGGTCTGGGCGCACAGTCAACTCGTATTCATAATCTGCACTAATACACAAAAAGGAGGGGAAAAGAGCACATAAGAATATAAGAATAGCATTTTAGTTTAAGATACATTAGAAAAATAATCTTATTTTTTTTTAATCTATTTTATTCTATAGCCATAGAAGCTTTTTGGGAGAAAACAATGTATACTTAGGATCTGACAGCTAACAACCACATAACAAAAGTTTTGAACATTTTATTTTGTGAGAAATTGATCATGATTTAAATAGGTAGCTTTAGCATTCATTCATAAACACAGACATTCAATAATACCTTACAGGATTTAATACAACTATTTCCTAGAAAATAAATGGCTAAAGAGTTATTGGAACTTAAGAAAAAATCATGGATTTTTGTTTTTACTTTTAAGAACATTCTAATAATTCTAGTTCTATGGGTGTAAAATAACTATTTCCGAGAGTGGTCTGTACATATAAAGTAATACAATTACAGAGATTGCAAAAGTTGAACTCCCAGTTAAGAACAATTTTGATAATAATCTGTACTCCAAACTTAGTCATTGAAGACACTTAATGAAGGCAAAAACACTTTTCACTGTAATATTTATTTACATACTAATATTTTCTGGCTGTGACTTTTCCTTACCAAGTGATCTTTTGTTTTTAAGATTTATTTATTTATTTTATGCGAGTATACTGTTGCTGTCTTCAGATACAGAAGAGTGCATTTGGACCCATTACAGATGGTTGTGAGCCACCATGTGGTTGCTGGGAATTGAATTCAGTACCTCTAGAAGAGCAGTCAGTGCTCTTTAACCACTGAGCCATCTCTCCAGCCCCACCAAGTAACTTTTTATAAATGCCCATATATGTAGAATTATAAATTCTGGTCTAGGAATGGCTTAAATAAATGTAAATCTTTAACACCCATAATTAGCTTTATACTTTGAGAATTATAGCTAAGTAATTGATACTAAGAGCTTTAATGTACCTAATTCAGAAATCAGTAAGTAGTTAATGACCTACTTCCTCTAATAAAAATAATTAAAACCTACACTTTGACTACCTTCTGTAGATTACCACTCTCAAACCTTGCTTCAAACACCAACGTGTCGTCACAGCTATCCACAGGTTGTTTCAAGGGTGTTCGGTTACCCCCGACTCGGGAATACACAAAACAGGGCTCTTTGTAAGCTGGGAGGGAAGACCAAATCAGCAGCAGTAAATCATCAAAGTTATCTACAGACCACATGCTTCTAAATAATCACAGATCAAGGAAGTGCATCACAGCATATTACACAATATTTTGAACAGAATGTTATAATACATACTACCATCAGCATTTGTGGGCTGGAGTAGAAGCTGTACATAAAAAAACTTACAGTTCTAAATGCTTATGAGTTTTAAACACTACACAGATTAAAAATCAGAGACCAACTTTTGGATTCTGCTTAGGAAACAAAACACTAGAAAGTGCATTTTCTTGGCTTTGGAGCAGGAAAAATACTACTGTGAGCAAATTTACAGTGCTTTTTTGAGCTACTGAAAGTAATGTTGTCTGTGGTTGCAGGACAAATTCTCACTTCAAAATCTAAGGCCTTTCTGAAGGAGAGATGGGTCGTAAGTGCTGACTTATTTTGTGTAGACCCCAATGAGGAACATCTCCTTAAACACTTAGTCGGTGAGGGCTATCCGATGGCCACTGGTTTTGAGGACATTCTGCTCTTGGAGGGAACCAGAGTTTGCTCACCAGCACTCACAGGCATTAGGAGGCTCACACTGCCTGTAACTCTACTGCCTGTGGCTTCCACTGCACCTGCATGCATGCGCACACATCCACACAACACATGACTTCAAAATAATACGTCTTTTAAAAAGGTTTAACCAGTCATCAAAAGGTTGAGTGTGCGCTAGAAAGAGGAAGCAGACTCGTTGAAAAGATATGAAGAATATAAGGGTATAAGGGAATTTAAAGTGTTTCTCATGGACATACCCAGATATTCACAAAAATGTTTCTGAAAAAGCATTTACAATGTATAAAACCCTACCTAGATCATCTCTTCCTCTTCCTTATATAATAAAATATTAAATTCTTGAGAAGTCAGTACAATAAACATTGTTAACTTTAGGGGACATGTGTTTATGTGCAGTATCTTGGAAAAGAAAACTATTTCCAAAATCCCAAATTCATTACTACTAGGGGATAGGCAGGGATTACAGGATGGAACCAGATGTTCTGTTGCTGGCACTGGCACACTGCAAGGCCTCCTGTCTGAGAACTGGGGACATGGTGTATGACTAAGGTTTAATCAGAACCAGAGAGCTCACCCTCTGTCTCCCCAAAAATTTAAGAGGCTGTGAGTAAAAAGAAACAAGGACTTATTAATTGGAGAATACAGAGTTCAGAAAGAATTTCCCTGCAGTGTAAAAGAAGGATATGAAGCTAAGAATGATTCAGAACTGAGAAACTTCCTCTGCATCATTCTAAATAGTGATGTAGAGGATCTGAATCCTGTGGTGCTGTAAAGGTAAAAACAACAAAAATAAATGTAATACTAACTTTATTTCCAAACTGATTGAATCATTAACATTATCACCACTATCACCACCACCACCTCCACCACCACCACCACCTCCACCACCACCACCACCACCACCACCACCACCACCACCACCACCACCATCATCATCACACCCTTTCATACACTTAAAGAGTTAGACCCTGGATTTTTTTTTCAGTTTTCACACATAAAAATTATTTGATTTTCTTTACCACCTAGATAAGATCTCAAGTTTTCAGCAAGAGGATTTCAACAATACATGTTTTCATGTAAATACACAGAAAAAACACTACAGACACAAGTCAAGAGAGAAAACTATATAACCAGTCTAATATAATGAAGATGCTGGCTCTATCAGGTAAAGATTTCAGAAGGAGTAAATGAATTAAGGACCAAGCATGAAAGAATGTTCAGGATCAGATGGAAATATGAGAAAGCATCAGATACAACATGGCAATGAAAAACAGTAATGTAAGTTGAAGCTGCTTCTGATGAGCTCATCAGGAGACTTTATAGAGCAGAGTTAATAATAAAATGATGACGGTGACCAGAAACGGCCAGAACTCAAGCAGGGGTTTCTAACAACAAAAGAAGCACAAAGCAAGCACAGTGAGATGGTAGGATCCAGGAAGTGTCAGACAGCACGGAGCCCTGACATCTGCAGACTGCAATCTGAGGAGAGGCATAGGCAGGAAAGGTTTGTGAAGAAACAATAATTGAGATTCTGACATTAGTCACTGATACCAAAACGAAGTTTTAAAAAGCTCAAACCTTTTGTTGTTGAGAATAGTTTTAGCTATCCTGTTTTGTTTTTGTTTTTTGTTATTCCAGATGAATTTGAGAATTGCTCTTTTGAACTCTATGAAGAATTGAGTTGGGATTTTGATGGGTATTACATTGAATCTGTATATTGCTTTTGGCAAAATGGCCATTTTAACTATATTAATCCTGCTGATCCATGAGCATGGGAGGTTTTTCCATTTTTTGAGGTCTTCTTCAATTTCCTTCTTCAGAGTCTTGAAGTTCTTGTCATACAGATCTTTCACATGTTTGGTAAGAGTCACCCCAAGGTACTTTACACTGTTTGTGGCTATTGTGAAGGGTGTCACTTCCCTAATTTCTTTCTCAGCCTGCTTATCCTTTGAGTATAGGAAGGCAACTGATTTGCTTGAGTTGATTTTATAACCAGCCACTTTGCTGAAGTTGTTTATCAGCTGTAGGAGTTCTCTAGTGGAGTTTTTTGGGTCACTTAGGTAGACTATCATATCATCTGCAAATAATGATAGTTTGACTTCTTCCTTTCCAATTTGTATCCCTTTGACCTCCTTATGTTGTCTAATTGCCCGAGCTGGTACCTCAAGTACAATATTGAAAAGATAAGGAGAAAGGGGGCAGCCCTGTCTAGTCCTTGATTTTAGTGGGATTGCTTCAAGTTTCTCTCCATTTAGTTTGATGCTGGCTACCGGTTTGCTGTATATTGCTTTTACTATGTTTAGGTATAGGCCTTGAATTCCTGTTCTTTACAAGACTTTAAGCATGAAAGGATGCTGAATTTTGTCAAATGCTTTTTCAGCATCTAATGAAATGATCATGTGTTCTTTTTCTTAGAGTTTGTTTATGTAGTAGATTGCATTGATGGATTTCCGTATATAGAACCAACCCTGTATCCCTGGAATAAAGCCTACTTGATCATGGTGGATGATCGTTTTTATGTGTTCTTGAATTCGGTTGGCAAGAATTTTATTGAGTATTTTTGCATCGATGTTCATAAGGGAAATTTGTCTGAAGTTCTCTTTCTTTGTTGGATCTTTGTGTGGTTTTGGTATCAGCGTAATTGTGGCTTCATAGAAGGAATTGGGTAGTGTTCTTTCTGTTTCTATTTTGTGGAATAGTTTGGAGAGTATTGATATTAGGTCTTCTTTGAAGGTTTGATAGAATTCTGCACTGAAGCCATCTGGTCCTGTGCTTTTTTTTGGTTGGAAGGCTTTCTATGACCCCTTCTATTTCTTTAGGGGTTATGGGACTGTTTAGATGATCTATTTGGTCCTGATTTAATTTTGGTATTTGGTATCTGTCTAGGAAATTGTCCATTTCCTCCAGATTCTCCAGTTGTGGTGAGTATAGGCTTTTGTAGTAGGATCTGATGATTTTTTGAATTTCCTCAGTTTCTGTTGTTATATCTCCCTTTTCATTTTAATTTTGTTAATTTAGATACTTTCTCTCTGCCCTTTGGTCAGTCTGGCTAAGGGTCTATCTATCTTGTTGATTTTCTCAAAAAACCAGCTCCTGGATTCGCTGATTCTTGACCTCAAGCAATACTACCGAGCAATAGTGTTAAAAACTGCACGGTATTGGTACAATGACAGGCAGGCGGATCAATGGAACAGGATTGAAGATCCAGAAATGAACCCACACACCTATGGCCACTTTATCCTTGACAAAGGGGCTGAAAACATCCAATGGAAAAAAGATAGCCTTTTCAACAAATGGTGCTGGTTCAACTGGAGGTCAGCATTCAGGAGAATGCGAATTGATCCATTCTTATCTCCTTGTACTAAGCTCAACTCCAAATGGATCAAGGACCTCTACATAAAGCCAGACACTCTGAAGCTAATAGAAAAGAAACTGGGGAAGACCCTTGAGGACATTGGTACAGGGGGAAAGTTTCTGAACAGATCACCAATAGCATATGCTCTAAGATCAAGAATTGACAAATGGGACCTCATAAAATTAAAAAGTTTCTGTAAAGCAAAGGACACCATCAAAAGGACAAATCAGCAACCAACAAATTGGGAAAAGATCTTCACCAACCCTACATCAGATAGAGGGCTAATATCTAATACATACAAAGAACTCAAGAAGTTAGACCCCAGAAAACCAAATAACCCTATTAAAAAATGGGGTACAGAGTTAGACAAAAAATTCTCACCTGAAGAACTTCAGATGGTGGAGAAACATCTTAAAAAATACTCAACTTCATTAGTCATCAGGGAAAGGCAAATCAAAACAACCCTCAGATTTCACCTTACACCAGTCAGAATGGCTAAGATTAAAAACTCAGGAGACAGCAGGTGTTGGGGAGGATGTGGAGAAAGAGGAACACTCCTTCACTGCTGGTGGGATTGCAAGATGGTGCAACCACTTTGGAAATCACTCTGGCGGTTCCTCAGAAAACTGGGCATGTCACTTCCAAAAGATCATGCTATACCACTCCTGGGCATATACCCAGAGGATTCCCCAGCATGTAATAAGGATATATGCTCCACTATGTTCATAGCAGCCCTATTATTATAGCCAGAAGCTGGAAAGAACCCAGGTATCCCTCAACAGAAGAATGGATGCAAAAAATGTGGTATATATACACAATGGAGTACTATTAAGCCATTAGAAACAATGAATTCATGAAATTCTTAGGCAAATGGATGGAGCTAGGAACATCATACTTAGTGAGGTAACCCAGTCTCAAAATATCAATCATGGTATGCACTCACTAATAAGTGGATATTAGCCTGGAAAACTGGAACACCCAAAACATAATCCATACATCAATGAGGTACAAGAAGAACAGAGGAGTGGCCCCTGGTTCTGGAAAGACTCAGTGTAGCAGTATAAGGCAAAACCAGAACAGGGAAGTGGGAAGGGGTGGGTGGGAGAATAGGGGGAGAGAAGGGGCTTATGGGACTTTCGGGGAGTGGGGGACCAGAAAAGGGGAAATCATTTGAAATGTAAATAAAAAATATATCGAATGGGAAAAAAAAAGGTCAAACCTAAAAGTACAAATATACATGACACACCCCACAGACCCACAGAAGTTAAACAAGAAGCAAGGCCCAAGTAAAGGTGCTTAAATCCCCTAGCAAGGAGAGGGAGGGAACTGGATGGTAGAGCAGAGGGGTGGGGGGAGGAAAAGGGGGGAGATTGAGTATGGGGAGACAGGGAGGACCAGAGTGCCAGGAGTGTATTTATTTTAAAATTGATTTTTAAAGGCTTATTTATTTTTATAAGTATATTTGAGTGCCTGTGTATATATGTGCACTTTGTGCATGTCTAGGTCCACGGAGGCCAGAAGAGGGTATTGTATCCCTTGGAACTAGAGTTACAGGTGGTTGTTAGCTACCCAGTGTGGGTGCTGGAAATTGAACTGGGGTCCTCTGTAAGAGCATCTGGGTGTTCTTGGCTACTAAGACATCTCTCCATCCCCACTTAATTTATTTTTGAGATATGTTTTCCCTGTGTAGCTCAGAGTGGCCTTGACCTTGTGATCCTCCCACTCGGCCTCGTGAGTGCTAAGATACAGGCATATGCCATCCAGACCAGCTGAAGGTAGAAACTTTTATAAAGATATATATTGAAAAACCTATCCTTGCATTCCCCTATACTGGGGCATCTATCCATTCCCCTATACAAGGCCATCCCTGCTTCATATGCATCTGAAGCCATGGGTCCTTCCAGGTGTACTCTTTGTGTCTTAGTCAGGGTTTCTATTCCTGCACAAACATCATGACCAAGAAGCAAGTTGGGGAGGAAAGGGTTTATTGAGCTTACACTTCCATATTGCTGTTCATCACTAATGGAAGTCAGGACTGGAACTAAAGCAGGTCAGGAAGCAGGAGCTGATGCAGAGGCCATGGGGGGATGTTACTTACTGGCTTGCTTCCCCTGGCTTGCTCAGTCTGCTCTCTTATAGAACCCAAGACTACCAGCCTAGGATGGCACCACTCACAAGGTGTCCTCCCTGCTTGATCACTAATTGAGAAAATGCCCCATGGTTGGATCTCATGGAGGCACTTCCCCAACTGAAGCTCCTTTCTCTGATAACTCCAGCCTGTGTCACGTTGACACACAGCCAGTACAATTGACCCCCTGTCAACTTGACACACAAACTCATCACTATTAAGCCTCAACCCTTACTTTCTTATTCATCCACAAGATCTAAGTAACTGTAAAAAGTCCCACAGTCTTTACATATTAAAAGTTCAATCCCTTTAAAATGTCCAATATCTTTTAAAATTCAGTCTTTTAAAAATTCAAAGTCTCTTAACTGTGGGCTCTACGAAAATACTTTGTTCCTTCAAGAGGGAAAATATCAGGGCACAGTCACAATCAAAAGCAAAAATCAAACCCAACTCACAATCTTCTGGGCTCCTCCAAGGGCTTTAGTCACTTCTCCAGTCCTGCCCTTTGTGGCACACACCTTGTCTTCTAAGATCCAGCTGCCTGTATTCCACTGCTGCTGCTGTTCTTGGTGGTTATGTCATGGTACTGGCATCTCCAAAACACTGCTGTCTTCTGCTGTAACTAGGCTTCACCAATAGCCTCTCATAAGTTCTTTTCATGGTGCCAAGCCTCAACTCCTTTGCATGACCCCTTCAGTCCTGGGCCATCAATTGACACTGAGACTGCACCTTCACCAATGGCCTTCTGCAGCCTCTCACAGTGTCAGGCCTCAACTGCTCTCCGTGACCTCTCTTCATGCCTTCAAAACCAGTACCACCTGGGTGACTCTTACACATTATCAAGTCCATCCACAGCACAAGGTGCAACCTTGGCTATCTCTGGAACACAGCCCCTGTGCTCTCAGAAAACACTTCTCAGAAGATTTCACCTCAATGATGCTGGTCTCTTCTTAATCACCAATAATTTCTTAGCTCCAGCTAACCAGCATCAATAGTCCCAGTAAACACAAAGGTTTGCTTTAGTGGTTTTGGTATCTTGTTAATCACAGCTGATTCTTCAGTCCCAGCTAACCAAAACCACAGAATCTTCACAATCAAAACATGGCCCTGATAAGAGTCTTTAATCTTCCTTCTGAAATTTCACAAGCCAGGCCTCCATCTTCTATGCTGTTCTCAACATTATCTTTCAAGCTCCTACACAGAGCTCTTAACACGGAATAGATCATCTAACCCAAAGTTCCAAAGTTCTTCCAAAACATGGTCAGGTTGTCATAGGAATACCCCCACTATGTTGGTACCAATTTGTCTTAGTCAGGGTTTTTATTCCTACAAAAACATCATGACCAAGAAGCAAGTTTGGGAGGAAAGGGTTTATTCAGCGTACACTTCCACATAGCTGTTCATCACCAAAGGAAGTCAGGACTTGAACCAAAGCATGTCAAGAAGCAGGAACTGATGCAGAGGCCATGGGGGGGGGATGTTACTGGTTTGCTTCCCCTGGCTTGCTCAGTCTACTCTCTTATAGAACCCAGCCCAGGGATGGCATCACCCACAAGGGGCCCTCCCCCCTTGATTGCTAATTGAGAAAATGCCCCACAGTTGGATATCATGGAGGCACTTCTCATGAAGCTCCTTTCTTTGTGATAACTCCAGCCTGTGTCAAGTTGACAACACAAAACCAGCCAGTACACTTTGGTTGGTGGTTTAGTCCTAGGAGCTCTGGGGGCACCAGGTGGTTCAAATTGTTCCTCCTATGGTGCTGCAAACCCCTTCAGCTCATTGGGTCCTTTCTATAGCTCCTCCATTGGGGACCTTGTGTTCAGTTCAATAATTGGCTGGGAGTGTCCCCCTCTATTTGTCAGGCACTGGCAGAGCCTCCCAGTTGACAGCTATATCAGGCTCCTGTCAGCAAGCACTTGGCATCCACAATAGTGTCTGGGTTTTGTAACTGTATATGTATCCCTAGGAGGGGCAGACTCTGGATAGTCTTTCCCGCAGTCTCTGTTCCACACTTTGTCTCTGTATCTCCTCCTGTGGGTAATTTGTTCCCCCTTCTAAGAAGGACCAAAGTAGCTACACTTTGTTCTTCATTCTTGAGCTTCATGTGGTCTATGACTGTATCTTGGGTATTCTAAGCTTCTGGGCTAATATCCACTTATCAGTGAGTACATACCATGTGTGTTCTTTTGTGACTGGGTTACCTCACTCGAAGCAGGAGTGGGTGGATTGGTGAGCAGGGGGAGAAGGGATAGGTTAGTCTATTTTCCAGGGAGGGGGGCAGCAAAGGGGATAACATTTGAAATGTAAATGAAGAATATATCTAATAAAAAAACAAAAAAACAACAAGAAATAACAAAATAAGAATAAACCCTTAAAATTAAAAAGAAAAGAAGAAGAAGAAGAAGAAGAAGAAGAAGAAGAAGAAGAAGAAGAAGAAGAAGAAGAAGAAGAAGAAGAAGAAGAAGAAGAAGAAGAAGAAGAATCTAGCATTTGCACCAGGGAGCCAGGTGGCTCTACAGACTTCCCTGCCAGAAGAGAGTTGGTCTCCCAGGAGTACTGACACAGGCTTACAGACCCACAGGAGGGACAAGTTCCAGCCAGAGACAGCAAGACCAACTAACACCAGAGATAACCGGATGTCGTAAGGCAAGCACAAGAACCCTACCAACAGAAACCAAAACTACCTGGCAACATCAGAACCTAGTTCTCCTACCACAGCAAGTCCCAGATACCCCAACACACCAGAAAAGCAAGAGTTGGATTTTAAATCGCAACTCATGATGATGATAGAGGACTTTAAGAAGAACACAAATAACTCCCTTAAAGAAATACAGGAGAACACAGGTAAACCGGTAGAGCCCCTTAAAGAATTACAGGAAAACACAACCAAGCAGGTGAAGGAACTGAACAAAACCATCCAGGATCTAAAAATGGAAGCTGAAACAATAAAGAAATCACAAAAGGAGACAACACTGGAGATAGAAAACATTGGAGATAGCAGCCTAATTTATAATAGCCAGAAGCAGGAATGAACCCAGATGTCCCTTAACAGAGGAATGGATACAAAAAATGTGGTATATTTACATAATGAAATACTACTCAGCTATTAAAAACAATGAATTCGTGAAATTTCTAGGCAAATGGATGGAACTAGAAAATATCGTCCTGCGTGAGGTAACCCAATCACAAAAGAACGCACATGGTATGCACTCACTGATAAGTGGATATTAGCACAGAAGCTTGGAATACCCAAGATACAATTCACAGACCACATGAAGCTCAAGAAGGAAGACCAAAGTATTGATACTTTGGTCCTTCTTAGAATTGGGAACAAAATACCCACATGAGGAGATACAGAGACAAAGTATAAAGCAGAGACTGCCCTACCTGGGGTTCCATCACATATATAGTCAACAAACCCAGACACTATTATAGATGCCAACAAGCACCTGGTAATAGGAGCCTGATATAGCTATCTTCTGAGAGGCTCTGCCAGTATCTGACAAATACAGAGGTGGGTGTTCTCAGCTAACCATTGAACTGAGTACAAGGTCCCCAATGGAGGAGCTAGAGAAAGGACCCAAGGAGCTGAAGGAGCTGTCAGCCCCATAGGAGGAACAACATTATGAACCACCCAGTACCCCCCAGAGCTCCCAGGGATTAAACTACCAACCAAAGAGTACACATGGAGGGACCCATGGCTCTAGCTGCATATGTAGCAGAGGATGGCCTTGTTGGACATCAAAGGGAGGAGAGGCCCTTGGCCCTGAGAAGACTGGATGCCCCAGTATAGGAGAATACCAGGACAGGGAAGCAGGAGTGGGTGGGTTGGTGAGCAGGGGGAGGGAGGATAAGATAGGGGTTTTCGGAGGGGAAACCAGGAATGGAGATAACATTTGAAATGTAAATAAAATATCCAATAAAAAAAAAAAGAAAAAGTAAAACCTAAGGAAACTACTCAAAACCAAAACAGTTACACATTCATCAAATTGGGATAAATAGAACCAAATATATGTAAATTAATCTCTAAAGATAAAACATAATAAAAAGAAACATGAAAAATGCAACACAGCAAGATTGTAGGTATTGATCCAATTGCATAAAAATACTTATTGACTGAAGTAATTTAAAAACATATCTTCAAACTATGTAAAAAGCAAAGCACAGATATATACTGAATATACCTAAATAAAAAAATAAAGGAAGAAACTACACTCAAAATAAAATTATGGGGCCAGGCATGGTGGTTCATGCCTTTAATCTCAGCACTTGGGGAGCAGAGGCAGATGAAATTCTGAGATTTTGAGGCCAGCCTGGTGTACACAATGAGTTCCAGGCTAGTCAGTATTACATAATAAGACCTTGCCCGGCATAAAACAACAAAAAATTTGAGTGACGGGAAAAGATATAGTATAAAAAAACTTAAATGGCTATTATATTATCAAATTATTCTGCTATGGATAAAGCTACACCATCAGATCAATATATCAACAGCACAGAACAAATTGTCTAGAAACAGATTGATCACTTCAGTGTTTGGGTATGTGTACATATGTGATTTCTGGAACTGTCACTGTATAGAAACAGTCAGTGTAAATTTTTCTTTGGTATGCTTTCTTACCTTCTCAATGTGCATGCCCCTGGGAACTATTTTAATTTATAGAAACAATAAGATACTAGGCTCAGATGATGAAATATTTGTAAGGATCCCATAATTCCTGATATTACCGCTTCAGGGACAGGTTAGGACCTTGGCCCAGACTTCTGTTGAGCTTTAGCATGCAGTATCTTAAAGGCAGATAAGACTTTTTCATTTATAGAGTTCTCAGAATGTCAGTGCTGATCTTATGATTAAAGACTCTTTCCTGGAATATAATCTTAGATCTTATTGTCATTGTGGACTATATTCTTTTCTTTCAAAACTGGTAACATAAAAAAAATCACCAGACTAGGATGAAGTTGACAGAAAATCACTTGAATGTTTTTTATAAAGGTGAACTAGAGATAGAGAATAATAATTTTGCAGATAACATTACTAGATTTATATTTGAAAACATACAAAACACAATTTATTCTATATGCAACTATTTTAATGCACAGCATATTTTAAAGATGTCTTCAATAACTTAAATAGCACTAAACATTTGAATTAATATATATCCATACTTTCTAAGGCAACAGGAACTTCCTAGTTGTTTGGAAGTTCCCTCTATAGATAACAAAACAAGTCTAACTAAGGCATCAATCCAGACACCAATCATACGTTACAGCAATGTTTTAGTGTAGCTCACCATCTTCAGCGAGATAAACCACAGTGTCTTCCTTGGAATTTGGGTAAACAGGTTCTATTTCCAGTCCTGTTGGCACATACACTGGCTCAGGAACAAAAGGAGTCCAATCTGGAAAAAAAGGAGGCGTTGTTTAAATATGACTTCAAATAGATTATTAACATATGCATTCAAGTTACTAATTGGTATGTACCTACCCTAAAATTTAATGTTTTATGTAAGGCTACATTTTTACAATGGGCTTATGACAAGTAACACTTTCACACTGTAACACAACTCATGACTGGATGTACACACTGATCTGAATCACTAATTCAATACCAGTTATTTTATGCTCATCAGCTCTACAGTGCAGTTTCTATTTCTCTCTAGTCCTTCATGCAGTTTTTATTCCAGCTCTGAGTATATTGCTCATTCCACTTTTTACTTTCTTCTTCGTCTTCAGACTTTTGCTTGGTTATTCCTTAATCTTATAAACATATTTATGGTTCTTCTCTGTCCAGAAAGGGTGAATATTCTTCGATGAATTTCTGTGGGGATTAAACGGACTCTATAGATTACTTTGCGGTTAACTGTTGACTTTAAGAGAATGAGCCTTTCCAACTATGAATACACTCTCTCCGTATTAGTTACTTTTTAGTCTCTGTGATCCAACAGCTGTCTGAAACGTAAGAGGATTTCTTTGTGTATGTGGTTTCAGTGGGTTCATCCATCATGGTGGGGAAGGCACAGTAGAACAGCTCACTTCACAGCGCTGAGGACCATGGACCAGAGCAGAGGACTGGTGCTCGCATGTGCCCTCCTTTATTTCATCCTGTTCAAAAGCTCAGGCCATGGCGCTATCTGCCTTAGGTGGATCTTTCCAGGCTCAGTTAGTCCCTTCTTAAAATACCCTCTATTTCCTTAAATCTTTAAAAATCTGTATTGTTAATGCTTTATGGTTATATATAAGACTTCTTTGTTCTTTGTTGGATTTATTCCCAAGTATGTTGTTTTCTAACTTATTTTGAAACAATTGGATACATAACTTATTTTGAAATAATACAGAAAATGTGCCAGAATTGTTTCCCGAAAATACTTAGCACAGTACTAAATTCTTTCCAAATACTTGTGTACTTCTAATAAAGAAGAAATACCCCTCTACAGCCATTAATACAACCATCAAGATGATTAATTTTAGTTTGTTACTACTGTGGAATCCTTAGGGTTACAACAAAGATTTTTGTCAGTTGTAGCAGAAGCAAAAGGAACCACTTTAGAACTGCACATTGCATTTAATTATGTGTTTGATTTGTAATTTAAAATTTTGAAATATAGTCTCACTCTGTATTTCAGGCTGACCTTGAACTTAAGGATCTTCCTATCCCACCTCCTGATGCTACAATTAGAGTATGTGCCACCACGATGGACCTCATACCATGTATTTATCATCTTTCAATCTGGAATAGTTTTTCAGTAATTAACATAAGTCCAGCACTTCTGAAAAGTATAGTCATACTTCCAATTTCAGCTACGAGATGTGTAGAATAAAGGCAGAATATCACCCTTGCCCTTACAATAAAAAACAAACTAGATGAATTCCAAATTTATTGTCTCTACTACAGTTGCAGCCTGAAGTTGCAGGCTATCTAGGTATTCCAAAATCTTGGAATCTAAAAGATAAAAGCAGACCCTGAGCACCTGCCTGTCAAAATGCAGTTGACTCCACAGACTGTTAAAAGGGCATAGCCACAGGCTTTTAATATAAATCATGAGTATATGAAGCCCCTTCTTGGAGAGGGGGATATAGAATACAGAGGGTTAGTAATTGCTTCCTGGCTTCCCCCATTAACTTCTAACAGAACTCCATAAAGGTATATCATCAAATTATTTCATATAGAACAAGATACGTAATATATAACAGAACATGCATTGCATTTGGGGTAAGAATGCATAACCTTTGAGGGAAGCCATATAATATTTTTATACATTGGTTACTTATTTGTGTGTGTACTTACAGGGTGAGTGAGGAGGTCAGAGGAGAGTTTATGGTAATCCACACCATGGGTTCATGGGACTGAACTCAAGTTCTTGGTTGTGGCAACAAATGCTTTTGTACACTGAGCCATCTTGCCTGACACATGTCTCTATATATTTTCAAATTATCACACACAAATACAATCACACAATATTCTCTTTTGAGCATGTTTACAAGGTTTATCCATCCTGAAGCATATTCTTAATACCTCATTCATTTTTATGGCTAATTGGCATTTTATTATTTAGGTATACCACATTTATTTATCCATTCATCTCTTGATGAACATCTGGATTGTATTTATATTTTAGCTACTATGAATAGCACCACTAAGAACAGTTATGAGTTTTTGTTTGAACACATTTTCATTTCTTCTGGGTGTACGTTGGGGTGAAAATGCTGGCTCAAATGCTGACTGACTTTCCAAGGCTATGCCAAACTGTCCAAAGTGACTGACCAACTTTACCTTCTCTCCAGTGTCTCTTCATCCAGTCTCTTCATCCTCACCAACACTTGCTGTGAGCTGACATTTTGGTCCTAGTCATCCTAGTTCCTGTAAAGTGGTATCTCAGTGTAGCATCAATTTGCATTTCCTTGATGGCTAAGATGTTGAACATCTTTTCAGGTTTATTGGCAGTCTGCTTAAATTCCATGGAGAAATGTCTTACTGGGTCATTTGTGTGGATTTTTAAAGTGAGGCACTGATGACAGCAGTATTATCTTTAGGAGTCATTTTATTGCTATGTTCCTATAGTAGAATTATTGTATATTACATTTTCCTTCGGCCCATGAGCTAACCAGTCTCAAGTTCTTGATCACTTTAGCAGTTTCATGTATAGGTTCAATTTCATGGAGTAGGCCTTAACTCCAATAAAGAAGTGAATGGTCCCTCCCATACACATTTGAGTCATGATTTCACCGTTATAGCTTACAGGCAGGTTTCTGTTGTAGGTTGCAGGGTTTGTAGCTGGGTAATATTGATAATTACCTTTCTCTTCCAGTATCATGAAGAGTACCTCCCAGGACTAGGAATGCTAGTCAGTAGGCATGGAAATCCTAGTTAAGCATCAGCTCAGCTTCTCTATGTTCCTCGACATTGTCTTCAGCAACAGGTTGTGGAGAGCAGCCAATAACATGGCAATAGTTTCTGGTATTTTGGGAGTGCCATAGAACCCCTTTGGTCAACAACTCAAAAAAATGTAATCCATTCCCAGCATTGGAAGTTTTACTTGGAGGCACAAGATGTCTAGCTGGGGCATTGTCTCCCCTATTATTTGGTGACTCAATTTAGATTTCTTTCATATACATATATTTAAAAAAATATGGATGAGGTAACCCAGAGCTAAAATATTGTTTTCTCTTATATGTGGATGTTAGTTTTTGAGCTTTTGATATTATGTGTGCCACAAACTAAATAGCTGCAGCAGTTAGGTAGCTAGTAAAGGTCTGGAGGGAGGAGGAGATGTCCCAAGGTAGGGAACTGGAGGAATAAAGGGGAAACCATTTAGAAAGTGTTTTCACTATCTTAGTAGTTAAGTCTAATACTCTCAACGTGGATGAAATTTAATTTACTTATTTTTGTTCTTATTCTTATTTTGGTGTTATATCTAGAATCCATTTCCCCCTTTGTGTTTCTTTATATAGCCTTATAATTCTGACTTTTATATTTAGATTTTGATATAGTTTTTTATTTGGTGTTAGATGATAAGGGTCAAGTTTTATTATTCTGCATGTAGTTTATCCAGTTGTCTCAGCACATTTGTTAAAAGACTAATCTCTTACTGAATAGTTTTATGACTACTGAAATATAGGTTTATTCTGTTTTTGCTTTTTTTTTTTTTTTTAGGACAGGGTTTTCTGTGTGGCCCTGGCTGTTCTGAAATGTGCTCTGTAGGCTATCCTGGCCTCGAACTCAGGGATATGCTCATCTCTGCCTCTTGAGTGCTGATATTAAAGGCATGAGCCACCATGCACACTCAGAATTTCTGTACTTTTAATTTTATCTACTTGTCTGTCACATATGTCAATGATAAAATAGTTCCAAACTGTCAAAATAAACTGTTAGTTTACAATAAAATTTGAAAGTCCTCAATTTGGTTTTTCAAGTTTTATTTTACTTTTTGCTATTCAATGTTTGTTGAGTTTCCATATAAATTTAGGACCAATATGTCAAGTTTTACAAAGCAATTAGTTGTTATTCTAATGAGAACTGAATTGTCATCTTGTTTGATTTCTGCTGCTGTGATAAAATACCCTGACTCTTAGTAGAGGAAAGGTATACCTATCTTACAGTTCCAGAGTTCCAGGTTATTGTCTATCACTGAGGAGAAGATGAAGCAGGAACTCAGGCAGCTAGTCATATCATTGCCATATCAAGAGCAGAGAGGAATGAAAACGTAGATGTTGCTTACTTCCTAGGTTGCTATGCTCAGCTAGCTGTCTTTCCTTATACAGTCCAGAACCATCTGCCCAGAGAATGGTGCTGTCCATAGTAGGTTGGGTCTTCCCACATCAACCAGTAATGAGATAATCTCCTACAGTTTGTTGACTCATCTAGGCAATTCTTCAACTGAGTCTCCCTTTTATTTTTGATGCTACTTTAAGTGGAATTATTTTCTTGAGTTCCCTTTTTATGGCGTTCTACTTGAAGACCACTCTTGGGCATATACCCAAAGGATGCCCCACCATGCCACAGGTTCCATTATGTTCATAGCAGCCTTATTTGTGATAGCCAGAAGCTGTAAACAACCCAGATGTCCCACAACAGAAGAATGGATACAGAAGATGTAGTTCATTTACACAATGGAATACTACTCAGTCAATAAGAATGAGGACATCATAAGTTTTGCAGGCAAATGGATGGAACTAGAAAATACCCTGAGTGAGGTAACTTAGACCCAAAAGGATATGCATGGTATGTACTTACTAATAAGTGGATATTAGCCAAAAAAGTATAGAATTCCCAGAATACAATCTACAGGACTCAAAGATAAGCCGAAGGGCCCAAATGGCGATGTCTCAGTCCCACTTGGGAGGGAGAAGAAAGCAATCACAAAAGGGAGAGAGGGAGAGAGGGACCTGGTTGGGAAAGGTGACAGAGAAGAGGGGAACATGATCAGGTAGTAGGGGGTGGCAGGACTGAAGACCTGAGGTCCAGCAAAAAGGATTGAAACAGGCAACCTTGGAAGGTAGGTGGGGGGACCTTCTAGAATGTATCAGAGGCCTGGGAGGCGAGAGACTCTGAGGACTCAAAGGGAGGGACCTTAGATGAAATGAACTACAGTGCGGAGAGAAAAATCTGTACAGTCTACCTCCAGTAGAAAGACAGGGCATCAAGTGGAGGGATGGGGTTGCCATCCCACAGTTAAAAACTCTGACCCAGAATTGTTCCTGTCTAAAAGAACTGCAGGGACAAAAACAGAGAGACGAGCCTGAGGGAAAGGAGGTCCAGTGACAGGCCCAAATTAGGATCCAGCTCAGGGGGAGGCCCCAAGGCCTTACACTATGACTGATGCTGTGATGTGCTTATAAACAGGGGACTATCATGACTACCCAAGAAGCAGCTGAAAGAGTCAGATGCAGATCTTTACACCCTACCAATGGACAGAAGCTGCTGATCCCTGTGGTTGAACTAGGGAAAAGCTGGAAGAAGCTGAGGAGGAGGGTGATCCTATAGGAAAACCAGCAGTCTCAACTAACCTGGAGCCCAGGATCTCTCAGACACTAAGCCACTAACCAGGCAGCATGCACCAGCCAATATGAGACCCCCAAAACATATACAGCAGAGGACTGCCAGATCTTGACTCAATGAGAGAAGATGCACTGAACCCACAAGAGATTGGAAGCCCCAGGGATTGGGGAAGTCTGGTGGGATGGGGGTGAGGGAATCATCATGGAGATGGGGTAGGCGGGGAAGAGGTATGGAATGTGGAACAGTCAGAGGGTGGAACAGGAGGGGGATAAAAGTCTGGACTGTAAAAAAACATTAAAGAATAAATTTTGAAAAGTGAATTTGGAAGCCTCAACAACAAAGTAGGTTAAGAATGCAGAATGGTATCCCTCATGCCTGTATCTGTCTATATCTGTATCACTATCTGCACTTGTATCTCTACACCTCCATCATTTTTGTAGCTCTATCCATATTTTCAATTTTCCAAGTACCTTTAAAAAAAGATCCTTTTCCACCCTTCAGTGTGTTCTTGGTACCTTTGCTAAAAACAAACAACAAAACAAACACAAAAACAAAAAACCCTCAGTTGGTTGTAAATAGATGGCTTTCTGGATCAGTTCAGCGATTCTCCCAGTCTGCGTGTCTGACTCAAACAGAACTTGTTTTGTAGTGATCAGACTCGGGGCCCTGCATAGGAATGTGTCCCCAGTTCTACCATGTTTTACTTACTGTAACCTCATAGTTTATTTTGAAATCAAATTTTGTTATATTTTAAGCTCTGTTCTAAGACCCATTAAAAAGGTACCAATTAAATTATGGTTCATTTACTTAATGGAAGCTAATGTAATAATAATAATAAAAAAGTGTACATGAGCTAATTTGGAAAGACTTTCATAACAGACAATTGTATATACAACTGGGCTAGAGAAAAGTTCAATTTTTATCTACATGGCATGGATGTCTAGCTTTGACTCTTGGCTAAGAAAAGGATAGTAGAATTAATAGACGAAGGTGAACTGTTTAAGGTTTTAGACTGCTCTGGTAACCCCCAACACTTTATAAATGGATGCTCTTCTTTGCCAGTACAGTTAACCAAACTGTTTTAATGACATGATAGCAGAGGCAGAAAAACTTAGTTTCTGAGGCAAAGAGATTCACTGCATAGATGTTAATGTTTTAACCAAAAGAAGTCAGTGTGTGTGTATGCGCCATGCATGCACATACACACGTGTGAATTAGACTCTGGGAAGCTTGTACTGGGATGTCTTCTGGGCTACAGCACTTTCCAGGGCTCTCTGTTTTGTTGTACTGTCCCTCTGCCTTTAAATAAAAGTCATCTACAAGCAGAGCTCTGCTTAGTCTTATGCCCTGTCAAAGATTTAAACTTACTTTAAAAAGCAATTTGAAAGGAATATGGAAAATAGATGTTCTGAAATAGTAGCAAGTAGGGAAAATTTGTCAAAGTACCTAGGAACGATTTCAATTCTTCATGCATAAAGGATGGTTGGATGTTGCAGTTTAATAACCTATACAGCCTTCAAATATTGCAGGACAGTGACTGAACAACAACATGGTACAACCGCCAAATAAAGCTGTCAACATGCACAGTGTGGTCCTAGTAGCTCTAAAGTTTCTCTCATGACGGGAGATCTGGGGCAACCAATGCTGAGAAAGGCTACATCTGCACGTGTACCATGGAGCATGCACACCATCATTCAGGATGGAAGTTACCTTTGTTCAGGCTGGAAGCTGGCGTATAAAGCTCAAATTCTACTTAACATGTAAGAAACCTGATATATGGCACCAGAAAATTCAGCTATTCTTAAAAACAGGAGTGTGGTAAGAAAATATAGTCTTAAAAACAGGGGTTTGGTAAGAAAATGTATTTAGAATTATTAGAATCCAGAAATATAACTTTACTAATCTGAAAGCATAAAACTGGGAGTGTATCAAGTAACCCGAATATAGAGACTTCTCCATCCTGAGGCACTGATGTTAATCACTAAGGGCCAAATGAATGTTGAGAATGAGTGCTAGAAACACAAGAACAGGATGCACTAAGGATGAGAAAGTGAGCTGGCTAGAGAGAGGCAAAGTTGCTAAGTGGAAACAGCACGGGGTGGAGGAACCCTGGGCAGCAGTGATATCCTGAGACCTTAGGTCTCTCTTCTCTTTGGGTCTTCTGCTCTTACACTCTCACCATTCCCACAGAAGAAAACATAGAGGCCAGAGGAGAAGCAGGAGGGGTGTTTCTTCTCCACTTCATTTTCCTTCTCACTGATAAAACTATAAAATGGGGTTATGAAATAGAAGCAGGGCATAAAAACAATCTCACAAAGTTAAGATTTAGTACATGCTGGTGGATTTTTGTATATGAACAAAAAGAATGGAGCTATTAGAGGAGAGGAGAGGTTGGATGATAGAGCTGAAAGGCAAGCAGGAGATACCCTGAACTACGAGAAATATACACTGAAGACATGCCTATAAATAAAGACATGCCTGTAAATAAGTGTTTTATTAGAGTTCTACATGGTAATAGCATATGTGGGCTCTACAATCAACAATGGAGGAATAGCAGCAGGTGTAGAGCAGTGGGGATATTTGTGACTGTCTTTACATCCACTGTCTTTGACTACAGACAAGTCTATGAGTTCTTTCTAGGAGAGCAGAAAACAAATCTAAGAATGCAGACAAAGAAACAGCAACAAAAACCCACTTTAATCACGTCTTCTACAGTCCATCCATGTCTACTGAAGAAAAGAAACAGTAAGTGGTTCAGAAAAAGGTAGAGACAAAGGGAGTAAAGAAAAGAGATTGGGGACCAGGGTGGGAGAGCAGAAATGAGCACAATTGTAGTTCATGTGGACTCTGACACTTTGCCATTGTCCCAGCACAGCTGGATGTCATAGTCCTGTCTTTTGGAATTGTCTAAAACTAGTACAGATAGAGGATTTTTGTTTATTTGAAACAGGATCTAGTGATACACAATCCAGGGTAGCTTGAACTTGCAATCCTCGGACTCAGCTTCCTGTGTGCCAAAATGACAGCTATGTGCCACTATGTCCAGCTCTGGCACACATTTTAAATCTTTCTATTTAAGCACAGTGAAGTGTGAATAATCTGAGCTGAGATGTCCCTAAGTATAAAATGCGTACCAGGTTTGGATGACTTTGTGTGAAAAGAAAATGAAATATTTTTGATATCATTTAATTAAATAGAATATATTTTAAAATTAATTCCACTTTTAAACTTATATAGCTAGCAATTAATTTTTATTTAATTATTTATTTATACACGTGGCTTATATTATACTTCTGGGATGCAGTTGTTACATCATTAATGTCCTCATTAACATCAAGATTGATAAGTTTGCTATTGTCTAAATCCCCAAAACTTCTAAAAACATACCAATATGCTGAACTTTTTCATCAATGACCTCACAGTGGTATGGCCACCGTGTTGGACTCAGTGGACCAGAAGAAGAGACACCATATAAATCTCGGGGTTCTCGAAGGCGTGGTACCCATCTTCCTAGTTGATACTCCAATAAAATCTGTGTAGTCCGAGGGAAGAATGGGTCACCAATAGAATCAGCTGAAAAAATATTCAAATATAGTCATGAGGAGACCAGAAGGAAAACACCAATTCCTATATGTATCATACAGTTCTTTTCCTTTTAACCTACTTAATTTATGCATATTTATATCATATCATATATGATATAAATGTTTACTAAACTTAAAAGTTTGCTGGCCAATGCAATACTATTTTACAATGATTTCTTACCAATACTTACAAAATGTCTGTTTCTTACAGCTTTCCTAACAAATCATCCAAATTTGACTTTTAAATGTGTGTGTGTGTGTGTGTGTGTGTGTAAGAGCCCATGGAGGCCAGAGGGTAACCTTTAATGTCATCCTCAAGAACACTGTTTATTTACCTCCATTGAGACTGGGTCTCTTGCTGGCCTAGAGTTCACTAATTAGGCTGGACTGGCTATCCAGCCCTACAGCTCTTCCTGCCCCATAGACATCTCCAGTGCTGGGATCATAAGTACAAGCACTATGGAGACGTTGTTATTGCTTGAACTCATGCCCTCATGCTTGTGAGGCAAGCTCTTCACCTAACCATCTATTTCCCCTCGCCCTATATTTGACTTCTTAACCACATTAATTGTCCAATGAATTAAATACAGCCACTGACTATAAATAACTTCACCACTTATTGAAATGGTATTCCTAAAGGTTGCTAGTGATCTCTTAGTCACAAGTTTTTTACCGTGTGACCCAACCCTAGGAGTGTGGTTCATACAGTTATTATGGGTATATACAAACCATCACAGCCCCCATAGACTCATGTGTTTGAGCAAGCCTATGGGGGGGCCAGGGAGTGGAGTGTGCTGGTTTGTATATGCTTGGCCCATCCAGTGGCATTATTAAGAGGTGTGGCCTTGTTAAAGTAGGTGTGTCACTGTGGGCATAGGCTTTAATACCCTAGTCCTAGTTGCTTGGAAGTCAGTCTTCTCATAGCAGCCTTCAGATGAAGATGTAGAACTCTCAGATCCTCCTACACTATGTCTGTCTGGATGCTGCCATGTTCCCACCTTGATGATAATCAACTGAACCTCTGAACCCATAAGCCAGCCAATTAAATGTTGTCTAAGAGTTGTCTTGGTCATGGTGTCTGTTCACAGCAGTAGAATCCTAACTAAGATAGCAGTACATGACCCTTTGTCAGTGTTAATTGTATGGCATCAGTTTGATGTGAAATTCCTTACAAGTTTATTTTCCTTCCTTTATATGAACTAACCTATAGGAACTTTCAACTAGGAGCCAAGTAAGTTCTCTACTCCATTTTAAGCACTCAAATCTTTTATTTGCTTTGCTTATGCACTCATTCTTTAAATCTTCTCTTCATGTGGGCTTAGGTGGTGTTCCCAAACTCCCAGTTTGAGGCACCCAATCTGTGAACTGTTGTTGCTCAAATCAACTCCTTAAATGCCTCAAACTTATATTTTAACAGACGTCACCCAAATTGGATCACCTTAAACATATGACTGTGGCTTTATTTATTATATATCACAGATAAATATCTACACTGGTACTTTAGCATTATTTTGATATGGCTATCAGAGTTTACTTGTGGCCCTTTATTAATTATATCTTTACTTATAAAAGCTTTCCCTAAAGTGCCAAGTACAATATATATGTTGAACACAATGTGTTGTGATTTATTTAGTAAGTTTTCTATTGTTGGATAGTCAGATTGTTTTTAACTTTTGATTCAATTGGAGAAAGGAGTCAGAAGAAATAATTGTCCTAACCTATATCAAAATATCACATTTAAAGCTTTATTTTAAAACATTAACAGTGACTCATGAGTCTGGGGATGGAAAGGTGGGATTTAGTACATGATATAATTAATATGTCAATGATAAAGGTGATATTTTTGAAATAGTGACAAAAATGGATACATTTCAACTAGTAATGTCACAGAGCAACAAATGACACTATAACTATTTATAAATTAGAAGACAACCCCTACTCATGAGAGAAACTAAATATCAAAATTAAGATTAACATAGAGAAGTACTTATTTTTTTTGATGCTTATACACATGACCTTGGGTAGAGGTCTTTGTAATTTTAATAAGACAAAAATGAAGAGCCATAAATGAATACTGATAAACCCAACCACATCAAAAATAATTTTAAATGACAGAAGCAACATAAGAAAAATCTAAGAATCCTGAATGGACAACTCAGAAAAAGAAGAACCATAAATAGATAATAAACCTTTAAAGACAACTCTCAATTTCTCTAGCAAAATATCAGTTAAAACAAGGGGTTACATCATCCCATCTTCCATTAGACGGCAAAGCTAAAACAGAACAAAATAAACAAACATCGAGCAGCAGGGAAGCATCCACAGAATAGCACTATATAATTTCTAGTAGTATAGATATACATATACCTATATACACACATATACTACATATATGTATATACACATATATACAGGCTTATAAAGAGAAAATTTTAGAAAGATACATACTATGCTGGATGGTTTTTGTCAACTCAACACAAACCTAGACATATCTGGGAAGATGGAATCCCGAGGAAATGCCTCCACAACACTGGTAAGTAAGCAAGTCTGTGGAGCTTTTTCTTGATTAATGACTGGTGGAAGAGGGCCCAGCTTACTGGTGGAGTTGCCGTGACTGGGTCAGTGGTCCTAGACGGTGTAAGAGAGCGAGCTCAGCAAGCCAGTCAGCAGCATTCCTCCATGGCTTCTGCTTGGTTACTGCTCCAGCGCAGTTCCTGGAAGTCCTCCCTGACTTCACTTAGTAATGGAGGGTGACTAATAATAATAAGATGAAACACACCCTCTCCTCGCCAAGCTGCTTTTGGTTATAGTATTGTGCCACAGCAACAGAGAGTCTAATGATGACACATATGAACTTAAGAGCAGCAATTATCTTAAAAGTGGTTTGTTTACGATGGTGGTAACACAGAAAAGAAAAAGGCTTTAGCATCCATAATGGACTGCGTTAGATTTGTAAATATTTACTGGAAATATTTTAGAATTTGATTTGATAATATAACTGTAAATATATGTATTTTAAAAATCTAGTATACATCATTATATACCACATATATTTGCAAATAAATAATCTTATTAAAATCTATTTACGCAACAATAAATCACTGAACATACATATATTTCACATGCATTTAGGTCTTTAAAAAACAGTCCTGTGTTTTAAATAAAATGAAAAGGTAACTCCATATGTTAAAGAGTCCTTCACAAAGGAACTACTACTTTCTTTCATTATTTTCTAATATTGACCTGGTTTACTTAAAACTGACCTAAAAAGTTCAAATTCCAAAGTGGTTATATTTCTTTCTCCCTACCCACCAGAATAATCACTATTTTACTAAATCTGCATTTTTTTTCAGTTTCCTTATCCTACTTTTTATCCACTAAAAGTTTCATGATAAAAATGGAGGGAAAAACATATAGATGAGTTCAAACCTGCTAGCAGTGTACACCGATGAATATCATCACTTACAAATTTCATGAATGAATCCTCATCCTGAAACAAAAGAATTTTAAAATTTAAGAACCAATAATAACAAAATCTAGGGTTTTATTTAACATCTACCTTACTCCTTGTGATTGTCCTTAATCTTTAATAAATGGAAGATTCCATGATTATTTGGGAAGCAGTAGCTCCAACACAAGGAACCTTAACATTTGCATCTTTAATTCTCCTCTTCCACAGGTGTGGTGGTTTGAATATGCTTGGCCCAAGGAGTGGCACTTTAGGTGGGGTCTTGCTGAAGTAGGTGTGGCCTTGCTGGATGAAGTGTGTCACTTGGGTTTTAAGACCCTTTTCCTAGCTTCCTGGAAGTCAGTCTTCAGTTTGCCTGTGGAACGCGATACAGAACTCTCAGCATCTCCTGTATTGTGCCATGCCTGCCTGGATGCTGTCATGCTCCTGCCTTGATGAAAATGGACTGAACCTCTGAACCTGTAAACCAGCCTCAGTGTAATGTTGTTCTTATAAGAGTTGCGTTGGTCATGGAGTCTCTTCACAGCAGTAAACCCTAGCTAAGACAATAGGGTATGGCCATGATAATAACTACAAAGGAGGAGTAAAGTTTAAAGGTTCTTGAACACTTGGGAAACAACTGGTGAATAAGAACACAGAAAGCTATAGACTTAGAGGGCTATGTATCATTTTAGAGAGATTTTGGAACTTTAAACATATTGTAATTTATACTTTTAAAAGAAATCTCTTAGAACAGGATATAAGAACAGACACAATATTTTCAAACACTATTATCCTTCCCCCTCTTTTTTTCTACCACCCACATCCTTTCCTTCTGGCATTGGAGAGTCACATTACTGTACTGTGGTGAGGCACAAGAACCCTGGCTGGAACACCAGGGGTTTGAGTATGGTGCTTATTATGTTGCAGCAATTCACACATAAGGAAGGAAGTAGATATGGTTGTAAAAGTAAAATTCTAATCACTACATACACACATTTTAATAAAATCCAGAATAATCTTACCCAACATTTTCTCAAGAAAAATCCTTTCCCATTTAAAAAAATGTTTTTAATTGAAATAGAATTAGATCATTTTGCCCCTCCCATTTCTCTTGCCAATTCTTCCTGTTCTCCCTCCTCACTTTCAAGTTGATAGCCTCTTTAAGAAAAATCAATTCTTTTTCTCCCTTTCTAGACAAGGCATATTATACAATAAGTTTTTCAGTTATTTTCTAACTTCCGTGACAAAAATAGACATCATCTGTTTTATTTTTACATCAAATTAATTCTACAATGTTTTAATTGGGAATATATGTTTTATACTACATTTTATAGCAAATTATGTAAAGTAAAAGAGAAAGATATACCAATTCATCTTCATCGTCATCACTGATACTTCTATCTGAATAGTCTTCCTCTTCTGAATCTTCTGACATCTCTTCTAGTGTCTTCCTTGAAATTTCTTTTATTATGTGGATAGGCTGTAAAATTTCTAAGGAAATTATTTAATAGCTTTTTTTTAAAGCAAAGGTGTGCACGTTCTGTATTAAATGAATACTATAAAACCTATCCAACTGTATTTAATTAACAGTAACAAATCTCTGAAAACTAAACTAGTAAGGACACAGAAAATTAATTTCAAATTCAAAGATTTTTAAAAGACTATCCATTATTACAAAGCAAGCTTCCTAAACAGATATCCTAGACCTAGTGTTCAGTTCTAAAAATGTATACACATAAGCAACATTCAACAGACTTCTGCAAGTTGCATTTATATATTTATTTGAACACACATATTGATAATAATGTGAAAGAGGCTATGAATCTGAGAGGGTTGGAAGGGGAGTAAATGATGTAATTATATTTTAACTAAATAATTTAGTTTTTTATTTAGCTAAAAACTAAATTTGTCAGTATGTTTTATGAACAAAAATAAAACTAAAAAGACCATTGAAACAAAAAATGACAAATCATGTAAATAATTTAGTTGAAAAACTTTCATAGTATTTAGCCAGATCATTTGCACTCTATATTTAACTAAACACTACACTGCAATTGTAAATCAGGATTGTTCTCAAGCATTAATTATAATTATTCAGGCAATAAAATGTAGCAATAATGTAAAAACTTTCCCCTTCCTCTTTAACTTTCAGTTGACCCAAGTTTCAGTGTCTATAACAGAAGTTTCTCTTTAACTTTGATCATTACCGTATATTTAACTTCTAAATTCATTGACACCAACAGCTACCAGAAGGTCCTGCTGGAGATGATCACTGTTGCTTCTATGCAAGCTTGAAATTGCCATTGTACTAAAATGACATTTTCCTCCTGATACACTTGCTGGTGATTGTGCCTTTGGGGACAATACAGTTTTAAAGTATACGTTTCCTCTTTTCTGATTTGCAATGAAATAATCCTTGCCAAGCTTTTACACTTTGGAGGATACCAAAAGAATTTACCAGTTTTTCAACTACCGGGTTACGTTCTCTCTAAAAGCGAGACGAGACTTTAGGAGCGTGGACCGCACACCACGGACAAAAACCTTTCACAGCCCCGGGTTTACGTTTACAGAAGAGCGTGTTCTGGGGGGGGCGGACTGCACAGAAGGCCTCGCGAAGTTTCATCATAAACAACTGCGACCGGGAGAGCTGTCTCTAGGTGACATCTCAGGACGGAGACCGAAGCTTCAGCCCCGGATGACAGCTCGAAATTACCGAGGCGACTCCTTACGTGCGCGGACGAGGTGTGCTAGCGCTGGGCGCAGGGAGCCCGCGGGCGCCGGTCCCCGCCAGAAGCGGCGAGCGAGGGGCGTGCGGTCGCGCCAGGCCTTGTCCCGGGGCGGGACCCGCGCGGAGCCTCCTCACTCACGCGGGCCCCGCGCCGCCCCGCGCCGAGGGGCTCATCTCCCGCGCTCCCCTGCCTGAGCGGCGCGCCCGCTGCCCGCCTCGCTCCCTTGGCCTCTTCAAGCCCGCCGGTCGTCCCACCCCTGCCCGGAGAGTGTTTTAGGATGTCCTCCAGGCACCGGGCGACCACAGGGCCAGTGGAAACTCCATCTTAATTCTGCGGCCGCAGCCACGCTCTCCACAGAGAGCAGGCCGCTTGTTGCCGGGGCAACGGCTGTCCTCTCGCGAGACTTCGGGAAGCTTTGGTGATTTCTCCCTAACAACAGCTAGGAAGGTGGTGAGGTTTTGGCGGGAGAAAGTAATGCCACGGGGTGATGGGTACTCTGGGCTTAGGGTTTGCACAGGTTTGAGCACTGCTGGCTGGAGGGGGCATTTAGCACAGGGGAAGGCGCGACAGCAGTTTGTTCCGAGTGACAGCATATTTGTTTCCTAGGTGCTTATGCAGAGAAGGCAATAGAATATACTGTTTATGGCTTGTGTCTGGATTCCGCTCACATGACTTTTAACATCCTGATGGCCACGGGCAAGTTAATTTTCTGGACTAAACCTTATTAATAAAAATGAAGTAATTGTACTTGAGCTTAAAAGGTTGAGTTCTATTCTGCACAATTGTAATCCATCCTTATTCAGGAAATGAGGCTAAAATACTTGATTTGGAGGAGTCATGGTTATATGAGGGTAAATTCTCAAAAATTTCATCAGTTAAGAAAATTCTTTGTTAGCCAACACTTTTGCAAAGGAAATCCCCACTTTGCCTTATTTAAGTCAATAAGATACCCCCACAACAGATTTGTGTGTGTGTGTGTGTGTGTGTGTACACATCTAACCCTGATTTGTTGGTCATTTTTAACTTTGGTGGATAATACAGTTGGAACAGTTTTCCAAGCAAAGTTTTTTTTTTTTTTTTAAATCACATAAAGACAAAGAATGAATAGGTTTTCAGAGCCGTGGTGGTTCACATTAAGCGATTCAGTTCCAGCATAGAAATGGGTTAGCATCTCTAGATTTGGTAACTTTCTGGGAATGTGTTTGTGTCAGCAATTTAAAACCTTGAGACTTTCTGTTTCTTTGGGCACTGGCCTGAGGAAGTGTACGTTTGATCACAGTTGTTTGAAAACTAGTCTTCATAGTTAGATGTGTGTGGTTTTATGCCATGTGTATATCACTAACAGTGATAATGCTCAGACAATCTTTGGCTTGAGGGTATCCTCAGAGCTCCACTACCGAGGTTTAATTGCTCCTGAGGAAATGTAAGAACACAGACATAACTTGTGTTTATATGCGGGGCCATTCGGAGCTAAGTAAGATGAAATGAGACCATAGGTGTGGAGTTCTCATAAGTAAAACTTAGCGGCTCTGCAGGGCAGCAGAGGGCACCCACCCCGTTTCTGCTCAGGGGTACCATTTGTTCCTTCGGGGCTCTACCTGCAAGTCCATGACCAAATGTGTTCCCTTGACTTGCAGAATCATAGCCAAACTAGATTTCTTTTCTTAAAACTTACCCAGCTGCTGGTATTGTGCTATTGGAAACAGTTAATAGGCTGAGGCAGTCTTTATGTGTGGAATCTAGGTTTTTGTTGGCCTTTACTCATGGATAAAGGCTATAGGCTGTTAGGTTCACAAGATGACACTCTGAGAAACAGCTCAGCCAGGTATGAAGAAGCAAAGATAGGACTTAAATCATGTGTGTGTGTGTGTATGTATGTATATTCAACCCAACTATTTACATTAACATATGTCAATAAATATAGAGAGGAATGCTATTGGTGCATTCATTAGTCACCTGACCTTTACTGGTTACTGTACACCAGAGGTCATTGGTCATGGAAGGCTGTTGCAGAGAGCAGAAGAGTTTTGGATGGGGATTTCATCCTAATGGGAGAAGACGATGCAGATGAAAGTTGCTGTGGAGGGAAAGAAAGCTTAGCAAGTGCTGGGGGTGAGTAGCTTGGCCGCGTAGTTCTTTAAGATGAGGTGGTGAGAGAAGCCCTCTGCCCAGGTAGCTTTGAACAGGAGAATAAACCTTGTGGTTGACTAGAGAAGACCTCATTGGCATGGAAACACAGCAAGTGCTAAGGCTTTGAAAGAAGTGCTAGCTGGAGTCACTGTTGTTTTAAAGACATATATGTCTCCTCTAGCTAAATTTAAAATAGCCTTTGAAGCATCTGCTTGCAAATGAGTTTTAAAACATTATCTGTATTGCATTTATGGGGGCATGCATGTTACAGTTCATGCGTGGCACTCAGAGGACAACTAATAGTACTGAGTCCATTCTTCCTGTACATGAGACCTGGAAATTGAACTCAGGTTGTCAGGCATGGTGGCACTTTTCCCCCCTGAACCATTTACTGGGCTTCCTTCCTTTCTTTCTTTCTTCCTTCCTTCCTTCCTTCCTTCCTTCTTTCCTTCCTTCCTTCCTTCCTTCCTTCCTTCCTTCCTTCCTTCCTTCCTTCCTTCCTTCCTTCCTTCCTTTTGATTTATTTATTTTATATATATAGCGTTCTGCCTGCATGTATGCCTTCAGGCCAGAAGAGGGCACCAGATCTCATTATAGATGGTTATGAGCCACCATGTGATGACTGGAAATTGAACTCAGGACTTTTGGAAGAGCAGACAGTGTGCTTAACCTCTGAGCCATCTTTCCAACCTCCATGGGCATTCTATTTTTATTTTTAATTTTTTTTTTAAATTTTGATTTCAGACAGGAGCACTCACTGGGAATTGAATTCTTTGTTCTTAAGTTAAAATGAAAATAAGGCCTGGAGTAAACATCTCAAAAATGTACTGAGAGGTACATTCCTCTCTGGGATACCACCACTGAAAGCTACTGCACAGACTCATAGAGCCAGTTTCCAACCTTTCAGGAGGCAGAGGGGTCCCTCTTCTTTAACATGACAGTAGGAATTACAATGCTTAAAAAAAATTAAAAAAAGAGAAAAAGAATACTTAAATAATTACCTGTATTATCCCCAAAGGTACAGTCACTAGCGTGGATAATCAGGAACAAAATGTCATCTTGGTAAAGTGGCAGAAGTGTAAGTTATGTTATGAATATAACTTATTTTTGCATAATTTGCCATTTGGAATGTATTAAACAGACATCTAGATAAGGAAACAAGGTGACCAGAGCACTTGTTCTTTATGACATCATAGAAGTTAGTTATCATGGGAACTTTGAGGTCTTTTCACACAGTTTAATCGATAAAGTCATTCTAGGAACCAAGAGCCAAGGGCTAGACCAGCACCTGCCTGTTCCTTCCTTGCACCAAAGGCCAAGCCTCTCACAGTGTTGCCAAGCTCACCTCTTCAGATCTGTTCCACTCAGCAGCTAAGGAAGACTCAACTCTCTCTCTCTCTCTCTCTCTCTCTCTCTCTCTCTCTCTCTCTCTCCCTCTCCCTCTCCCTCTCCCTCTCCCTCTCCCTCTCCGCTCTCTAAGATTTTTGTCTCTTGTTGAAATTAGGACATCCCAGGGCTAAAGGGCCAAAAGTCTGGTCAAGTTATTATCTATTGTTTGTATTGTTTGGTCTCTCACACACTTGTCTGTGGACTTCATGAGGAGAGTAACTTAAGCTTTCTTCTTCCTACACACACACACACACACACACCCTGGGCTGTCTTCAAGGCAAACCTAGGCTATAATCTGTGTGACAGATGGAAGTGTTGTAATTAAGAGTGCGGGCTTAGGAATCTGTCACTCTCTTGTGACTTACAGCTCACTGACTGTTAGCATGTTTTTAAGTTCTTTATGCTTCAACACATTTACCTGCAGAATGGGGATACTAGATTAGTGCCTGTCTTGTAGGATTGTTGAGAGGATTAAAGGGGTAAAGAACATGTCAAGTTCTGAACAATTACCCGTATTTCACTCATGACACATGAGAGGGCAGGTTCCAGCCATTACTCTCTTCTGACAGAATACAGTGGCTTTCAAGGTATCCCTATGGGATTTCAAGGTATCCCCTTGTGATCAGTGCCATTGTTAGTCAATGCTTTTTATAGAATGTAAATTCTCATGCTCCAACCCAGACCTGTGGAATCAGAAAGGGGTAGACGAGCCTATTCAACAAGTCTTGTAGGTGATCCTGTTCTTACCTCCATTTTGAGAACCAATGGCATAGCAGGTTAAGTGTAGACTCTGAAACTGAAACTACAGTACCTAGTTGGGTGGCCTGAAATAAAACTTAGTTTTCTAGTAAACAGGAATATACCACCACCTGTTCTGAGATTAAGGGTCAGTCCTAGTAAGCGCTCTTATTTGTTTCCATGGACAATGTTTGAAGCACTCGTTCTGGGGAAGAGAGGAGGCAAGGGCAGAAAAGGGAAGGAAGGGGGCAAAGAGCTTGGTTCTCAAAGCATGGTCTGCAAAACAGCAGAACCACCACAGAATTGTCTGCAATGTGGGCTCTCAGGGCCCATCCAGACCTATGGTGCTCATATTTTACAAAACATATTAAGTGTCCCTTAAAAACCATGTTACAGCAAAGTTCCGCTCTTAGGCCTGAAGTGGAATGAAGTAAATGGTCCGCGTTCTCTGTGGAGCTGGGATGGTAACTCAGACTATAAAGCTGGGAGCAGAACAATGGACAAGTACCCACGTCTCTTCCAGCCTCCCAAGCAAGAACCCAGAGCATGACCGCAGGCTGCCAGACCTAGACTTCACTTTTATTTTGAAGGAGAAATTTTAAAATGTTCTGTCAGTTGTCTACATCCAAGTATTTTTGAATATTTGGTTAGAAAAGTGCCTGTAGTAAGAAGTGTTTTAAATCTGAACTGTGGCAACCATGCTAACAATCACTTGTAATCTGAGCACTTGAGAGGTGGGGGCAGGAGGGGCAGGAGTTCGAGGTCACTCTTGGCTTCATAATGAATTCCAGGCCAACCTGGGCTACATGACATCTTGTCTCAAAATGTTTTTGTTCTGTTTTGGTTTGGTTTGGTTTATTCCTCTATAGAGTGAAACCAACCCTCCATGTGAAGTACAAGTGCCTTGCCATTCTCTTTATCATTATAGACACAGTTCTCACAATTAATAGAGCACCAAAGAATGCACAAGGCAGAGACATCTGGAAGAATTCCATTTATTGTGGATGCATTTTCACAATATATTTTTATTGCAGCGATCAATTATCAGTGAAAAATATTAAGTGTTTATAACATTTTTAACAATGGCAGATTCACAGAACATGCTAAGTCAGCTTGCAGCTTCCTCTCTTACAGATAACAGAGAGCTGTAATCAAACAAGTACATGAGGAATTTGCTTCTTCAAAGATTAAATCCAAATGGAGAAAATTCTACCCTAAAACTCATTGTCATCCAAATATTGGAATAAAAGTTAGGATCAAAACAGTCATTTCACAACTTTGAACTTTCTTAAAAGCAAATCAAAAGCCTATAAGATAGCATGGGAAGGCCTTTGTTAACATGACCGTGGTCCCTCAGCATCTGCCTTACATAGAACTTTGATCCATTTTACTCCAATGATGGAAGTCATTTCCGTGGGTGTGCCATATGCACTCTGTTCATCTTATCATAGACTCCTGTCTACTCTGTCATGGGGAGATGACTTGTGCAGTTTTAGTGGCTCTCCTTCCTTTGGCCCAAGTTTGCTAAATGCTAGGGAATCCAACTAACTCTTACTAATTCATCAAAAAAATAGTCTTTTCAAGGCAGTGGTCACCCCTCAAGCCAACCCTTTCCTCTTGAAAAGAAATCTGTGGATTGAAAATTTTAGAGGCTTTCCTACGATGGAAGGAGTGGAGACCAAGATGATTTTGGTTAAGTCAGCTGAGGTATGAGTTTGTACAATGACACTGTATGCATAGAATGTTCTATATAAGAACATTTTGTAAGACACTAGAGTACTTTATCTATTGGGAAGAATAGAGACATAAGCTAAAGTAGGATCTGATATCTGAATGATGAGTCCCTAAAGACCCTTGGTGGGAGAGGGTAGTAAAACTATTAAAATTTACATATATTTTTCAAATTTCAAGATATCAACTTAAGATAGTACCAAAAAAGGCAGAAAAATGTTAATTTAAGAGCGTGAGTATATAAAGATAGAAGGACTGCCATGCTTTTGCTCACTTTACCTGCCTGCTCCTACATGAGGCAAAGCTGGTCTTTGTTTAGGATCTGCATGAATCCTAAATTTGTGCATTAGTCACCAAAATACTTGGCTCTAAGTGGTAGAGAAGGAGACACCTTAGATATCATGCAGGTCAACTTTTTTTGAGGTGTGGTGGGGCGCGAACTTCATGGTCACAAATAAGCAGGGTTTGAGCTTCGTCCAGATGGTAGACTTAATAAAATTCAAGACTGCCCTCAATTATAAACTAAATACTATGTCTTATAAGAAATTTCAACTAATTTTGACACCTGTAATCTCTTTTTGTCCAATACTTTTTCTTATAAGTCATTGGGCATTGAAAACATCTATACCTAACTTCCATGTTTCTATTGGCAAATATGAAATATTAATATACTATTGTGATTTTTAATCTTCAAAAGCTGTGATATTGGTTAGTTACAAGGACATACTATGAAATATAATAGTCTAGCACATGAAAGAGCAACCTACCATTAGTGTGTCTGTATACACGTATGCACATACATTACATAGTTGGATTATCTAAATGTGGTTGAGTCTACTATCACTACCAAAGAAATCCACAAAGCAACTAACCTGAAAAAAAAATCAGTACCACTGTCAGCTAAAATAATCACCCAATTTAGGTATGAATCAGCATAGAAAAAAGCAATATCTCAACAGTACATCTTCTTTTTTAAAAAAGACAATCATTACTGCCTTCTATCAGATCTGAAGTGGATTACTTTCAGAGTCTTGATTGCCTACTTAGATCATTTCTTCCATGCTTTAGTCTAAAGTGCAGAAACATGATGTCTGTACTGAGACAAAACAAAGCCTGTGGGTCATCCCCCCACACCCCCAGATACTGTGTACATTCCTCAGATAACCTTAAGCTCCATGTGCTTTTATTGACTTCCGATGTGGTTGGTGTCACTGTTGTTATAACAGTAGCGAGGTTACTTCACAGCATGGTTTCTTTAGAAATAGGCTCCTCTGCAAAGGCAGTACTTTGACCATGAACATCTCTAGTTGTGGTTATTAAATATAGTGAGCATATACATGGATTTACTGGGATATTGGAAAAACATAAATACAAACAGAGCGATTAGCCCTCTCCAACTGAGCTGGCCCAGCAAGAAGGCTTGCAGTTGGGTTCTTTCTCCGATTGTTTCAGACCTGCTGAGAGAAGAGAACTTTAAACCAACAGCCTACGGTGTTTTGTGGGCTCATAGGAATAAATCTAAACAACCCAAAAGGGAAGGCTCCAGCTGGCGTTCTGTTCAAATGTGACCTTTCACTCCAATATTCTTGTCTCCTTTTCTTTCTCCTTGAGGTTCCTTTCCTACCTTGTCCTTCATCTTTGCTCACAGCACTCAAAGTCAATATGGCTTTTAAGCTCCACAATAAGGACTGGGAATTTCTAATGTTCCACATGACTGAAAAGCTCAGTCAAGGCCACATCAACCTTGGGACAGAGACCATGCCTATCACCGTTTTCTCCGATTTACCCCTAGCCACCTTTTTTTCCTTAATCCCCACACACTGATCCTTGAGACTTATCTGACCCTTAGTCTATTATTACTCCATTCATTTCCCCTTCAGCCAACTGCTAAAATCCCCTGCTGAGGGACTAACATCACACATATTAATGTGCGATACATTACATTTTCAAAGTACTTGCTTAATATATATTCTCAAAAAATATATGGGCAATGGTTAACAATGTAGGCTTAGAGCAGGATGAGTATCAGTGTAGGGAATTTTTTTGAACATTAAACTATTTTTTTATATCTGTGTTTTGACTGTATATATAACTGTGTCCTATGTACATGCCTAGTGGCCTTACAGGCCAGAAGAAGGTGCAGATCCCCTAGTAATATAGTTACAGAGGGTTGTGAACTGCCATGTGGGTGCTGGGAATCGAACCTGGGACATGTGCAAGAACACCAAATGCTCTTGACCACCGAACCATCTCTCCAGCCCCTCAATGCCTCAGTGTAAGTTTGGCTACTTCTTAGATGTGTCCCTTTACATCTCTCTGTGCCTCATTTTCTCCAGCTATAAAATGGTCATAATCCTACTCCTTACCTCTATTAGTTGCTGGAGAATCACATGAGACAGTAATGGTGCCTGGTAAATAGTAGCTACTCTTTCAGTGTTAGTGGTTGGCACTGGTGATCATCACTAGATACTTTTTTTTTTTTTTTTTTTTTTTTTTTTTTTTAGCAAATTTGGAATTAATGGAATTATTTGAAGCCACTTCAAATACAGCAGCTGGGCTAGTGGATTTCATTGGACAGAAAGAGTCCTATATAGCTGAGAAGATGGAGTGTTAGACTCAAGACAGCTGCCTTGATCCAAGAGAGGACAAAATGTGGGAAAAGAGGCAGCCACTCCCTCACTAAGGTGGATCTCAGTGATCTTCTAGCCCTAGAAGACCAGCTTCAGTGAGCTCACTAGTTCGGAGTTTGCTTAAGAAGTCTCTATCCCTAGGACTCTGCACTCCTGGACTCTTCTCATGGAACTTATTACTGATCTCTGAGCTCTCTTGCTGAATTTTTCCCATTGAAGGACAAGGCTGGCTGTGTTTCTTGAAATGGGAAAGGCTACAGTCAGGAATAAGCTCCTCATACAACCAGCAATCTGTTTCTTCTCTGAGCACCTGTTAAACACCACACTTTTCCTAGAAGACCAAGCATTCTTAGCTACTAGTTTTTACAGCGTAGCATATTTTGTCTATTTAAAATTTTGCCACAGCTATCTGGAATCCGAGGCTGTGACATTGTCTCTCAGGACAGTTCTAGAAAGGGAGCCAATGAAGGAGTCACATGATTTCTCCTAAGAGCTTTGTTTTCCCCCAAATAACTGTGTAGCCAGTCAGGGACCTGGCAAAGAAAGATAGACCGTGGTTATCTTGTATGGCCCTCTTGACCAGATTTTTCCACAACTGTGACAACTATTTAGGAGTTGTCTTACTGGAAATCATTCCACGACTTTAAGCCATTTATGTTGTAAGCCTGACAAACCTTCAATGCCAGTGGCTTTGTAAATTATCTTTTCTTTGGGCTACACACAGAACTTTTAGAAATTGATGGTCATCTAAGTACAGATTTGTGAGTCGGCAACATTTCTTATTTGACACATGATTCCCCTAGTATTTTACCTTAGTGGGGGAAGTGACCTTATCCACAGATTGCTTTTCCCAGAGGTTTCGCTTGCCAGATACATCTCCTGGCCTCAAGTCCTAATGAAAAGAAGACAGACAGCAAAATATAAGTGACCATTAATACTTTCTGGCTAGGCATAAGTAAGCTAGCTAGCTCATCTACCATTTGTTCAAATCAACATGGTGTTCAGTACACTTTGCACCAAAGGTCCCGAATGGAAGAAGCATGAGCTGTTACCTGACTATGAACAGTCCTGTTGCATGAGAATGGGCTGGCAATGTTTACAGCATCTGGGTCCTTCACTAACTAACTATTCTTCAGCTACAGACATCCACATTGCTTTCCCAAGAAGCCAGCTGGGAGTTCACAGTCCTCAGACAGCGCGCACTTGGAAGCATTGGCTCTTTGGTACTTGCTGTCTGCATGGAATTAAATCTTCATAGCCCCTGTGCTACTGTGCTCACGAGCATCTTCTTAGCTGGCCACCATATCCCCAGCATATTCCCTGTAGTGTTCTATTCATCCCCTAACAACTTCCCTCTGCAGGATCACTATCTTAGGGTCTTGAAATCTGAATGAAGATGCTAACGTCCTTCTGTGTTTCTTGATGGGCAAGTGTATAATCCAGGAGTGGATTAATAGAATCTAGGCCCACCATAAATAAACGTCTGCCACAAATGGTAACCCTGAGAGGAGTGGACAGTTGACAATGTATGTTAACATATGTGAATCCTAATATGATCCATAGTAGTTAAATAGCCTTGAGTTCTTGTTTACTAGTGGATAATTTCATTTGGATAAGGGTCCAAATTTCTGTTTCATTTCTTGTCTTCTAGCATTTGCTTATATTAGTTACTTGGCACAAGGTAGTTTGGAGAAAACAAATGTGCTCTACTGAAATAGTAGTAGTGCTTACTTTGGCAATGCCTTCTCTCATTAGGAAGGCAGAGCTAGCAACTGTAGTTTTCCGGGGATACCAGTTTTGAAGAACATATTTCTAACACAGAGTACTGGCATCTTAACAGTAAACATGCAGTGTTAAATAATCCCATGTGAAGATTTGTCATACTTTGAGTTTATGGGCCTGTGGCATGAGTTCCCAACGTTCTATTAGAAAAGCTATACCTGTTTAACTTGGAAACACTAGGCAACAAATCATATTTTTTAAAAAAAAGAATTCCACTACACTTGCCAATGTGGGTAAAAGTTGCCAAGTTGTCTAGAAGACTTAAAAATACTGGCAACTATAATAAGGAACATGCTGGCAGAGCTCTAAAAAGTGGGTATAATCATTTATTTACTTGGTTCATAGGCAACATACTTTTCTTTCACATCAGTGTTTCTACATAAGAAAATGGATTTCATTTCCCTGAAATAGTGTTGATGAATCTTTCAAGATCACTTAAGGGGTTTAAATAAGGTGTTTTAAGAAAATATCAACATCCACATTGTAAGTCAGTATTTTCAAGTCAAAGAGGAACTATAAATGAAATTACCTGACCCGACTACATGTTAGAGAAAGACCCACTCTGGGAGAAGAGGGAGAAATGAAGGCAGGAAAGGCAGGTTTCCAGTCAGCCAGAGACGAAAGAGTGAAGAAGAGAAGCCAGCTGAGAAAGACATCATTCTTTTTTTAAACAAAAAGAAAGACAGGTTAGCCCTTTAATTGCTACATGACATACAATTTAGACACCCAGAGTAGACAAACCAGCTAAAACATTCAGAATTTAATTCCAGACACAAAGTTACCCTAGAAGCCTATAAACTCAACTCATAAATACCTTGAATGCCCCAGTAAGACATATAAGGCAGGGCAATGTTTGCTTTTAAATCTGCTCATTTTCTGGGGGATAGTGCTAATGATTTTGAGCACTTGTAATTCTTAGCATTTCTGATGATAGCATAGCTACTATTTGGGGGGTGGTTTTTCTTCTGAGGTTTAGAACTCAACATACGACTGTGAATTACACTTCTACTTCTTGAGTTTCCACTATGGACTAAGACTGTTTTGTTGGAATAATTCTTTCTGACTTTGTTTTAATGGCCAAAAGAGACACAGCTGTAGACAACAAATCATAGCTTTCTCCTCCCCCTACCCATGGTGAGAATCAGAGAAATGAGTTGAGAATAAATTGTGTTCAGTCCAGAATCAGAAGGTACTACTGGGGTTCTCCTTTGGTACTGTTTACCGATAATGCTCTAGCATCCTGGGTTCAGGAGCAGTCTAGTTAGAGCCTCGAGGTCACACTTCTTGAAGACGGAAACACATATTTCTGAAGAGACTGGTGTAAGAAAGAGGAGCTGGAACCAATACTTCCAAGAATGTGTGTTTCCATAGTTCAAAACTGTGCTCAAATTATGACTTGAAAAAACTCCCACAATGGTGCTGGTCAGAGCTTAGCTTCAGGTCACCACTGCGATGCCTCATGGACAGAACCTAAAATTTCTGGTTATCTCTGTAACCTACCATCCTTGGACATTTTGTATGACAGTCTTTATACATCTACAGAATTCTAGTAGCCTTTCCATACCAAAACTTCACCTCCTTTCTGATGGACCCACAGAAGCAGTGGGTCTTGCCTGCCCTGTCTTGCCTTGGTTCTAAGTCATTGTCTTCTCCCAGGAGACTGCCATGTGACTAGCTGTAATATGATATGGTGCGTGCAGGGTCTAAAATATTGGAAGAATATACTACCAGAGGAATGTGTGCAAAATTTAAAAAGGCTTAGTGAGCAAAACCAAAACTAGTATTTTGTTTACAATATTAAATATGTATTTCTTACTCCAACCTGGCCCTTATTTGAAGCCACACAAATCCACAAAACCCAATGGGAAGAAAATGATCACTAAAATCTAGACTGATATATATTCTTTCCCTCTTTGCATTCTCTAGATCAGCCTATGAATCACTTATTAAATGTGGAGTAAAGTAGCCATTGATTTTATAATTCCCCTATATTTTCTGTCCTGTAACTTTGTGCGAGGCCTTATTGCTAATCTTTGGTGTGGGATCCTTAATACATTTACATCTATGATATTAATGATATTAATGACCCCACTTACATTTAACCCTTTTTAACCCTTCCACTAGGATGGCACATAGAAAATGGGAAGCTACTGAGGTAAGGTGTTAATAAAAGAATGGAGAGAAAGCCCTGGATCAAACAGTGTGAACAACTGGTTCAGGAATGGGATAGATCACTCAGGCTGTAAGCATGGGAGGTGATGGTCTCCTCTAGAGAGGTAGGACACCATGCTCAAAGAGAAAGCATTCATCTGTATGTCCTTCCTTTCTTTCTCATGAGGGACCCTCAAGGGAGGTGGAGTGTGTCCAGGAACAAATTTACAAGCTATGAAAGGATCTTTAATTTTGTCTATCAAAGGGATTCATTATTAAAAAACCAAAAAAGTTAGTAGTCATGGGTCCAGAACTATAACATTGACAGAAATGACCATAAATTATTTCTGCTTAAAAATAATTTCTACTTTTTATGTCAGGATGGCTGGTGGTGGAACTTCAGGCACCAAAGGTACATCTGGGTGTGGTGTCCTACCTCCCCTTTCTTCTTTTATTGACTCCCTATCCTACTTGGGGGCAGGGAGGGGGATGCTTTTCAATGTATATTTTTTCACAACCATAAATTGATATCATACTGGCATATAGCTCCTGTGAAGCCTTATGCAAATATTCCTGGGTAGAGTATTAACTAAAAAGTACAAGGTGTTACACCCAGAAAAGAGCACAGGCATTTCAATCTCTCCCTTGTAATTTGGAACATGCCAGGATTTAGTGATTTTGGAGAGTATATGGAGAGCCAACAAATGCAATGAAATCTTGCAGGGGCTTAAAAACCTTTCAAGGCCTGGAATCTGGGATGTTTTTCTTGCTATATAGAATGCAGGTTGTTATGTTCAAGGCCAGCCTGGTCTACATAGTGAGTTCCAGGACATCCAGGGCTAAAGAGAGAGACTCTGTCTCAAAATAAACACAAAGATAAAAAAATGAAAATAAAAATGAATGTGGGTTATGGCCATTTGCCCTCTGCTCCTTTGATACCAGGAAAGCTACAGAGCCAGCTTAGCAGAGAGGCTGCCGGGAGACCGTGCTTGTTTATCCTAAGAGCAGGTGTAAGAGTAATTACATATGTTCCCTGAAAAAGGTAAGGGAATATTTGCATAACAAGCTTACTTGTAGTAAATGAAGTTTTTAGTTCTCTAAAACAAAGTTTTCATTTTTACTGGTCATGGGAGAGGGGTTCCAGTTTTCTAGTTTCAAAGTTTTACATTTTTTTCTTTGCAGGTGTTGATAATAAATAATTCAACTTATATTACATATATAAAATACATATGAGGGCAATGCTGCTCAATAACTATATCTTGTGTTAACGTATAGAAATTAGGTAAAATTAGAAAACATGGTCTCAAAACAGTCAAAATACACAATGTTTTAGGAATAAGTTTTGAAATACTTGGAATAGCAAAGTAGCCAAAGTAGTATGGCTTTTGTTTTCAAATTCCTGTGTTTGATTTGTTGGATAGAAGCCAGATAAGTAAGTAGATAAATAAACAAAGAGAAAAAGAGACAACTGCAGAGGGTCTTAACTGGAGCCCCAACACTGTCCTGGTTCTGCTCTGACTCAGGCAGAGGCCAGGCTGTCTTAGCCTGCGGGTAACTGGGTAACCGTGGCTCAGCTACTCAGGTGCTCGGAGTCTGCGCACCCACCGCTTGTTCGGCAGTGGTGGCAGCGGCAGCAGTGGACAGGAAAGCGTCTTTCCTAGGCAAGTGAGCCAACTGCTCTTTCATTCTGCTGTGGAAGTTGTGAGACCAGAGATTCTGAAATCCCAAGATACTTACCGAAGGCTTGGGAGCAGGTGACTTGTTGCCATCTGGTGATTTAGTTAGCCATTCGTTGATGCGGCTGGAAACTCCAACTTTCAAGCCAGCAGTTTCCTAAAAAAACAAAAACAAAACAAACAAAAAAAACAAGTCACCCCCAAATCTTAAAAAAAAGTATATTCACCCAGTAAGTCTTCTGAGTAAATTTTAAGATATCCTTAAATCTGCAATTGTTGAACTGAAGGAAGGATTAACTAGAGATGATGGGGAGAGACACTCACTGCCCCATCTCTAGACGGCAGCACCTTCTGGCCACCGTCAGATATGAAGAGGGGCTGCTTTGGCTGTTTGCTTCATGACTTGCTGGGAATGTATCTGTCCTGTTCTTTTGGTAACCAGCCTTCCTTTGCTGACCTGGAAACCCAGTGTTTTCATCTTTCCAAATGTGGATGAAAGCCTCCCCTTTATCAACAGATCCGGACTGCCCAAGCTCCCGGTACTGAGGGGCCAGACAGTCACTTCCAGCGTGTTCTGAGCCTGTCCAGTGGGCAGCTGACTGTTGTTAACCCACCCTCCACTATTAAAGCCAATTTAATAAATTCTCCTTTGTAATGTATATTTCTTGTATTGATTTTGTCCATTCTGATGTCTCCCACATTGGAAGGGTGAAAAATTTGACTTAGTAGTTAAGAAAACTGGCTGCTTTTTCAGGGGACCCAGATTAAATTCTCAGACACACATAGTGGTTCCCAACCATCTGTAACTCCAGTCCCAGAGGATCCAATACTCTCTTCTGAATTCTGCAAGCATTTGGCATGCACACAGTGTACAGACATACATACAGGTAAAACAACCATACACATAAAATAAACATAAATCATAAGAAATGGAATATCAATTTCTTTCATATCCCTTCATCCTGTCCCAATGCTAATAGCTGATAATTAAATGCAAACACTTCATGGCCACAGCTGAATACACAGAGAGCCCCAGGAATACATTCTCTATGAGCTTGGGTTTTTTTTTGTATGTTTGTTTTGGGGTTTTGTTTGTTTGGGGGAGGGGTGCAGACCCAAGTGCAGATTATACCCCTTTATTGCATTTGTAGGGAATGAAGGCTATTCCTAACACAAATGGAAAAAAAAAATCCATTCTTCAAAACTTAAGGCGATGAGAGCCACACCCATACCTTATTTGGTGTTCCGGAGGCAGAGGGGGACGAGAACACACTCCCTTTCTCCCACATGCTCTTGATATTGCGGACGCCTTCAGCAGGAACAGGAAGATCCGATGCTGCGGGCTTCGTGGGTTTTGAAGCTTTTGTTCCCTGAAATGTGTAAATAAGTTTTAGAAGAGCGTTGAGAAGTTTGTCCTCACAAAATTACAGTGAGCTGGTCTTAATACGATCAACTGAAATATTATGGTGTGAATTTCTGTTGGAAAGGGCCCATCATTTCTGGAGCAGAGGATCTTTTGGAAAAGAAAAGGGGTTCTCTGTCACCTTAATGATAGAGTTCTAAAATTTGTTTTTGGTGTGCATGCCTGTTTGCATGTCCATGCCTGTCTATGTATGTGTGCACGCATGTGCAGCCAGAGGTATGTGTATGTATACATCTTCATATAGGCTCGTGTGTGTGTGTGTGTGTGTGTGTGTGTGTGTGTGTGTGTGTGTAAGAGATCAGATACCGTTCCTTAGGAGTTATCTACACCCCCCCACACACTTTTTTTTTTTTGAGTAAAAGTCTCTCACTAAGCAGGATCATTACAATGTGTGTGTGTGTGTGTGTGTGTCTTTTATATGTGAGTTCTAGGGCTCAAACCTAGGCTCTTGTTGTTTGAGCTAGTTCTCTTCAGGAGATAGGCATTTAAAATATACGCATGTGTGTTGTATGCATATGTGTGTGAGTGTCTGTGTGTGTGAGAAAGAGGGGGAGGCAGAGAGAGGGGAGAGAGAGAGAGAGAGAAAGAGAGAGAGAGAGAGAGAGAGAGAGAAAGAGAGAGAGAGAGAGAGAGAGAGAGAGAGAGAGAGAGAGAGAGAGAACGTGCAATGTGCAGACAGAGGCTGGTGTCCAGTGTCTTCCTTTATTTTTCTCCACCTTATACATTAAGGCAGGGTCTCTCATTGAACCTGCAGTTTATTGATTCTGATAGACTAGCTAGGCAGCTTGCTTCAGGGATCCCTGTCTCTGCCTCCTGTTATGCATTTGTGACTATCTATAATGCATCACCTCTTGCTTTTTTAATACAAGATGAAAAAGACACATTGTTTTCAAGCATTAGCAAATTCTCAGGTAAACTGAGTGAAGAAAAAGTTGATAGAAGCACAAAGCTATGACCCTTTAAATACTAACCGACCAATTAAAGTGGATGTTGATTAAACACAAGTTAGCCCTCATCTTGATGTTATTTTACAATACTGCATGTGTTAATAGGCAATTTCTGCAAACAAACCTGAAGATGCATCTGTGATTACATCAATCAATTTATTAGTGGTTGCAGAGGAGGCTTAGTGATTTAGAATACTTGCTGCTCTTACAGAAGTAGGATTACAGAAGACCCAGATTCAGTTTCTAGCACCTACATGGTGGTTCACAGCTATCTATAACTGTAGTTCCAGGAGTGCAGGCAAAATATCTGTCCACACCAAATTAAGAAATCTAAAGGAAAGGAAAATCTATTCATTGGATCCATTTACTTTTTTTCCAAAGAAAATTCAGAGTACAGGTGTTAAAAACAATCTATTCAAATATATATTTCTTATTGTGCTTCTTTACAACTATTTCATAGTTAGGGACATTTTTATTAATATTCTAATAGTGTCAGGATGCCAGATCACTCTGTTTCTGTGATCGTGTATGTAATGTGTATGTAACAGCCTGTTTCTGTTTCACAGGATTGTGACCAGGGGACAGCACTCACCTCAATTGCATTGGTATACTGCTCCAGCCGGCTGTCAATCTTGGAGACTACTGCCGCTTGATGAGTAGATTTGACACCACTGCCAAATGAGCACAGACATGAAAACATGAGACAGGAGGGTCTCTCCATATGTGAGACAGCTGACGGGTCTCAAATGAATAGTCAACTCTACTTACCTTTTCTGCACAGACTTATTCAAAAACTCTGCTCGTTCCTCTATCTAGAAATAGAAAAAGAAAAGCCTTGTGAATATGCAGAGGAAACATTGTGTGCAAAAGTCCTAACTCAGGAAAGCTCTGAACGACTCAATGGAGACTTCACCAATGTGCCTTTGAAATACCTTCTGAGCACTCCTGGAAGGCAAAACACACCCAGAAAGACATATACTTCACCCTTGGACCTGCTTTGTGGCCCATGGCATACACACAGTGTCCTACCACACCACTATCATTCTTGAACCTGGTAAATAAAAACTATCACAGAACAAGTGAGAGCACTGCCGTGCTGGGCTTAGCAGCCTGGATGGGATGGGGGAGGAAATGATGGATAATGGATCTGAGGCTGGGGAAGCTAGAATTGGAAGAGGGTGAAGAATGCAGAGAGGGGTGGGGAGATGGATGGATGGAGGGAGGGAGACAGAAACAGAGAGGCAGATAAAGGGAGGAAGGAGATAGGAGAGAAATGGGGGGTATTGGAAGCAAAAAACAGCCAGTAAGATGGCCTTCCATACTGCAGACCAATGACAAATTATTTATGTATTTAGATCTACATCTCTATGTGCTAGCGTTTCAAAGTGGGTCTTTTGGAAGGTCACTTTGTCAGGAAGGTGGCATCCTCATGAATGGCATTAGAACACTGATGGAAAAAGCAAGAGCACTCTCCTGTTTTCTTGTTCTCTGGCACATGAGAGGACAGCAAAACCGTGCCCATTTGTGGAGGAGAAAGAGAACCCAAACCCCTTCTAGAGCTCAGCAGTATTGGTGCACAGATGACCTCACTTCCCAATCTCCAAAATTGTGGAAAAACAAATGTTAACTTGGTTTAGGTTCTTGGTTCTTTTAGTTAATTTGTTTGTTTGTTTGTTTGTTTGTTTGGGTTTTGAGACAAGGCCTTACTATGTAGTATAGGCTGTCCTTGAATTCCTGGTCCTCCTGCCTCATTCTCCTAAATGCTGGATTGACAGGCATGAGCCACCATACCTGGCAAATGATAACTATTCAGTCTATACCAATCTGTTATGCTTATCCAAACTGACTGAGAGAAGGGAACATTCATGTCTTATCAGCCTAGGGCAGGTCACCATAGTAGATCTCTGGAAAGGTAGGATATGGAGCCTTTCTTCCTGTGTGTTCCTTGGCAGACGAAGAGAACAAAGGGTCCTTTAGATTTGGAAAACATTTAAATACCAGTGGTAGGTTCCATATTAAACATGGTCAAGAACATGATGCTACATCTCTAAGACAAAATAGGGGTTTTGGTATTCGAGCTGAGTTTTATAGTTTACAGTTCCCCACATGAACCTCTGAAAGCGAGGGAGATATGCATGAGCTAGAGGGGAGGCTATGTGGTCTATTTATTTATTTTCACAAGTTATACACTTTACAGAGATTTTGGGTCCAGAGGATGGTAGGAAGCACAGTACAGTCCAGAGCACAGCAGAGCCGTGTGTGTGTGTGTGTGTGTGTGTGTGTGTGTATGCTAGCATCTTACTGAGAGCTGTTCTGCTCACCTAGACTGTCCCATAAACTCAAGCCAAAGAGTGGGCACACTCCTGCCCCTCCTTTTGCATCTGGAATAGCGAATCCTGCTTGACTCCATTCTCTTGATTTCCATAGGATACACCCTCCATTTGCTGACTCTTGCTGGAAAATGCCCTAACTGTCTGCTCTTGTGTGGAGTTTATGAATTAAATACTCTGCACAATATTTAAGGACGTTCAGGAGGTAGGTTGGTGCCCCTGACAACCAGGAGGTGGCAGTACTGTCTTAACAGAGCTTAGGGAAGACAACGCTGCTAGCTTTAGACGATAGGGTGTATTATAGTTTCCTTACCTCACACCCTACTTCTCCAGCAATAAACTGAAACACCAACATCAAAAGCCTTTGGGTTTAAAATTTGTTCTTTGTTTGTGTTATTATTCATTGCAATCATAATCAGGCAATGAAACTCATGTCTAGAGTTTCCCAGACAGTGGAAATAAAAAGGAATAAACAAAATATACCATTTAGCACTATTTTGAGGTCAATATTCAAATGTTCCCTTTCTATTGGCAGTGTACAGTACCTGGTTGAGTTTAGGAAAATTACAGAAAGTTCTCTAAGGACTTGTCATCGGGACAAGAGGCAGAAAGTGTATACCTAAATGTTCATCTCTATTATGTAGAGATTAAAAATGATCTGGTCCTTTCTATATATTGACTTTAAATGATTGTCAATGTGTACAGCTCCATGAAAGAGAAAACAGAAAGGGGCTTTCTAGGAAGGCCAGCAGGATCCAAATGAGAAGTGAGTGCCCTCAGGAGCTTGGTAGAGAGGAGTTGGTTAGAGAGTAGGGGAGGAGGAGCCCCAGTTTTTCCAGAAATCAGAATAGATAGGATCTAGAAGTTTCAGTGACTGAGCTCATGTTATCAGGACTGTTCAAGGAAGACTCAACTTGGGAGAGATTTTAAAGCAGGCAGAGAGAACATTGTTTTCTTTGATTATTTGTTGATCCAGGAACAAAAGTGCAGGATTGGGGACAGGGTGCCCTGGTGGCTGCCCAGAGATAAGCAGCGAGGAGGGAGGTGTCTTCTCCCTGGCTGGGGTCTGCTTTGCTTGTTGATTCCAGTGATACTCAAGCCATGTTTGCCACAAAGCTCCCAGACAATCAAGGGAAAACATATATTGTTTTGTGGTTTTTTTTTTTTTTTTTTTTTTTTAAGATAGAGTTTTACTCTGTAGCTCAAGTTGGCTTGGAATTCGATAGGTAGGTAGTCCAGGCTGGCCTTGAACTGATGAGTCTCTTGCTCTAGTCTCCTACATTCTGGAATCAAAGGAGTGAGTTACCATACCCAGCTCCAGTCTTAAGGAACTTTTTTAAAGATTTATATTACATATAAAAATTTATATGTATGGGTGTTTTGCTTCTAGGTGTGTATCTCTGCATGCAGTGCTCATGGAGGCCAGAAAAGGTATTAGATCCTCTAGAACTGGAATTACAGATGGTTACTAACTGCCAAACGAGTGCTGGGACCTGAACCCAGGTCCTCTGCAAAAGCAACACGTGTTCTTAACTCCTGAGCCGCCTCTCCAGCATCCATTTTTTAAAAAAAATTTCCATTACTAAGTAGATGAAAGACTTTTTTCGTGACATAAAGTCCAATTTCAGTGTTTGGAAATGAAGCTGGCCTACTGTATGTAGGCCTTGTGCTGGCCCCGAGGGCTTCCTGGTTTGGATGTGGTTCCCTTTGTGAGTTATGAATCATTCCCCATGAGCCTCTCAACTGTATTCATGTCAAGAGGTAGCCCTTTTCCTTCTCACAGCATGCAGAGCAAGCAAGTTATGCTACAAATATCAAATATTTAAAAAAAAATCCCATTCTGGCTCATATTGGTGTGCTGGATGGTTTTTCAATTTGTCACAGGCTAAAGTCACCAGAGAGGAGGGAACTTCAGTTAAGCCTCCATAAGATCAGGCTGTAGATGTTTTCTTAACTAGTGATTGATGGGAGAGTGCCCAGCCCACTGTGGGTGGTGCCATCCCTGGGCATGTGGTCCTGGGTTCTATAAGAAAGGAAGGTGAGTGGACCGTGGGGAGCAAGCCAGCAGCACCCCTCCATGTCTTATGCACCAGCTCATGCCTCCAGGTTCCTGCCCAGTCTGATTTCCTTCATGGATAAACACTAATGTGCTCCAACATGTAAACCAAATGGATTTTCCCAAAGCAGATCCCGAGATGAGTGTTGAAGTACAAAAGCCAAGTGTTTCCTAGCAACAAAGATGAAGTAGCCTGGACAGATTAACACGGGACAGCAAAGAGCTACATGAATGATCAAAAACCAAAGGGGCTCTAATGAGATTTCTATGATGCTGGAGAAGAAATTTTATAAGAAGAATTTCTGGGAAGAAAATACCTTGAGAGATGAACCTTTAGGAGTGAAGCACTTGAACGGCTTCTTGTCCTCGGACAGGCCATCCTCCGGCATCTTCTGGCGTTTCTCAGCAGCTTCTGCCCGTCTCCTTTCAATCTCTTCCTTTAGCCTCCTCTTCTCTTCCTGAGACAGACAGAGCAAATAGCGTCACAGTGTGCTTCAAATGCTGTAGGCCCAAGAGTGTCCATCAGAGAGCAACAGATTTAACCCTAGTATGTATGCTGTCCCATCTTCTGGGGTACACAGAAGAGGGTACTCCTGAGCACAGGAGTCTAGCTGCCTGGATTTGCATTCTGAAGGGACACTTTCCATCAGTGTGACCTTGGTTTTACCTGCTACCTGCCTCAGTTTCCTCACTTATAAAACAGAATCATAGCAATCTAATTTCATGACAACTAGTATAGAAAAATGTGTGTGAAATGTTTAGACTGCCACTCTGCTGGACAAGTCTTCCTTGAAGGTGATAGGTTACCATCAGACCTTGTAAGTCACTTAACAGCAAACTTCCACTTCTGAATATGCAAAGGAATACAAAGGTCCCCTCTACCTGCTTCCAGGAAGAGTTGTCAAAAGGAATCCTTTGTGCAAAAAGGGCTATAAATCTATGGTACCATGTCTAGCAAACTGCATGAGTTTGACAAATTGAGATGATTGTGTGGTAGCCTCTGACTCAACTGAAGACATCATTTTAGGTGGTGGCCTCATTGAAAGCTGGAGTTGGAAGAGACACGGGATAATTAAGTTTCCACACAACTTAGAGAAACTGTATAACATCCTTGTCAGAAAAACCAACAAACATCTTTTCATTTTGAGGGAATAGGAGCTTGAGGCCTGGAAAGTTCTAGGCTCAGGACTTGGAGAAGCAGGACTCCTGTGCTTATTCCATTAAACATCTTCAAACAAGTCACTCTAATGATTGGATTCCTGGCTTCTTTCCCCATAAAATGAGAATGTACCCCAGGATGAAAGGGAAAAAATGTACTTTGTAAACCGTGGCAATCTAAGTAGAGGCTGATGTAGCATATTTCTCATGCTGAGGCCAAGTTTCCCTCCTCATAACTTGATCTGTTCCGTGTTAAGAACGGAACAAATGCATCTGTCAACTGTGACAGGGCTCGGGTGGCACAGCAAGCCCTGTGATGCGTCCTGGTGCACAGCAGGGAACAAAGCAGATGCCGTCCTAGCTTCTGCACATTCTGATCTGCTTGGAGAAACTTTAGGGCCAGGGAGATGGCTCAGCAGTAAACGTTTGTGGAGCCTGGAGACCTGAATATGATCCTTGGAGCCCCATATAAAATGAGCACGGAGAAAATCAAGTCCACAAAGTTGTCCTTTGACCGCCATACACAGGTACACTCACACACACACACACACACACACACACACACACACACACACACAAGCAATAATCTATAACATTTCTGTGAAGACTATAAATATTGGACATCATGTAATTCTTTTCTCTTTTTGTTTGACTTTGTCTGCAGGCAGAGTTTCTCTGCATAACCCAATCCAGACTAGAATTTATGTTAGAGCCCAGACCGACCTGGAACTCAAGTTCCTATTGCCCCAGCCTTCCAACACTAGGCTTCCAGGCACACACCCACCACACCCACCCTGCTTCCTAGCTTGACTGTGGTAGGTGGTAGACTTTTCGTCTCTCTCAGATCTCCCATTGTTCTTTATTGAGAGGCTGTAGAGAACAATAGGCTAAGTGGGAAAATTTCACAGACTTCCCTGTGCCTCAGTTTCTTCATGTAGAAAAATGGAGATGCAAGTACTGAGGTTTCAGAAACATGTCAGTACATGCTAAGCTTACTGTCATTAATAATAATAATAATAATAGTAATAATAATATTGGGAGGCAGAGTCTCCTGTAAACCAGGCTAGCCTTGAACTCGATGTGTAGCAAAGGAGAACAACTTTGAACTTCTGGTTCTTCTCCACCTCCCGAGTGGTCCACCACCCTGAGGATTAACAGGGGCGCTCCATCACTGGGGTATATGAACTGCTCTGGATTGAACCCTGAGTCTTCTTTGTACACCCTGGAGCAAGCACTCTACTGACGGAGCTACCAGATTCATTACTGCCCAAGAGCCCACACTCGAAGAGCAGCAGGGGACTTCCTTGGGGGGCTGGTCCGCTCTGGGCTACACGGTCATGAGCCATGTACTCTTAAGGACTTGGGGACCATCCAGGCTTCCCCTGGCTGGGCCAGGCAGCCCTTACCTCCTCTCTAACTTTTCGGTCAGCCTCCTCCTGCTTCCTCCTCTGCTCCTCTTCCTCCAGGACCTTCCTTCTCTCTTCCCTCTTTTTCTTCAGCTCTTCCAGCTCCAAGGCAGCCTCCTGTTGCTTCTGTTTGAGTTTTTCAAACTCTTCGCTCTCCGTCTCCCCACGGCGTCGGCGCAGCTCCTCCAGCCTCTTGCCGGCTTCTACTTGCGGGGCACCTTCTGCTTCCTTCTCCCCGCTGGCTCGGCCTCCTGAACGGCTGGGGCAGAGAGAAGGGGAAAGGAGAGGCAGTCACCCACTTCTGTCTTACAGCCCCCACCGGAAGGAGGGGGGTTTCTCTCTGCAGGTACCATAGCCAGACACCTGGTCCTCACACCAGGCCTGGGGTTGATTGGGGATCTACATGGAATATAAGTACTTTACAAATGTCTCTACTAGGCTAAGTAAAAATGGTGCACCTAATGTGGAAAAAAATCCAGTATCTGTGAAACCTTAAAGATAATAATATTACTGTATATATATGATCCAGACATACCACTTGACATTATATTCAAAAGAGCTGAAATCTAAGTCTTGAGATGGTGAAACGTTGACCTTCAGTGAAGGGACTCTGGCCAGCTCAAGCATGGCCAGCAGAGTTGTGGCAGGCTTTGCCTTTCTCTCCCATTCCCCCTGGCTTGCTAAAAACCATTAACTTACATTTTAAAATCTAGCCCCCAAGGTCTATTCCCTTGTTTGGCCACTTCCTCCTCCTGAGGCTGACTACCAAGGTCCAGCTAGAAAAGTATTGAAGTCTAGCAATCAAAAGTCTCCTTTGGCTCACCCAATTAACATGCCCAGTCAAAACATACCACTTCCTCTTAGCCCATTCTAACACAGACCTCCACTTTTCTTCTTCGTAAAAATTACACCTGCAAGGTTATTGGGGGCTGGTTTTCTGCCTGAGTCAAAAAGTGGCCACTTTAACTCCCCCTGCCCCCTGATTAACAAAGGATTTCTGTGAAAACTGGTGTTTGGGCGTGGGTTGTGCTTAATCCAGGGTCCTAGTGGGAGACCCTATTATTCAGGGTCTCCTTCATTCATAACAACATTTTCCACAAGATCCATGAGGTAGGAGCAACCCTAAGTTCACCGTGGGATGAAGGGATTGTCGTATGTGGTATATCCATACCATGGAATATATTCAGCCCTCAAAAGAAATGCTGACATATGCTACAATGTGGATGAACCTGAAGACATCGTGCTAAATGAGACTAGTTCTAAAAGGATAAATACCTCAAAGCCTACTTGTACTAGGGGTCTCTAGTAGTATCAAATTCATAGAAACAGAAGGGGGATGGTGATTCTCTGGGGCATAGGAGGTGGCGAAGGAGGAGCTATGTATGCGTGTAGATTTGCAGTTGGCAGGATGAAATAATTATGGAGATCTTGTGTAGGACACTGAGACAGTTAACACCACCAAACTATAGAGTTTGGTTATTGTGGGTTTTTTGTTTGTTTGTTTGAGACGTGTTCTTTTTAGGGCTAGCCTCGAGCCTAAGCTCATAATCTTTCTTCTTTCTCGGCCTCATAAATTCTGGGATTACAGGCCTTGCCACTGTTTACGCCCTACTGTTTCTTGTTTAAGTTAAATCCAGTAAGGTATGTCTGTTTTGGTAGAGCTTCTGGGAATTTTTTCTTAATGATTGTGTGACTGTGTACTAACCTCTGACTCCAAGATGTATTTCTTCTCTCTCTGACCCCAACATAGCTAGAGAGTATCCTTTGGCAGGATCTAAACCTGCTAAACTACCAGTTTACCTACTGATGTGGTGTGACTAGGGTGATTACCAAAGGTCAAAGGGGTCATTCATTATACCACATAAATATTTTCAAATGTATTATCTCATGTAATAGTCATAACAACTGGGAGATGGTGGTATTGATAAAAGGAGGACCTGAGTTCAATCCCCAGAGCCCATGTGCAAAAAAATTTGGTGTAATGAGAGGCAGAGACAGGCAGCTAGCCTGGAAGGCCAGCCCCACCTACTCCAGACCAAAGAGAGACCCTGCTTCAAAACCAACATGCTAAGGAACAACAAAGTACACTCTGTTTTCATTAGTGAAGTCACACATGATGGGTCGTCCTAGTCCTGGACTGGAGGAGAACATCGTGGTGGTCTTGAAGGGCCTTGATAGGGAGTATCTGAGAGGCAGAGATGTAAAGGGACTTCTATTTAAATAGTTATTAATTCCAGATATTTTTCTATGTGTGGAACACTCAAGATGGATAGACACACAGACTCACACAATATACATACAATTGAATGTAATCAGAAATGTATATTTTAAATTAGCCTTGTACCCATTACTAACTAGATCCAGGCACAGGAATCCCACCCCTGACACCTTTGTCAAGAATAGATGAATCTCCATAGTTTAATGTTTATTCTGTATGATGGGTGGCACAATGCCTCTGGCTATGGAGCAAGAGAATTAAAACAAGAAGGGAATTCAGGATGCAGTGCACAGAGCTCATCTAGTCTATATACCTCATGCTTTGGACACAGACATACTTTGGAATATACTGCCTTCTCTAGGACAGGCCTTTCAGGTTTCAGGTAAAAAAGAATCAATTTAGTAGATTGGCCTCCATATTTTAAAAAGTGGGGAAAAAGTGGGAAAAAAGTGGGAAGAGCATTGTGTAGAGAAAAATATAGTACCATGTTTTGAAACACCTTTTTTTTTTCTAGCTATAAATGTGTACATGTATGTTTTTGTGGGTGGTAGTCATGATATAAAGTGTTTGTTACTGTGAGGTTATAAAGCATAAACATGTTTTATATAGGTTCTTGATGGTTACAGATGAATTTTCATTTTGACCTCAAATGAGGTTGAAAATTGCTCTCTCAGTGTTACAGGGTCACAAGAGAAGCTCTTTGCAGCTTTGGAAGTTAGTTTGTTCTTTCTAAGATCATGTGGTGTGGATGAGAAAATGGACTCTTTCTCTTAGATCCACTAGGTGTCGCTCAGTCTTTACATAATCATAAGTGTCGTTCTGAGGCCCTGGTTCAACCAGTCAGGCAGAGCCAAACCTCACATCAGGAAGTGCAGGCTTGCTTGCTTACTTACTTACTTACTGGAATAGAAAGCGGGCTGCACAGCACTGTTGTGCATGGTGCAAAGCTAATTTAAAAATATACATTTCTGATTGCATTCAATTGTATGTATATTGTATGATTCTGTGTGTCTGTTCATTCTGAGTGTTGCACACATAGAAAAATATCTGGAATAAATGTTACTGTTGAACAAAATTTTAAAAAACAAAACAAAACTAAGAATCAAATCAACTTTCATCCAACCAGGAGTAAGACTGGCTATTCTGCCTCTACCTATACATGCTGGTAGGCTCATAACATAGGGTGGTATATGGCAATACCTTCCAGAAAATTCTGCCCAGTCTTTTGCTTTTTTAGATTTAAGGCAAATCAGATACAAGACTTTTGCCCACATAGAACACAGTTTGCTTTTAGCTCAGCTGATAGATAAGCAGACGCTGACAGGTAAACAAAAGAGAATTATAGTGTAGTAACCTGTTCAGTGATTCATTCATTCTCTCTCTCTCTCTTTCTCTCTCTCTCTCTCTCTCTCTCTCTCTCTCTCTCTCTGTGTGTGTGTGTGTGTATGTGTGTGTGTGTGTGTACATTCCTAAAAATGGGAAAATAAATAGGTGTCTTCCTTGGTTCCCTTGCAAATTTACAGAGGATTCTTAAAATCCTATGGTAAAGAGCTGTGATCTGGGTTAACCTAAAATGCCCGAAGTTTTTGGACCACAGAATACTACTCATACAACCTTTATAAAAATGAACAAAGAAAGGTTTGTAAGAAATAGTCTAGACCATACAAGGCATGAACCAATGATATTAATCCCAGTTATGACATTTCTTAATACAGTGATACCACATGGGTGTAGTAGATCAAAACATGGGCACTAAGCATTATATCCCTTGCTATTAAAAAAGATAAGGAAATAGAAGAGGATTAAAGTGTGGCTGAGCAATGAGTGCTGGTCTACTGTCAGTGACAGGGTATCTTTAAGACAATGGCCAATGACCTCAAAACAGAAGAATGTTGTCTGCTTAGCTCCTTTCTGTCCAGAGGCACAGGATAAGGAGACCCATTCTCCCTCCCACATATGCAGAGATTGTTAGATAGTCACACCTTACCTGAAAGCATTCTCGGTTTGTTTAAGTTTGTGGGTCATGAATTCTCCATTCTGTGCCTTCACTTCTGTAAATCCTTTCTTTCGATCCAAGAAGCTCTTGACTTCTTCTTTGGGCTCTTTGTCCTTTTTAATCTTCTCATCTTTGATCTAACCAAGAATACATATCAAGAAGAGAGATAACTATAAACATCATACTAGGTGTTAGTTGACTTTAATGAAGACCCCAGCTTTTAAGGAAGTCATTAGACTTGAGGCAAAGCAACCATCAAGAACATGATATAGAAACAAAATCAAGAAGATTATTAGAGAGTAAGTCAAGGCTGTTTGGCCTGTGAGACAGACCTGGACTGCAATGTTAGGAAGTCAATATCCACCACTGATGTCACTGGGGGTTTTATTTGTGGGAGCATCATTGCTGTTATTTTTGGAAACTATCTAGTAGTGGGAACTCCACCTAAGAGTAGTTGCTTGCAGTTCCTACTAGGAAGAGCAGTTACAGGTCATTTTTATGGAAGAGTGGCGATAGAGCTTGACCAAGTTTCTTCTTAACTAAAGGGAACATTTTTGATAAGAGCTTAACAAGTAAGAAATAAGAGAAAAGCCAGCAGGTGGTCCAGATCTGCTAATTCTGGCACTTTGGTCAAATTAGTATGGTGTCCTAAGGAGATAACACAAAAGCTGCCTTTAGGGGAAGGGATTAGAACCATGTCTGAAGCCACATAAACCACTAAAATTAGCAGGGGATAAGAATAGTTCTAGGGTACACATCGATGTCCACTGGTAGGAAAAATTTAGACCTCCAGAAGTGCATTTGTGATCACTGCAGATAACAGAGGAAAGGCTATCCAGAGGGCAAGTGGGCCTTGGCATTTTTGTGGTTCTTGTGTTGTAAACTCTTCATGGTAGATGAGACACATTATTTCAAAGTGACTTTTGAGATGCGCAAAGAGTTCAAATTACTATCTCCTCCATTGTTAAAACATGAGCAGAAGAGAGTGGCCTCCACTGTTCATTCTGAGATAGTTGTAAAAAGCAGAAATATTTAGAAGAAGAAAAGTAGACCATGAAAATGCAGGGCTTCTAGGGTGCCCAGAACTGTCTCCCTTAACCTGACAACTCACTGCTTCCCAGTGCGTCTTGACACTCTCTGAACATTTACTCCTAAAAGGCATGCTTTACAAGGTAGAATAGCGGTGTTACGAACTACCTTTTATAGTCCTTTGCCTGATATAATCTTCCTTAAATGGTATTAAGTCACCATGGATGGACTACTCACCAACACTGCTCCAGTGAGTTAAGACTTTGTTTTCCCTCCATGGTGGGATATAAACGGTGTTCATGTGTGCTAAGGGATATGCAGGCAGTCTACTCATATTCTCAGCTGTCTCAGAAACTTGATTTTTGCCTGAAAGTTATTTTCTCATAATGATGCTAAAGAGATGAGCTGCAATGCTGCCGCCATGTCCTCTCAGGCAGATTTGTCTGCAACCAGGGAGGTCATTTGATTCTAGGGCTATTGACAACCCAGTTTCTCTGGGAAGCTCATCAAGATACAGCCAGATGAAATGATCACTTTCCACATCCCACCCTCTTGTTGTCCTCTTGGCCCTTGGATGCTTTTGAGCCAAAGAAGGAAGATTGGGCCCTGTAGAGCAGTGTGATCACGATGCCTGGTGACTGTCCTTGACCTCTAGAACATATCAGTAGTCACTGAAAAGGCAGGAGGAGCCAGTATAGTTTCATTTTGGCCTGCCGCTGTTGGCTAGAGCCCCAGAAACCATGGGCTAGAGTTCATACTCTGGTTAATATGTATCTGGGAATACAACTATAGAAGTGAGGGGAGATGTTCCCAGGGCACCCATGAAACTAATTCTGAGTCATCTTATGATTAATGGTGGCAACTGCATAGGTAAATCTCTTTTAACTCATTCCTTATTTTGAAGTCAGAAATATTTTCACCTCCTCAAAAGGTATTAACAGATTTACTGGCAAAAAAAAAATATCCCCAAAACCCTTAAAATAGCTTTGTAAAAGCATTAGATGTCTATGAGAAGAAGAGTCTCCCACCCTAGTTCTTGGGAAGGGATTTGGTGGGTGGTCTCTTCATATTCTCAGGAGGAAAACTTTCTTAGAAACATTCTTAATGTAATAATGATGACTCGAGTTTGACTGAGAGTTATTTTCCCCCGAGAAATAAATAAAAGACTCCCCGAGATCTTTAAATTTTAGTTTAAAGAATACAATGGATTAGAGTCCACAGGCAAGCCTGCAGCCTACTGAGTCCCTGGGAACTAGATCTTTTAGGTTGGAATGTTACCATAGAAAAAGCTCTCTGCTGATGGGTCCCTGGATGGTCATGAGTGTTGAAAGCGCAAGCGGGCTTGTTCACTCACAGATAACATGACAGTACTTCTAAGACAGCCTCTAGAGTCTTGGCTGTTTGGATAAGACTCCATATAGCTGGGCTACTTAGTGGGAGAAAACATGAGCATATGGGGGTGTGGGAATTTAAGAGACATGACCTTAATCTGGAGAGAACTCCAAAGCCCAAGGGAACACATGGACCGCCTGAGGCCGGAGTCCCTGTATCAGTACTACATGCATCGTGCTACTATACGCCATAAAGTTCCAGAATAACAGCAAGAACCGGATGTCAGATGCAGGCCTTCATGAGCTTCAGATCCTCATCTGGATCCCGGTTCTACCCCATGAGTGTCCTCCTGGCTCCTTGCTTCTGAAATCTGGTTCATGGACATCTTAGACCTTCAGCAGAGAGTTTAGACTCCAGCTTAAAGTGACCAAATCATTCTTTAACCAAATACTAGATGTATCCGCAGGCTAAGGACGTACTGTATGTTTAGGATGTGTGGACCTGGGTGACAGGAATATTAGATTCAAAGTCACAAAAGAGCCTGTGACTTTCTCTCTCTCTCTTTCTCTCTCTCTCTCTCTCTCTCTCTCTCTCTCCCTCCCTCCCTCCCTCCCTCCCTTCCTTCTTCCCTTCCTTCCTTTCTTCCCTCATTCCCTCCCTCCCTCCCTCCTTCCTTCCTTCCTTCCTTCCTTCCTTACTTCCTTCCTTCCTTCCTTCTTAGCCAAGAGGAAAACCCAAACAGAAGAACTGGAAAGAGACAGCTTATAATGGAGAAGGAAAGACAGAAACTTAATTATGTCTCAGAGTTGGAGATCATCTGCATCTCATGGCTGCCACAGAGTTCAGCTGTGGTGGGGAAACACAGGGGGGTTGTGTTTTAAAGCACTGGAGGGTCTTTGGGAAATGTTCCTCCTGGAAGGGCAGAGGAATGTTGGTGTTTACTTTCTTGGTTGGCCTAGCTGGCTTAGGTTGTATGGATCCCTAGCCCTGCCAGGTTTCTACTTGCTTCTATGTGATGGGGTGGGGGAGGGAGAGGGAAAGGGAGAGGGAGAAAAAGAGGAGAGGAGGAGGGAAGGAAGGAAGGAAGGAAGAAAAAAAGAAAGAAAAGAAAGGAAAAGAAGGTAGAATAGGAAAGGGCTATTTAAAATTTCTGACTCATGCTAAATGATTTAGCATGTTACCACAGAAAAAGATCTCTGCTGAGGGGTCCCTGGATGGCCTATAGAACACACCAGTCCAGCTAGTTGGGAAGGGAGAACTCTATCCATTTAGTCAGCAGTTTATCTATATACAATGTTAAAAAATCTTAAAATTGATCTTTCGAAAAACCTGATTGGAGGCGATTATCTAGCTTGGTATAAAAAGAAGCCGGAAGTTCTGAGCTCTGGAATGTGCTGTTGGGTAAACTGGGAAAAGAGACACTGGCAGGCCTGCAACCAGCTATTCCCTGGAGTGTTTGACTGATACCATGAACTTTGCCTTATCTGAAAAGAGGCAGAGGGATGACTGAGGATGAGTCTCTTCTGACTCAGACATAGGCGTGGGATGCTTCCACCATTAAAGTAAATCATTATCTGGCCTAAACGAACTTTCACAACAGCAGAGGGTATTTACTAAAGCCCTCTGCTCACATCTCCTCACTGAGTTGCAGATCTCACGATCTTTTCCCGTGTCTGGCACTATCTGAGTCTAGCTCTGAGACAGCTTTGTGATATAGATGGATCTTTACACACAGTCCAGGGTGTTTAGCTGACTCCTTAGCTGCCTGGAAGAGCTAAAGTCAGGTTCTGGGTCATCAGTATTTGTTCCCCCTCCCTCCTTCAGAAAGCCGGGGCCCACGGTCAAAGCACAAGTTCTACTAGAACAGAGAGGGACATAAGTCTTCAAGTAAGTACAAGGGGTCTTCCTTCTTATGTGAATCTTACAAAGTCAGCTAAGGGAACCACCTACATGCTGCTTAATATGGACATCTATGTTCTACACAGTGGGATTTTCTTTACAGCTCTGGATTTTCTTAATGGATGTGCTAACAGAGAACTGTAGCGGGATTCCGTCTGGGCCGGTACCCAGTGGCTACCAATCATCTCACCAGTCTCCTGGGAAACAAAATGCAGGCATTCCTATGTCTGCTGTATGTTCTGTATTACCACTTCCCACTGCTTGAACTGACTGGCCCGCATGGCAGTTTGTGGTGTCACTTGAGGCTAGCGTAGGCAGGGTGGGTAGAAGCAGGTGAGGCTTTCTGCCCTGGCACTATACGCTGGATCGCTGCGGCACCTGTGTGCAGAAGCCTCGTTTACTTACCTCTGAGCGTCCCGGCACCCGCTCCCCTGTGTGTGTGCCTCATTAATGCAATGCAGAGGGTTTGGCCAAACTTTGCTTTTTGAGAACCATACATCGTCTTCAGCTCGCCAAATTTTCTACTGAGATTTTAGGTTTGGGCGTGGAGTGGGGGGTGGTGTGCTTTTTCATGAAAAAGTTAAAGTGTTAATCAAAGCCAGCTGGAAATATTTCCATGACTGAAATGCAAGCAGAGAAGGGTTCACAGAAGCCAAAGTCACACTGTCAGAGCAGGATGTAGGCAAGACTGAGTAGCAGGGCTGTCCTAGTTCTTGACTGAGACAAACACTAAGAAAGACAATTTCTGTGAGAACACTGTACTACTTACTGCCTACATGCCCTCAGATGCTTTCAATTCCGTTTCCTTTTATTTTTTTTTGTCCTATCAAGTACATATGTGTGTGCTGTATGAATGCATATGAATGCATCTGCACATGTGTGCATGTGTGTGTGGTATATGAGGGTGTAGGAATATGTGTGTACAAGTGTGTGTGTGTGTGTGTGTGTGTGTGTGCAAGGCACAAGTTGATTTTGGGTGTTGCCTATTGCTCTCTATCATAACCTTTGAGACAAGGTCTTACAATGAAGCCAGAGCTCACTGTTTGGCTAGATTGGCTGCTAGTGAATCCCTGGGACACTCCCCACCCCCACCCCAACTCATCCTACTGCCTTTGCTTCCCAAAGCTGGAATAACAGACACACCCTATGTGGGTGTTGGGGACTCGAACTCAAGTCCTCCTGCCTGAGTGTCCAGCGCTGTACTCACTGGGCCGTGTCCCCAACCTGACTAATTAGTTCTGAGGCCATCTATACTCTCTCATCAATGACTCCTGAGCTGTGGTCTGGAAGCCACAGGAGAGGGACGGGTTGCAATGCCAAGATCAGATCCAGGCATGCTGCTTTCCATGCGGCTTTAGGTTATGATAATGCTTTACCTCTTCCTTTTTGAAGGCAGGCTTGTCATCTTGGGGCGTCTGTCTTTGAGCGTGCCCTCTAACTCTCTTTTCTTCTTCCTTTTCCTTTTCAAGAATGGTGAAGGTCACTCACGTAAATAGAAACGCTGTCTAGCTTGCAAGAGTGAGAGGGTGCTCAAATCACTCCGCGTGGGCCGTGATGTCTCTGTGGCCGTCTTAGTGACACACTCAGACCCCTTGGGGCCAGTGGCACCTGGTGCTAGTGGCTTGCCCCACATGCCCCACCCCTCTCTATTGTTTTCCTCCTGTGCCTCCCCGCACTGTGCTCATTGGAATCTAGCATGACATGATGTTCCAGGCATGGACATCCTGCTCATGATTTTCTCAATTACAGCCACGTGCATGAGCCCTGGGTACAGAGGCAGGGGTGGAAAACACTTCAGTGCGATGCAGCGGCAGAGGGTCACTCTGGAGAGGTGAGTGTACAAGCGTTTCCCTTGCCTTTTACAGCTCTTAGGGTTTTTTTTTTTTTTTTTTTTTTTGTTTTTTTGTTTTTGTTTGTTTGGTTTTTTTTAATGCAGCCTTGCAGATAGAGGAAAAAAACCCCACAAAACTTTTGTATTTTACACTCCCTTCCCCAACTGCTATCCCCATCCTTCCCGAGCCACAGAGCAAAAAGGAGCAAACTGCATACTCTCGGTGTCCCTCAGTTGTGAACTGACCTTACCCAGACAAATGGCTCTCTGCAAGTCTACATTAAACCCAGGTCTACATGACGGCAAGTCAGGCTTTGGAGGGTGGTTTGTATTGTTTTGTTTTGTTTTTTATTTTGTTGGGGTTGGGGAGCATCCAACATTCTCCTTTCTCTCCTTGATTCCAACTGACTTCAAAGGATTAATAATTTTATCTAAGACTAAATGTTGGAAATTAGTTCTTTATTTCAACTCCCCAACCCCTAATTTTAAAATTAATAATAAAAACTGCTATCTATCAAATACCAGAGCGAGGTGAGAAGTATAGGCCTCTTGCCTCATGCACACTCAGGGAAGATGACAGAAAGGCAGAGTTCAGCTGCAGACGTACAAACAAGCTGACAGACACCGCCACACTCGGCATCTCTGGGCTAATTCTTTTTTTTTTTTTTTTTTAAATATATATAACCCCAACACCCAAGCACAGAGCAATTGATTTCTCGCTGCTTGTCCCATTAATTTGGTTGATTGCATACTCAGCCATGATTCAATTGCTTCATGCTTGGGTATTGCTAGGGCCTGAAAAAAAAAAAAAGAATAGTTTGCCAACTGATCAAGCACGTGAGGCGATGAGCGCCAGGCCTCAGCCCCCGCCGGGTGTGCATTGCATTTCTCATGAGTCACAGGCATCACACAGTAGGTGCACAGTGCTTACTGTACCTGCGTCTTTGGGACAGCTGTCTGCAGTCTGTCGTCTTGCGCCGCCCTTCCACTCACCCCTTTCCTGTCCGCTTTCTCAGCTCCCTTCTCCCCCTTGTCCTTGGCTTCTCGATTCTCACCCCTTTGCTCCTCCAGCTCCCTTTTTCGTCTTTGCTCTTCTATCCTAGCCTTCTCCTCCTCTGCCTTGGCCTTCTTCTGCTCCTCCTCAATCCTCGCCCGCTCCTCCGCCTCCCTCCTCGCCCTCTCCTCTGCCTCCCTCCTTGCCCGCTCCTCCGCCTCCCTCCTCGCCCGCTCCTCGGCAGCTGCTTTCTGTTCGGCCTCGAGTCTTGCCTGTTCCTCGGCTAGCTTTCTGTCCTGCTCAGCTTTGATTCTTTCTCGTTCTTGTTCTTCGGCTTCCAACCTCAGCCTCTCTGCCTCAGCTCTCTCTCGCTCTTCCTCTCCCATCTTTTCCCCACCGGCTATCTCCTCCGTGTCTTGTTCCCCATCTCCCTCTACTTTGGACTCTTCTGCGCTGACTTGCCCGTTTTCCAGTACCATCGCCACAGCTTCCGCTTGGGTTTCTGGTGTTTTCTCTTCTACCATCTCCTCTACCTGATTTTCGCCAAGGCTCCCTCCCTTCAGCTTCTCTTCCTCCTCCTCTTCCTCTTTTTCTCCTTTCTTTTTGTCTTCAGCATCCTGATAGCTGTTCTTCTGGTAGGACTTGATGACCACTTCTGTTTCTTCCACCTCATACCGTCCTGAGCGACTCTCTCTCTTTTCCTCCCCCTCTGCTGTCTGATTTTCAGCCGAGTCATTTTGCATTCTTCTGCTTGGGACTGAGAGACTGCCATCTGTTACGGTCGGGTCAAACTCCTTCTGCCGCTCTAAGGCTTCCTGAAGGCGTTTTTGACGTCTCTCTTCTCGCCTAGCCAGGCGCTCCAGTAAGGCAGCCTCCTCATCACCTTCTACCTGAGTGTTTGTGGTGGCTGGCTTAGACTCTTCATCGGGGACACTGCATGACAGAAGGGACAGCATCAAAGACAGCTTGCTGGTTAATCAGCCATAAGAACCACCCACAGCCACAGCAGATGGCGGCAGTGTCCAGCTTACATGGCCTCAGACGTTACCACTCCATGCTTCCAACTGAGCCCACCCAAGTCTTCGCTCTTGGTCTTTCTCAGGCCGCTGTGTCTCCTCAACCTGTGTAGGACCGACCTCTGGATATTAATGCCACTCAACAAAAGCTGAGGAGCATCATCATATAAATACTTTGGCTTTTCTCTGTAGAATTAAAGGATAATTCTACAGCCGTGGTTCTTACTGGAGTTATGTCCCAGAGCTCCACAGTGGCCACTTAGGCTGGAAAGTAACTTCTACTTAGTTGCCTTCCCTCCTGGGTCACACTTACCTGCACCCCAACTGTTGTTTTCTGAGATTACCTTACAGACTACTTGTGATTAAACCTTGATTTTGGAATCTGTGTCATTGTGGGTCCCAACTATGACAAGGATCAAATCAGAATAATGAGTGAATTCTGTGAGTGTCATAGTTTCATATTGATGCCACCAAGTCATTCCTGATCTGGATTGGTGGGGCCTGAGATGCTTAGAGGGAAGGAGTGTGCAGAATGTGAGAGTCTACATTCATGTTGACAATCTTCACTTGGAAACATCTAAGTGTCCTCCACAACTCACGCGGTAAGGACTGCCAGTCAATAATGGCATTTCATACCCTCTGTCCTCCCTTGTACTTAGACAGGACCAGGTAACCAAGGAAATGTAAAAATAAACAATGTGTCTAAGACAACACAACTGATCATGTGTGTATTCTCAACTTTGCCATCTCTACTGGTGTTCAGAAGCCTCTGGATGGTTAGGGGTTGACAGAACCAAGGAGGGGAGAAGGACAGGGAGACCCCTGAGGCTCACTGGGGAGCCAGTCTGGCTAAATCAATGAGCTTCAGGTTAAGTGAGAGACCCTGCCTTGAAAAAAGGTGGAGAGGCAGGCATGGGGTCACATACCTTTAATCCCAGCACAGAAGGCAGAGGCAGATGGATCTATGTGAGTTTGAGGGCAGCCTGGTTTACAAAGTAAGATTCAGGGCAGCCAGTAATGCATGGTGAGATCCCCCTCTCTCAAAAAATAATATAATAAAATAATAAAAATAAAAATAAGACAGAGAGCACTTTATCCAGCACACAAAAATATCCACAGTGCACTAGTATACTGTGTTAAAATATCAAAATTGTCATAGCAACAACATTAACATAACTAATCTAGACAATCTAACTCCTTTGTACAGATTTTCAAGAATAAAGAGCTTTTTCTCCTTTTCTCCAATGGGTAAAGACTGGCTAAGCCCAATGTTTATTTTTAAAAGAAAAAAAAAAGGGAAAATCCAAACTGTAGCATGTCCATCATCTTAATCACCCTGCCAGGGTGCTGGACACTGCCCAGACCAAGGGCGTTGGCCCCTCCTGGCTGGAATTACCAGCCATGTGATACCAGCACTGCGAATGGATCTGGAAGCATATGTCTCAAAATGTTTAGAAACTCCACCAAATTTCATGGTTCATACCAAACTTGGCTCCTCCGATGTTCAAGTTCACTTGGATTTGGAAAAACATATCTCATAGTTAACAACAAAATAGCATAGAGGAAAGCCTAGATTTTAAACCTTTTGGGCCTCTGCTATTGCTGCAGGACATTGTCGCTGTGAATTAAGCCACACACGGATTACATGGCCACAGGAATACGAAGTACTGGGAGGCCAATGGACGCTTGGGCCAACTGAGTTCCAACGTTTTAAAAAGGTACTGCAAATTCCAAAGCGCTAGCCAGACAAGAGTACAGTTAAGAAACCGACAGACTCCACTGAGCCTTTCTTTGCTCTTTTATAGACCATGATTAACAGTCACCAGTAGATGCTAAGTAGATGCTAAAGCTGTTTAGCCCCAAGAAAACTTTATACTTGTAGGTCATTAATATGCTTGCAAGAAACCAAGTGCTCAACCCTGAATATATTTTCCTTTAAAACGACTTTTTTGTTGTTTTAGTTCTTTTGATATAGGGTCTTGTATAGCCCAGGGTTACCCTCCACCAAAGAGTCAAGGTTAACCACAAACTCCAGATCCTCCTGCTTCAACCTCTTAAAGGCTAGGATTGTGAGCATGTGCCATCGTGCTTGGTAAAAGAATTTTTAAACTTAGGTAATCTATAAAATAGCTAGTAATAAAATTAAAGCAGAAATGAAATCTAAGCAGAAACAGGACCTTTGTGTGTGTTTCTGACTTGGTTGCTGAGCAGAGGCTCAAACTCAGGGCTTCATGTGCTAGCACAGCACCGTTATCCCCACCCAGAAGCAAGATTTCCAGAAGCAGAACAATATCTATCACTTTAAAAACCGTTGGTGAACACTCGCTAATAGTGAGATTTAGGAAAGGCCTCAAAAACGTCACTTAAAAAAAAATTATTCTTGGGGCTGGAGAGATGGCTCAGCGGTTAAGAGCACCGACTGCTCTTCCAGGGGTCCTGAGTTCAATTCCCAGCAACCACATGGTGTCTCACAACCATCTGTAATGGGATCCGATGCCCTCTTCTGGTGTGTCTGAAGACAGCTACAGTGTACTCACAAACATGAAATAAATAAATAAATCTTTAAAAAATATTCTTTGCCTCCTCTCTTCATCTTGAGAGAAGAAAAGGGCAGCAGATGGCCATGCTGCCCCTCCCCGTGAGACCCTGCACACCATGCAGTGGGCTTATTGTGTGCAAGGCATTGAGTGTTCCATGTGTACTCTTGTCTCTCTGCAGCTGAGCAGTGCTCTTCAAAAGGAGCTGTGGCTTTATAAAGTGAAGGACCACAGTTTGCCAAGTTGGGATTCAAAGCCAGTGAGTGAGTGAAACCCAGTGATCATAACTGCCCCTCCCCCACTCCTCTTAGCTACACTTTCTCCCCAGCTCGGGGCTAATTACCAGTGACCAAGGTTTCCATCGACTACCTAAAGATTACATTTCTTATGAAAAACTTGTCTAATGCTTCAGCATTTGCAAGACCACACTAGGAAGTGAGCTGGGGAGGTCACAACCCTTAGCTTGAAGATTTTGTTTTTTTTAAAAATAGCTCCAAGTTAATGGAGCTATTAACAGCCTCCTCTTAATATACAGTAAATAAAGGAAATAAACCAAAATCACATGTACTTGGGCTACATAATAAGTGACGGTTTGGGATACCCAGTCAGAAACCATCTCAGCAAAACTGAAACCAACCATTAATGGTTGCATTGATCTGAGAATGGAATGATCTGCTAGCAAACTCCATTCGCCAGGGCAGACAAAGATACAACCCAGAGATGTCTCCAGGAGAGGATATCAGTACCTGTTCTGGACATGGGCCTCCACCTGGTCTGTCACCTGTCCCAAGGATTCTTCCTCTTGCTTCTGCCTCAGCCTTTCCTGCCGGGCTCGGCGGCGCCGTTCCCTAGCGGCCTCTTCTTCGTCATCATCATTTCTCTGATAGGCAATTCTGCAACAATATAAAGACAGGCACCTGAGCATGCCAGCTGACAAGTGTCATCATCAAGGCCTTGGCCAAACAACCTGGAATGACTATTGATAGATCAGAGTTCTTTCTAAAGGGATGGTTTACTTTCTCAAGTTTGGACACCCAACCAATTCATTTTCAAACTTTTTTTTTTTATGTCCACTGGTGTTGTCTGCATTTCTGTCTGTCTAAGGGTGTCAGAAGCCCTGGAACTAGAGTTGCCATGTGGTATGAGTTGCCATGTAGTTGCTGGGAATTGAACCTGAGTCCTCTGGAAGAGAGCTAGTGCTCTTAACTGCTGAGCCATCTCTTCAGCCCCACTTTTCTTTTCTTTTTTTCTTTTTTGTATCTGAAAAGCATCATGTAATGACTCCAGGGATAATTTACATTGATCAAATAAGCCTGAACATCTACACCAAAGCAGTGTGCCTTTGGAGACTGTGTGTTAGCATATTTGTACTTTTGTACTGAGTTGATTATCGCATGCAAGATTTATACATGGAAACATCAAGTATTGAACCCAAATAATCAAAATATGTATAAAAATGAATTTGATACATTGTTTAAACTAGAACCAGCTCTGACACAAAGACCAGAGAGAATCAAGTCACACTGCTAAAAAACCAAGACTTTGGTGCTAATAAGTCAAAGTTGTTCAGATTTTGTTTTCCCCTTCAGTTACTTTATGATTTTGTGTGTGTGTGTAGTTGACCACTGGTAGGTAGCTTCAAAGTATGTGCACTGTGAGTTCAGCTAACTCAAAGGTTTCATATTGCTCACTAAAACATGTATTAGTAACCCAATACTCATATACTGTGCTCTGTGTGTGTATGTGTGTATACACTTGCATGTGTATGTGTGTTTGCATGTGAATGTGTGTGCATGCCTATGAAGGCCCTGAGGCTGGTGTTAGGAGTCTTCCTTGAAGGCTTTCCACCTGATTCATTGAAGCAGGGTCTCTTAGTTGAACATGGAATTTGCTTACATGGCCAACTTGCTATCTTACTTCAGACTGGAATTACAAGAGGTCCACCATGCCCACCTGCATTTATGTAGGCTTTGAAACCCAGTCCTCCTCCTTATGTGGTAGGGGCTTTAACCACTGAGCAATTTCCCCAACCCAAAGTAAGAGATGCCTCTAAGTGGGCACAAACTTTTAAATTCAGACTTTATGATTATAATCTGCTAGTGTGTCAAACGTCAATATAAATGAAGTGTCACATATATGTGTATATGTGTGTTCTATCTATATGTCTATTACATATTTTATTAAACTGGTAATTTTCCACAAATGTGGAGGGAAGAGTAGCATGGAAGAATTAATGTATGCCTAGATTAATAGTCAGAAACCTCGGTTCTCAGAAGGACTCTCTGACCTTTTGATCATCCTGTCACAAGTTCCTTTGGCTTTCCATAGGTTTGTGGCAATCACATAGAAATGCTGACTGTTACACTAAATCACGGTAATGGGCACCCATCATCTTGTTCATTTTTAGACAAGTTCTGCTAAGGAGCAGCCTGGTAAGGAAAGATGGGTTCTAGACACATGTTGAGTGTAAGATGACAACATGACACTGTACAAATGTTCCCTCTTAATTCAATTATCATGTCATTGGCAGGAGAGAGCCCTTCCCAGTGGTTTGGCTTCAAACTTCAGATTCTTGGCCTAATATTTCTTTGGCTTATTTCTCAGTAGACCACTCTAACCACAGCAGAGAGAACAAGTCCTTAAAAACTGCTTCTCTAGCTAATCAAACAGAAACTCTTTATTTGGTTTCTTCATCTCGAGATTGGCCATGAAAGAATGTGTGTTTTGCAGCCTTCTTCTAAGACAAGCAAAACTCTCCCTCTTGTAAAGCAATCAGATGTTAGCCAGTGTTTCCCAGTATATATGTGAGGTCACCATCTTCCTTCCCCTGCCTACTCTGTGAACTTCATGGGTTGCTGACTGCATTTGGCTGCTGGGAGATACACTAGTTTTGCTACCATGGCTGGGTCACAGCCAGCCTTCCTTCTTCTTGGATTTCTCACTGGAAGAGCAACCTGAGCCAATGCCATCTCTAAAGTTTCTTCTCATTCTTCTTGCTTCCTGTAACTCAAAATCTAAGGGCAACCCACTAGCTGCTCTTAACCCCTCTTCTAGGATGCAGTTGCTAGAGGTTGCTTGGGAATGGTCTTTTACTGTTACTAATAAAATAAGGAACTAAAGGTGCGGACTAAGTTAAAACAACAACAAGGCACCATCCTGGTGTCATGCTGTTTTCAATTCTAAGACCAGACCCTGGATGAAGAGCATATCAGGTGCGGTAAGACCGAGGGACATTTGGTAAGTCATTTGTCACACAAGTGTGAACGCTGATGTGACAGTCCTCAGTAGCATGGAGATGCTGCATTGATGCGGTGGGCCTTTAACCCCACTGCGCAGGAGGCAGAGACAGGGGACACTCAGAGCAAGTTACTAGGCCAGCTCAATCAGTGAGCTCTGAGTTCAACTGAGAGACCCTGACTCAGTTTCCAAAGTGGAGAGTGATTGAGAAGATGCTGACCATCAAAACTTTGGTCTCCTCACACGTGTGCACTTCCTGTACACACATGAATACATGCAGAAACACACACACACACCATATACATACATATTCACATGAGCACACTCAGAACTGTATCACACACCACATACATATACACTAACATGAACACACTCAGAACTGTACCATACACACACCACATATATACATACATGAGCACACTCAGAACTACACACCCATACACCACAAACATACACAGGTGAGCATTCTCAGAATCACACCACACACATACACACATGAACACATACAGAATCACACCACACATACACACACAACATATATACACACATGAACACAGAATCACACACACACACACACACACACACACACACACACACACACACAGGCCAGAAACCAGAAGAGAACATATCAGTTGGCTTTATAAGTAAAACCATGTGGTTGACAAACTCTTCAACTGAGAGACTCCTGCTCTGGCCCTCAGAGAGCCAAGCAATTGATGGCTTCTAAAAAAGCAGTGGATTCTTTGTACATCTACCATGGATTTCTTTTTCTTTTCTTTCTTTTTTTCTTTTTTGTTTGTTTGTTTTTTGAGACAGGGTCTGACTATGCAGCTCTGGCTATCCTGGAACTCACTGTAGACCAGGCTCGTCTCAGATTTATAGAGATCCACTCGCCTTTGCCTCCTAAGTACTGGGATTAAAAGTGTGTGCCTCTGTGTCCAGATAGGGTTTATTTTTCTTACTTAAAAAAAAAAAGTTAGTGGTTTGCTGTTCCGATTCTGAAAGTAATTGACTCTTTTTATGTTTAAAGACTAGACAATTACCTAATGTATAAAGACAAAGGTAAATTAGTTGCTTAGATGAAGTTTGATGTATGTTTTAATTTTTAATAAAGTGGTGTCATGTTATATGCGTTATTTCAGTTTCTTTAATTAAACTTATTCATGGCTATACTTTAACACATCAACAAACTACATCAATGGAAACAGTATTTTTTATATCTAAATACATCAGATGGTAATTATACAGATATAATATAATCTAATATATCTCTTGCTAGATGTGTTAAACATGTTAAACACGTTTTTCCAACTTTATGCCCCTATAAGCAGTGGTGCAAGGACTTCAAAACTCAGAAGTTAGAAGTTCTGTTTATGAAGTTGAGGATGTATTCTTTGGAGGCTGTTGATGCTCTGATAAACTGGCTTTCAGAAAGGAAACACAACTCCAGTGACATGTGGGTGTGCCCACTTCACCATCACACAGAATGTGTCCAAAGAGACAGACATGGCTCAGGATCCTTACTATAATCTGCTACAGCAGTAGCTGTGGTCTACATTAAAGACAATGTTAGCATCTCTGATTTCCCGCACGCTGGCCTTAACCTTGTCTGCAGTGCTGACTAACAAAATTCCTGTCTACCCAGATGGTTAGAGATGCGTAACAGCCCATTTTAACTTCCATGAAATTTTAGCAGATTCCAAGATTAACCAATCCACTTGTGCCCATGGCACACAAAACCGCACCTTTCCCAGACCATTTAGGAACCATATAGGATTCTGTGATCCTCTGAACCAACTGAGAAGGACTCAGCTACATTTCATACAGTTTTAATCAAGTGTATTTCATTGTGATTAAAAAAAAAAAGGTAATCTCTAAGTGTACTAAGCAACTCTTTGTTAAATAAAACCATTGGAGGTCTATGAGAGCCGTGCTGGCTCTAGGAGTGTGTGAGCTCCGGAACCATGCTGGCTCTAGGTGGGTTTAGGATGGAGTGTTATGCTTTGTTTCTTGGCAACTGCTTTTGCTCATCTCTTGTCACAAACATCTGGAGATGCGATCCACCTTTCCAGTGAAAGGTCAGTGTTGCTAAGAGCAAAATGACTCAGCAAATACTCAGGACAAAGACAGGGAACCTGCCATGCACTCACATACAATGTTTACGAAGGAGTGCCAACAATCCCCAAAGTCTGTAACAATGACATGCTATCCATGACATGAAAAGGCAAAAGGCTGGTGTTTCTTCCATTCTCAGAACCATTGCTTAAAGGCCCTGGTGTGACTTGATAAGAAAATGCAAATCTACATACCAGACTCGCTCCTAATGTCCTGGCTGTTTCAAGAAAACTAGCTTAAGTCTTGTAACACCAGACCTCTGCTGCCTCCGCCTAGGACCAAGTTAAATTCTGGTCCTTTGAGATGGAGAAGTTTATATAAATAAAAGCATTCAAATGTGACAAACAAGGAAATCACCGAGGATTCAGTTTCTTTCTATCAGTCCATCAAGAGCTAAATGTGCATCTGGTGGAAGAAAGGAACCACAGAGGTGCTTCAGAAACAGTCTTTGTCTTCTTGCTTCTGTGTTCCCCCACTCCCACTGACTACTGTGCACAACTTGTACAGCACTAGAGAAATTCTTCACCCCACTGTCTACAGGATTGTCTGGGTAGAGTGGTGCCTGCTTGTGCTCTCCAGTACTTGGGATGCTAAAGTAAGATTAGACAGTCAAAGCTAGTCCAAGCAACTAATTCAGATGCTGTCACAAATTAGAAACTGAACACGGCCAGGGAGGTAGCTCAATGGTAGAGTGCTTAACCTAACATACGAACATATGCAAGGCTGTAGGTTTAACCCCCACCACCACCACCTCCACCACCACTACCACCGCCACCACCACCACCACCACCACCACCACCACCACCACCGAGGAAAGAAACAAAGAAAGGGAGGGAGGAAGGATGAAAAGAAAAGGAGGCAAAAATTACATCTATAGTGTGTTTTATAAAACACAACACTCCAGGGCAAGCCCCACATTCAGGAGTAGTTGGCCAAATAAAATGAACTCTGTGTGTGTGTGTGTGTGTGTGTGTATGTTTGGTGTATATTTTTGGTCTTATTGATTTTCTTTTTGTTTTTTTTAAATTAGTCTGTTTTGGTTTCCAGTTTTTGTTTTCCTTTCTTGGAGAGAAAGAGAAAGAACATGCTGTTGGATGGGCAGGAAGGAAGGTGAGGAAGATCTGGGAGGAGATGAGGAAGGAAAAAGAGGATGATCAAAATATGTTGTATGAACTTTTTTTTTAAAAAAAAAAAGAAAAATTAGAAACTACTCTTATTGAAGGCACGAACCGATCTCCTGTGTTTAAGAGCACTGAAATCCACAGGCTAATGAGAAAAGCCTCAGAAAATGAGAGGCTCGTGATATTCTAAGGAGGCCAATTGTGAATACTCTACTCAGACCGTAGTCTGTTTGCCTTAACTGTCCCTGCCATGTTCCCATATCTTGCAGAGAATGCACCTGAAATGCTGACAGACTAAGTTCCTCATATGTCACAATACACCCTACAGAAAGCTACCGTTTGTGAATTCACAGCAACTCGAGAGGCCAGTGGAGAGTTGGTTGGACCCAAGATCAGCTCTGATAGTTCTGCACCTCACGGGACCTCCACTTTCCTGTGAGTCATTTGAGAAAAGTAATGCTATTTAAAAGGGATTTCAGGTTTGTCAGTGAGATGCTGAACCTGAGAGATGTTCCAGGCTTCCCACAGCTGCGTGCTTCCTATGCAGACCCCACCTAGTAGAAGAAGACCTGGGCCTCATGGCCTCCAAGAAGGGCAACTCTTAGGCAAGTATTATTATTATTATTATTATGCATCATTATAGTTTCTGCAACTGTCATTATCTTAATGAAGTTCTTACAACAGGTTATGACTTAAGGAGTTAAAAGTCTCTGTGGGTTAAAAATATGCTCACCAACTATTTGGAGGCAACATGACTCATACACATCCAGTACTGATTTTTGTACCCAAACTCCAGGGGTTTTCTTTCATGACCTAAAATGCAAGCAGATTCTCGGCGTTTATCCCATCAGCACCATGTGCTTATCACTTGCCCTCAGCAAGTCTGTGGCCAAGCTGGGATCAAGAGTAAAAACCCTGAGCCATTGAAAAGAGTCCTCTATGTTCAGTAGACGTACCGAACCTTTGGAACTTACGAGTTTACTGAAACATTCCAAGCTTTGAAATATGATTTTGCTTACATGTGTTGTTGGCAAAATATTGTGGTTTCATTGAATGCATATAAAGACAAATTCTGGTTTTTCCTCGGAAATCTTGAGAGGAAGGGAATTAAAAGCAACAATTGTAGGAAAATAAAACCCATGGAAATAAAAATATTTTCAGTCAGAATATGGGCAAATCAGTAGGTGTGTGTGTATAATTAATAAACGGAAAGACTGAAAGAAAGACTCTGATGGAAAAGAATTTGGGAGGCTTGAAAAATATTGTGTATATTCATTATAGGGTTCACTGATCTATCATATTACTACTGAGCCATATTTACTGGTGTCAAGGCACACAAGAAAATGGGTCACTTTGAAGACATTACTTAGAGGAGAAGTGCAGCTCAATTCACCTGCCCCCCCTTTTATCCCATGTCCTTTGAACATATTCGAGTCACTAAAGTTTGTATACCAACCATATATTTGGCTTTCCATAATATTTGCAAACTTTTGTGTTCGTGTTCTTAACACATGTCCTCATAAGTTGTCACCACCTGCCCATCATTTATTTACTTTATACAGTGATGGCACCTCACAGTCACACAATTTTGCCAAACACCACATGTAAATTTCTGTAACCATAAACTATGATTGGGATCTGAGCTACAGAGCAACAGACCTTCTTCCATCTATATACACCACAGAAGGCTGGTTCTTAATCAGTACACCAGCATCCTGTGTGAACTGACCAACAGATTGGGTCTGGTTAGAAGGAATCTAGGACACTAGACCTGAGAACATTCTAAAACAGCCCTCTCCCAGGACAAGCAGATTCTCACAATTCATTTGTGAATCAATGCATACCGTCACAAGAAATTCTAAAGAGAAATATCCTAAAAGATTGAAATTAGGTTTTTATACTAAAAAAACTTTTATTATAAGTTGTGCTGTGCCCGCCAGTGACTATAGAGTAACTTTACATTAAATAGTGATGATCAAACCAACAGACAATCTGATGGGCATACACCTAATTAGCAGCTTGGGAACTTCTTTTCAATTCTATCCCCTTGTCTTTTCAACAGCTTACAGTCACCCCTGCCTGAATTGTGCAGTGTTTCTGATTCCCTCTTGTTTTTGTTTTGTGGTTTCAGCCCCATGATGTATATTCCCAAGTAACGCATTTGAAAAAGTTTTCTTGTTAAAAACTTCATATAATAATAACATGCAATCCTGGATTGGTGATCTTCACACAACATTATGCCTTAGTCTTTATAGGAGTCCCTGTAGTTTATAAAGATGGCTGTGATCTGAGAATGTTTTCCAAACCTTTCTCGAGACTTGTGCTATGATGGGTGAAATGACTATGACCTTATCTGACTGGTGTCACTTTCTTTAATTTTTTAAAATTCACAAACAGCTTATGATACTCAGTTGAAAATAAAAATGAGTAAAACCTAGACTTACATTCTTATGAAGCTGTTATTTTTCTCACATTTCTTTTGAAAAGAAAGAATGTGTATCATTAAATTCAGATTTGGAAGGGTTATTCCCTAACAATTTCCTGAGATAAACTAAATGTATTCTTTTTCTCCCAGACACGATTGAATTTTTCCAGCTCCCCATCCATCTCCCCCATCATATCCAAACAATAAACTTGTTCAGGCACAAACCTTCACTTTTTAATTTATAGAGTTTACAAAAGGTCGGCACGAGGACTGGAGAGGTGGCTCAGTGGTAAGAGCATGAGCTGCTCCTGTAGAGGACCTAAACTCTGTTCCTAGCATCCAATTCAGGTGGCCTGCAATTCCCTGGAACACCAGGGGATCCATCACCTCTGGCCTTTGCAGGCATCGCATAAATGCACGCAAGCATGTACACGCACTTGCACATGCACGAATGCACACATGAACACACATGATATTAAAGTCTCTAAAAAAAACAAAAGGAAAGAAAGGTAATTCTAGGAAGGGAGGGTAGGTGCTGGAAAAGATACATAAAACTGTTTAGCTGGTGCCTGAGCTAGACTTCAGGTGAAATGAATTACAAGGAGAATGGAAAACAAGTAAGTGGATAAGAAGTTAATCAAAAGAAAATTAGCCAAATTCACTGTCCACCTGAACATTCAAGCAAAACAAATGTAGCCAGCACAGATAAACTGTGCTGTGTTTTCACAAGCATCAGCTTGTTTTGTATCATAACCTAGGATTCTTTAACAAGCATCATGAATAATGAATACAAATCTTATAACTGTGAATATATGAAATACAAAAATGTGACTCAAATTGTCCTTTGACGTTTAAAACTCAAAACCCCAGGGGAGGGGGTAAAATCAGACTGGAGATGTTCTCTAGCCGCCATTCCTATCACAGGACATCTTGCTTTAATGTATATGGTGCAAGGGCAATAGTATAGACAACTTCTGAAAGTCAGGCTTGAGAAAAGAACTAAAACCCAGGTGTTTTTGATGGGCGATAATACTATATTTTTCATCTCTCTCTCTCTTGCAGAAAAGACTATACATGCTATACAACTGACTAACACCTGCTAAAAGCATCGCAGATTCCCACAGTCCTATGAGCTGATGTGGCCGCAGATGCATCTGACCACAGGTGTATCCAAAATCATATTCCTTTCAAACACGCATTTCCATCCTCTGTGTAAGAGACATGAACTCATCTTAGAAGAGTTTTAGAGAGATCTAAACACTCGAGTGATTCCAAACTTGAAGAATTTGTGAGATGCAATACGTGGGCCCATAATTTCATATGGTTTTGCTTTCAATTATATTACCGTTATCACATGGATAAACATTTGGCAAAAGAAACAACGGAATTGGGGGGAAAACGAAGACAAAATGTCCTTACATGGAGATTCAAAGCCTGTGAGTAATTAAAGGGAATCTCTGCAGAGGAAAGTGGTACTGCAGACGCGGAGGAAACGGTGCACAGCAGGCGGAGGCTGCTTGTCCTTACAGAGCCTGTGTCAGCATCCTTCCCAGACAGACAGGCGGTGCTTAATGTGGGGGAATTTATGGATAATGGATTTTCATAACAGATCTTTTATGATCTTTCCCTCCCTGAAAAGTGCCCTCCAGAGCTTTTCTGCTTCCACTCTTAGTTTTAATTGGAAAAAGATTTACTATTCATTTCCCCCTTCCCAGTTGGCCTTTCCATTCGGATGGCACCACCTCTATTCCCACGTCCCTCAGCTCCTCTCAGGAACCAGAAAATTCTAACATACTGGTACACGAGACCAGGACTCCTGTTTCTAGGATCACCAGTGAAAGACATGATTGTCATTTTAACACGAAAGCATATCGAGGTGATTCCTACTCCTGGTCTCCAGAGCCACCACATGAACTCATCTAGAATCCACTGGCTTGCATCTCCCTCTCCACTTGCTAGCATCTCAGAAGTTTTATTTACAAGTGAAGGTAAACCTTGAGAGGAGACAGGAAATGGAAAATGAAGGGCCACATCCTGGACACTTGGCCCACCGGAAAAGGACACATATCGTTGCAGGGGACTTGGCAGCCACCTCTGGGCCCAGCCTCCCTGCTGTTGGGAAAGGAAGTCAGTAATAGTTCTCCACTCTTCGTGGGTTAGAGTCCAGTCAAAGGAAACTTTGTCGAAGACAGAGTGGGGGGGATGAGTTGACACCAGTTTATGATGTGGTAAAAAACCAAACCAAACAGCACCCGTTTCCATACTTGAGGATGCTCTTCAAGCAAAGGCAAAAGTGTCCTCATTTTAAGATGTAATGTCCAAAACGAAGCATCTATGCTTGTGTGTACCGAATAAATTAGCAGCATGGACAGCTGAAGGGTCAGGGAACTACCCGGCTTCTGAGAGGGACACGGGCCTTGTAGATATTCATGTGTGGCACTTAAAATATCCTGAAGAGTCCTCGCCTGGACTAGACTAGTGTATCTGCATTCCAAGAGATGAATAACCAGGAAGGCTTAGGCTGTTTTCTGAGGAGACACGAAAATAACCACTGCTACAGTCATGGAGACGACAGACTTTTAATTACAAACGACCACTCGCAACAGCAGCAGCAGCATCTGGGGTTCCAAGCCTGTGTACATTCTTCTTTCTAGCCAAACCACCGGCCACCTGGACCCTGACTCTGAGGGAGGGCAGTTCAGTTTAGTAGAGCAAGCAGAGCAATGAACCGGGGGCAGGATAGGGTATGTAGACACCTAGAGTCTGAGGAGGAGGCAGGGGATGTGGCAGATACCAAGGGGGAGTTTTGGATTGTGGTGTGGGATGTCGGCTGGGACTGCCTATGCTCTGACTCCAGGTAGCTAGAATAAAGGCATCTTTAAGACGCTGATGGAGGAGTTGCACTGCTCAAGTCACTGGAGGAGGAAACCAAGGAGGAACATGGCTTAAGATGGAGTTATGAGTTGGCAGGGGAGCCAAGAAATGTGCAAGTATGTAATGGAAGTTCAATGTAGTAAATATTGAAGGAGACTTATGCAAAAGCTTAAAGCGTGGATGAGACCATCTTGACCACAGAAGGTTAAAGAAGACTTCATGGATGAAGTGACATCTGAGCTGGGTCTAGGATTCGGGGTGAATGAGGAGGGAAGAGGCTCTTGCTTCATTCAGAGAGCACAAATGGAAAGTTGTAAAGCCAGGAAGTGTGGACATGGAAAAGCAATCCACTCAGTCTGGCCAGGGCTCACAAGGCAGGAAGGGCATCAGGGAAGCTCAGGCTATGTTTGGTCCAGAGCCAAGCATCGCTCCACTAAGGAAGGGCAGACCAACAAGTCTACAGATCTTGAGAGAGGATCCTTCCCAGTTCCAGCCCATGGAAATGCAGCCTAAATGTAGGGTGTTACACATGGAGGAGGGCTTCCTAGTTCTGTCTCCACTCCAGGTGTTTCAACTCATTCTACAGCTTTTGCTCAGGAAATAAAAGAAATAGCGCCAGCTACCCAATATCAAGGGCTCCATAAATCTCAGCAACAAGAAGACCCTCAGCTCAGCCAATCCTTGGGCCATTCAGAACAGTAGTTTGTGGCAGACTCCTCAAGAGCAGTAAGTTAGTCCTTCAATTCTTTGTGAATGGAATTGCTGTTCTTGTTCTCTCTCTCTCTCTCTCTCTCTCTCTCTCTCACACACACACACACACACACACACACACACTGCCACTCTCCACTCTGCCTTAGACCCATCTTCCTGATCAGCATTGCAGATGTTCGTTTAACCCCATCAGTCTCCCCACTAAACAAGCACTTCTGTGTTAATGTATGAAAAGCTTGGAGCATAGGTGATACAATAAGATGGAATTGGGGAGGTGGTTTTAATTTAACATGAACTGCTTTGTACTGTTAACACCTGGGATCTCAAGGTGTTCTGCCAATTAGCCAATGGCCTTCCATCATGGAAGCCAGGGATGGGCAAACTACAGCCTGCTGGTCAAATTCAGTCCACACATCTTTTCTGCAAGTTATTTTCTTAGAAACTAACTGTTCTTGTCTTGTCTGTGGTCCATCTGAGCCTTCGGTTTCAGAGGCAAGTTAAGGAGTCAAAGCTACAGAATGCACAGATTTGAAAGTAAACACCTTGTGGTCCTGTGTGAAATATCTGTCTGTCTGTCTGTTTATAATGTTGATCAAGTATAGTTATTTGCTTGTAATTGATTTATAGGAATGGTCTTGAAACAAATTTTGGTAGTATATTCCTATCAAAAATTAAACAACTAGGTGTGGTGGTGCACAACTTTGTTCCCAGCACTCAGACGGAAGCATGTAGACATCTATGAGCCTGGTCTATATAGCAAATTCTAGGTCAGCCAGGACAACATAGTGAGACTTTGTCTAACAAACAAACACAACTACAAAAAAAACAGGCGCCATTAATTATCTGTCTTGATTTATATATATTCAGTTATTTACAAATTAATCACATATAGTACTACTGAAATGTTTAAACTTTATAAAACACAAAAAGAAATATAGGAGAATAATACTGATACAAGCTCATTAAAGTGAGGTCTAATTTATCAACATTCATAAAGTCCCTATTACATCTTAATCTTAGTTTTAACACACTGATCAGTTATTTGAAGGCCTGGCTAATGTGAGCTTCCGTTTACTCTGGCATTCAACTTTCAATGACAGTTGCAGCTTAGGGTTTTTTTAAAATTATTATTATAAAAATTGTATGAGTGTTTGCTTGAATTTATATGAGTGCACCACACACATGCCTGGTGCTTGAGGAAGTCAGAGAAGGGTGTGAGATCCTCTGGAACTGGAATCATGGATGGTTGTGAGCCATTGGGGGTGTTAGGGATTGAAGCCAGGTCCCCTGCAAGAACAATTGCTCTTAAGGACTGAGGCCTCTCTCCCGCCCCTCAGTATTGTGTCTAAGCTTATGAAAAGTGTGTGTGTACACGTGGAAGAAACAGACTCTTTGGTATGTTGAAGGGTGGCGCTAACTTACCTAATCTCCCCTAATTCCTTCTGTCCACCATTTCTCTTTTCAAAGTCGCAGGAAATGTTTACTATTTTAAATAAATTGCTTCAACATCTACTTGCGAGATTTAAAATAGTTCAATTTCCCCCTCAAGCCTAGGTATGAAGACAAGGTAGGACTGTCTTGGTAGATCACACTTACAAATTTTTTTTTCAACCACAAAATCACAAACGAAAGTCTATGTTCCACATAATTAATTCTTCACCATGTGGATTTCTTCTGAAGAGGAAGATGTTCGGCAGTGACTAATGGTGATTGATGGCTGTGCGGTCGGCAACTGTACTAAGAACCTTGGGCTTGGACATCTGCGGTGGGTGGACTGTGTGCTATGGGGATTGGGTTTCAGCAGAGATTACAGACTTCAGGAAAAGCTGTTGGATCCTGCTAAAAAAGGCAAGTGAGGGGCTGAGGAAGCCCCCATCCACGCTTGCTCCCTCGGCGAGGTGGGCATTAGCTAACTGTGCACATCTTTCCTTGTATTCCCAGCAAATTCCCTTCTGCACAAATCTAGAAAAGCGCAAGGCTTTTCCACAAAGTTAGTTTAAACTAGAGAAGGCCTGCCACATGTAAACCTTCTGACTCCACTGAGACTAAAGAGCCATGTGTCACTGTGAGCTGCACATTCTGAGCCCCGTGCTCCCCCCTGGGATGGCGCACATGATCCTCCCCGAGGACCACACATGGCTAGAAAAGGGGTCTGGGGTAAGATGTTGGGGACAGAAAGGATGACGGCACCAGAAAAGCTTTAATTCTTTCTCTTCCTTTGCCTTTCTGCTTCTACATCAACATCAACATCTCCCTCCCTTTCCGCTCCTCAGCTCCAGACCCACCAACCCACGATCCTCGAGTTATGCTCAGGTGTGGCCTTCATCCTGGAAACCAGCCCGTGCCTCAGAAGTCACCAAGTTTGTTCCAGATCTGCATCATATTCCGCTTTATTTGTATCTAAGCACCCCACCCCCTCCATTGTCAGGCGTGTTTCTCAAGAGCCAGAGTAAAGTTCTGTTTCATCCCCACCCCACCGCCACATGCTACACTACATCCATTGATTAAGAACACCTAAAAGCATTAAAGAAAAGCCCAGGGCATAGCAACACTGAACGACAGCACTTGGGGAAGCATCGGAGGTGTCCCCGGATGTGAGGGATTTCACTGAGGGAAGCAATGATCTTTCGGGATTCAGTTTCATGACTGTGAGATGACAGAACAGAACCAGAGCACAGCATCAGCTTCACGGCTTGATCGGGGAGGAGCCGTCAACAAGAAGTATAGGAGCGAGAACCCCAACATGTCACATTTCTCTCAAACCCTCCCTTCTGAACGTCGAAAGTGTGGGAACCCCAACACCACATTTCTCTCAAATCCTTCCCTCTAAATGTGGAAAGCAGTTACTGGCCACAGACTTTGCAGTGCTTGCTTGGGTAAGCAGCTGGGGCATTCTGCACACTGGTCTAGAATGCAAACATTTTAGTGGATTTTTTCGTAAATGTTTGGCATTCTTAGGCTTCCTTCTCTGCAGAGGTCATTATTCAAATCCCTCTTGGAGCTCCAAACTGGAAAAGGTCTGTCTTCCTTGTTTAAAAACAAACAAACAAGAACAACAACAACAACCAAATCGGTCACCAATCTGACTTGATCCTAGTCAATAATGTGAGGCTAAGGCAAACTGAGTGAACCAGTGTTTTTTCTATTCAGACTGTGGACTCTGGTCCACATCAGGGATTTAGCTTTCTGTGTGTTTGCTTATGAATGTGTGCGCACTGCCTGCCTGTCCCTCTCACTGTCGGGTGGTGGGTCGTGACTTGCCTCACGAACACTGAACAGTTCTTTAGTCTCTTGACGCTTTGGGCCGTGTCTTTCCTCTGTACAGAGGAGGGCGGTTCCTCGCCATCCTCTTCCCCTGAAAATTTCTTATATTCTCTGCACTCTCTTTCTCTTCTCACAGGCAAGCCTGGCATTGGCTTTCACTGTTTGCGATGCCAGTGGAAAGTAAGACTAAGTCAGAGGGAGCGGTATATTTGACATTGCCAGTGCTTTAGAAACATTCAATGGGTCTGTGATGTGATGGATGTTGTAAGACACATGAAGATGCCTAGTTCCATCATATTTTCACATTTAATTTCATTTAATTTTTTTTAACTTAGTTTAATCTACTTTGCAGGTTTCCTTTAAGATATATATTTTATGTGCCAGGGATTTTGTTTATTTCCAGACCTTTTAACTACTTGTCCAGTCAATTCAAATATTAAAAGGATAGTTCAAACTTACTCTTAAATTCTCAGAACACTATACTGACTATCTATCTGTGGTGTCCTTTAACCCAGGTGTTAGTAGCCATAACTCCAAAGTAGGACTGCAAGGCTTGTATTTTCTACAGCTACACTCTGGAGCAAAGTGTATGTGATTATCCTTTATATAGTTGTTCCCTCTCTTCTGGGAGTGGAGCCTAAGGCATTCCGTGATATGATACTACATATAACACAGGACCCTCTATGTATGTACTTATGATGAAACTTAATTAATAAATGAGGCACAATAAGACATAAAGCACCATAGTCGTTAACAAAACAGAACTCTAAGGATACACTATATTAAACATGATTTAAAAAGTATAAACTATGTCTAGAATGTTCAATTTAATATTTTTGGAGCAAAGGTGACCAAGGTTAAAACTTAGTGTAGTGGAGCCCCAAGTGAGGGAAACCTCCCGAACTCCTGCGATTCGACCTCATACAGAACCTTTCATTTGATGATATACTCTGTATTACTTATTTTCCAATATCTATGACAAAATATCCTGGAAGAAGTAACTTATGGGAAGAAGGATTTCCTTTGGTTCACAGTTTGAAGAATTACAATGAGGGCTAGAGAGATGGGGTTAAAGAAGTTTGCTGCTTTTGCAGAGAACCTGGGTTCAGTTCCCAGGACCCACATTGGATGACACACAGCCTATAACTTCAGTTCCATGGTATCCGGTGCCCTCTTCTGGCCTTCATAGACACTGCACACATGTGGTACACATATAGGTAAGAAGACATAAACATACATTTTTAAAAAATAATAAATTAATTTAAGAAAATAATTATTTCTTTAAAAAGCATGGGAAGAAAAGGTTCAGTTCATCATGGTAGGAAGGTCATGGCAGAGTTAATGACAAGGGGAGAGCAGCTGGGTCTTGTCGTAAGTCACCCACTAAGCAGACAGAGAATGCAGGAAGGACCAGGCACTGACTCTCAAAGTCTTCCCCACCAGCAACCTATCTCCTGCAGCTGTTTCCCACATTCCAAGACATGACCATTATCTGGAGAAGAGGTACTGAAACTATGAGACTGTAGGGTGTACTTCACATTTAAACCCTAACACATTCCTTGTGACTTTCTCTACCATTTATTTTAGAATTTTCTTTCTATCCTTTAAATATTTTTTCCCCTCTTCTCTAGCTCCACACACTTCCCTTGGGGTAATGTCATTGTGCCTTTAACCCGTTTGTCCACATATGCTGATAATTGTCTAATCTATATCCCCAGCTTAGTCTGCTGTGCTGAATTTCCAAATTCCCTGTCTTCCTTGAGAATGGAATACCATACCAGGAAGAGGAGGCACCCCACTAATCAATTCATGAGTTTACAAAGACTTCCCTATTTGATATTGTATTATTACAGCCTAGTATTTTTTTGTTTTTGTTTGTTTGTTTGGTTGGTTTTTCAAAACAGGATTTCTCTGTATAGCTCTGGCTGTCCTGGAACTCACTTTGTAGACCAGGCTGGACTTGAACCCAGAAATCTGCCTGCCTGTGCCTCCCAAGTGCTGGGATTAAATGCGTGCGCCACCACTGCCCAGCGGTATTTCTGAAGATAAGTGTTCTTTTATTTTTTAAATATCCCTTGGTTGTATCATTTCATCTTTGCTTGATACAGCAATTATCTATTTTACAAATTTACATTCTGAAGTTAGCTTACTATCAGAGGAAAATCAAACAGGCATTTATCAATTGAGTTGAACCTCAAGGAATATATAAATTACGGGACACAGAGAAAACCTGAAAAATATAACTTCATTACTTACAGCTTTGAAATGAATGTGCCATTTTCAACTGTTTGGCAGAAAGCTTTACTCCTTCTGTGTGTGGAAAATAGTGTTTGAACAATGCCCATGTATCTAGAAGCTGATTTTGGTTTCAACTACAAGTCTCTATTGTTGAGTTTAAAACAACTGGACTTGAACCTGCCAGCCCAAGAAGAAACCTGTCTGACTTGTTTGTATTTTCTTTAAAGGTTTCAAAATGTCAGAAAGAGTCTGGCCATTGAGGGAAGTAGATGACACAACAGACATTATATTCAGGGACTTGGATCCCAAGGTCATCAACCTTCATACACAATAGAGTCACCCCAGGCAGTTCTTAAAGTCCCTGAGACCTAGCTTGTGCCCAGCCCAGTTCAAGCAGAGTTGCTGACTGGGCGTCAGAGCGTTTCAAAGCTGCCTGGCGGATTCAGTGCGCAGGCGGGTGGAGATACACTGATGTTTCCAAGTGCCATACAAAGGGTCTAGAGCAGATGCAGCTCTGAGCACAGAGTCATTCGGAAAATGGAATGGAGAGTGGAGTACAGCCAGCCAATCAAGCAGTCAGAGGGGGCATAGACGATCATCTCTTCTTTAAAAGTGTAATCGCAGGCTTCTAGTTCCCTTCATTCCCCTTTTAATTGAGTCACATCAATCTTTAAAGGCTGGTGTAGGTGTTAATACCAGTGCACAGATACAGTCTACAAACATGGATTGAATGTACAAAACAGCAGATCTCTTGTTCTTTCCATAACCAAATTCGACCATCATTATAACCTATTCTGATGACCCAGAGGACTCAACTCATAGCCCTGACTTCCTTCCTTTCATGATGAAAATATATAGATGCAATTCTGTTTTGTTTTGTTTTGTTTTTTAAATCAGATCACAGATAAACTGTCAGGATGATCTTATCCAAACTCAGCCAAACAGCTGTGGAAGGACAAGCCTTAAAGTTTGTTTTACAGCATTTGAACTGTCAAAAGAAGAAACCAAGTCAGGAGCCAGCCAAACCAACAGACATACCTGCCAAACCACACCTTATCCTCCTTGGTCAGCGAAAAATCCCATCCACCGCCTGCCTCCCCTTACCTCACCCACGGGAGCCTGCACATTCCCTTATTAGGACACGGGCAGGCAGGGCAGAACCCGCTCCTGTCTGGGGGCCCAGGAGTGGCTTCAGCAACATGTGCAGCTCGTAAGAAGGAAGCCAGGGTAATGGGCCTGGAGGAGGGGGAGGGGCTGGAAACCTTAAGTACTCCGCTGTATGCAGGACAATCCATTCTTGAGAAGGCCACAATTATGGCTTTGGAAAACAAAACTTTCCTTAAAGGCCAAACCAAAATTAAAACACAATCCTGATCTTTTTTTTTTTTTTTAAATAAAAAAAACTGCATTCTTAGGAAGGGTAGTTTTGAAACTTAGAAATGCAGTTAAGAGAACTGCGATCTGAAGGTTTGTTAGGGAGTTGAACATACATTTGTGAGTGGTCAGTCTTTGCTTTCTGTAAGGGGAGGCCTTGGAAGGTCTATCCACGACAGTCCGTATTAGTTCTAAGCCATAGCATATGTACCTAGATATCTCTGTCTCTCTGCCCCTGACTTTTTCTTGCTCTGTCTCTCTGCCCACCCCTCTCTTTCTCTCTCCCTTGCACACACACCTGGACCAGAACCCAAGCCTCACTGTCCCTTCAGTCTTCCCATTGGTCACCAGCTTATGGCCGCATGACCTCCTCGTGGCCCTGACCCTCGCCCTCGCTTTGACTCCCGCCCTCTTCCTCCACTCACAGTAAAGGGCCGTCCATGCCAGACTTCTCTCCTACACGGTATTAACACAACTGAGAGTTGCTTCCAAGTCAGGACGAGACATCTCCTTGTTAAGATCTGTGTCAGCAGGGCTGCCTGCTTAATCCCATCCTGTTTGGTGGCTAAACTGTTTCTGGAGCCAATTCCTGAACTCAGGGCCGCCCAAGCTGCCACAGAGCACAACTACTTTGCAAAGCACTTTCATCACACACAGGATGGAATCCAGTCTTCATAATGGCAGTGAGAAGGATGCTATTACCATGTCTGCTCACAACTGAGGAGACAGCTCTGAAAGGCCAAACAGGCTTCAGTGCCGCTTGGAGCGCTGCTGACTGGTGCTGTCTTCTATAGCCAAGATGTCAAAATCCTGGGTTCTGGAAGTCTACCAGAGAGAACCAAAGTTCTCAGTTCCACAAGGGGCACCCACAAAAGGGTCCAGAGCCAGTTTTAAACTGGAGTGGACCCCAGAAGTCACCCTGACATGTATCCCCCAGAGGGGGTTGCAGCTACTGATTAACAACTGGTTCACTAAATTTAACATCTTGTTCAAATTGAAGGGTTATCCTTCCCAGGCTAAAACGCCCAAATCTAACAGCTGATATCTGTGCAAAAAGACAGAGATACAAAAGAACGAGAAAAGCCCACCAACCCTAACTTTTGATCAGTGAATTGAAAACAGGTTTAAAAGGCTGGGGAAACTTTTAACTGAGATAAGTTCCGTGCGTGGGAGCTGCCGAGCTCGGAAGAGACATCATGGCTGGTCCTTAGAGCAAGGCTGAGTAGACTGAGCTGTCCATATTGTACAGTCCGGGTAAAGAAACCTGCGCCGGGGAGCCAGTCACATGGTCAGGACTGTACACACTGTGCGTCAGCCAGCTTGCACCATGGCGTTACTTATTTCTTCCCCGGAGTCCCTTCTCTTACACGTGACAGCACAGGGATTTAGAAGTTAAGATATGGACAAATTCAAAGCTGAGATAAGTTAGCCTTACTTGGGCATTTTAAAGTTTCTCAGAGTGGCTAACAGTGAAATTAAAGGAGCCACTAATGTAGTGGGGGTTCAGGTCTCCCATAGGGGGAAAGGGGTACACTTATGATCTCTATTTAGGACCCTTGGGCCATTATTATTGTCCCCTAGGTTGGTCATTTGAGGTTGAATCCAGGAAGAGTAAAGGTCCTGGATCCATTTTCCTCCATCCGCTCCAGCCTTGCCCCTCCAGTCAGGAACTGATGTAATGATACAATCACTGCCAGATTTACCACGCAAAGGCCAGAGGCCAGAACTGTCGAAACACACACAGGGAACAGCATTTGTTCAGGGAAAACTACATAGCACAGGCAGTCATCTGCAGCCAGGGTTTACCCACTCCTAGGCTGGGGTGGGATGGGCAAGAGAAGTAACTCTCTGCCCTTGTTTTCTTCACAAGTAGAATGAAGATAATCCTGCTTAGACTAGCGGTGTTAATAATCAAATGAGCCAATACTTTCCAAGTCCTTAGCATATAGTAAGTGATGAGTGTTAACCATTTTTATGTCGTCGTCGTCGTCGTCATCATCATCATCATCATCAAATGGGACCTGTGCCTACACAGGGTTTCCAGGTCATGCTGTTGCTTTCCAATGAGAAGGGAGGGGTTGTCCAGAAAGGATTTTTTAAGTATTTTTCTTATTTTGTTTGTATGTTTGTGTTTATGATGTGTGCAGGTGTATGTATACGTAGACGAAGGCTGGAGAAGGGCACAGTGTCTCCTTATCTTGCCTTCTCACTTGCCATCATCATTCTTTTAGAGCTGGGGTTAAAGGCACAAGCCGCCATGCCTGGGTTTTTATGCGGGTATTGGAGATTTGAACTCAGGTCCTCATGTTTGTGCAACAAACGCTTACCCACTGAGCCATACCATCGTCCCCAAGAAGGATTTTACCAGCTCTAGAACTCAAGAGCCTCAAATTCCTTTTCAATAATGACATTAATATCAGAGGAATGGGGAAGTGACAATATCTACATAGAATAAGTATAAAGGGGCATGCGCATCTCATCTCCTGTGTTTAAGCTCAGGATCTGCCTCATGATTTCCTGGGCTTTCATAGAGGGTGGAGGGAAGGGAGGGAAACCGTGGGTGGGGTTTGTTTTCAAGTGTTTTTTTTTTTTTTTAATCTATCAAATGGAATGTGTTTCAACTCTTCTTTTCTTTACCTCTTTCTTAATCCATGCCACTTCTCCTTAACATGTAGACAATATTTAACATCAGAGAGCTTTGTCTTCCTATACTCCAAAAGAGAAGAGGCTAATCCCCTCCCCCCAGCCTCTTTGAGGCTGGCTCAGTACCAGACCTCATGGAGGAGCTCCAGTCAGGGTGCTTGGTCCTAAGTCTCCCTGGAATGGTTTAAGACAGTGGGCGGCCAGGGAAAGCTCCAGCCATCCTTACTGTCCCAACATCGTCTAGCCAGCTGGCATTTTAAACAAATCCAATAATCACCCCACTTATAGCTGAAGAATTAAGCTATGAAATGTCGTGTTAAAGTTTTACGACCTTCCAGCATTTGTCACGAATCGTGACCTCCCAAGGACCTGATCTGACAACCTAACTACCAGTACCTCAGAATGTGACCTTATTTGGAAATTAGGCTTTAAGACAGAGTCATCAGGGTGGGTTCTAATCCAGTGAAATCTGGACAGGGAGTACACCATGGGAAGAGATGTGACAAGAAAGCCACCTAAGGAGGACAATCAGAGCTACAACAACGATTCTACAGGCCTAGGAATGTGGGAGACTGCTGGGCGGACAGGAGGAGGCAGCTCTCTAGAGGAGCCAACTGTGCCCGGTAACTGACTTATTTTAAAGATTAGCTCTACAGTTTTACATTTCAAGAACAATTCAGAAGGCAGAGTTCTTAATTCCTTCACTAGAAGAGCATCTGGAACATCTGACAGACCCAGGAGGAACAGACTCAGGCGGGACAGATCCAGGGGGGACAGACCCAGGTGGGACTTGCTCTTTCCATAACCCCGAAACCAGGTCTTGGGTGTTTACCATCCGTTCTTAACCAAGTACCTCACTCCCCCTTAAAGCTTGGGTTTAAATATGTATTGGAATGGTTCCTTATTAAGTTCCACCTTGGCTTCAAAACCAAGTTATGTGCAGGAGCAGACAGCAGGTCACCCAGTCCTCGGTTCTGGTGCTGTCCCTGAATTTGAACCACTTGTCACCACAGTTACAGTCTACACCCCCACCCAGATGCTCCTGGCTCTGCTCACTGGCCCCTCTTAAGCCTCTCACTCTTTCCTTCTCCCTCCGAGCTTTGGCAATCACCAGTGTCTCTTCTGTCTCCATGAGTCTTGACTTCGGCAGAGCGATGTGTGCTTGAAATTCTATGTTGGTCTTTTTCAGACCAGTTTCTTATACTTTATAGTATTGCATCCAAGTTTCCGATATTTTTTTTTTCATGACTCAACAGCCTGTTTCTTTTCAGTAGTGAATAATATTTCTCTGTCTGGGTGTATCCCGTGCTCATGCACAGAAGGGCAATCACCTGTGGAAGGACCACTCACCTATCATTTTTAAGCCACTTGGTGAGTGGTGCTTTGTAATGGAAATGGTACAGTACTTAGTTTAAGGCCTGAGAAGATCTGCACTGTTAGGGAACAGTTGTAACATGTTTTTTTTTTTTTCTTTCTTTCTTTCTTTCTTTCTTTCTTTCTTTCTTTCTTTCTTTCTTTCTTTCTTTCTTTCTTTCTTTCTTTCTCTCTTTCTCTCTCTCTCTCTCTCTCTCTCTCTCTCTCTCTCTCTCTTTCTTTCTTTCTTTCTTTCTTTCTTTCTTTCTTTCTTTCTTTCTTTCTTTCTTTCTTTCTTTCTTTCTTTCTTTCTTTCTTTCTTTCATTTTTCCAGACAGGGTTTCTCTATGTAGCCCTGGCTATCCTGGAACTCACTCTGTAGACCAGGCTGGCCTCAAACTCAGAAATCTGCCTGCCTCTGCCTCCCAAGTGCTGGGATTAAAGGTTTGCACGCCACCACTGCCCAGCTGTAACATGTTTAGTAGGAAGGTTAATTACATTGTATTGGTACTCAGTCTACCTGACTTTTTAAAATGTCCTCTCTTCTAACTTCTGAAATTCTCTTTTCTATGCTCACTTCCACTTCTCTGTGCTCCCGTAGTCTTCCTAAACCTGAGGATCTTGGGAGTTCTCACTGTAGCTGGGTGGGGCTCAAGCTCCTTAGCCTTCCAGGCCTCCTGGGAGAGGTTGGATAACAGAGCCACCTCCACAATGTTGGGTAGGGGCTTTCACATGGTCTCTTTCCAACTCACCAGTCTAGAGGCCCAGGAGAGGCAGGACCCTCAGACTTCGTGGACCAAGACGCATATTTAAGTAAGGCCAGACATTTAAGAAGTATGTAGGACAAGAGCGGAGTGTGTGAACTTTGCAGACCTAAGCTTTATCTGTGACTGTACAACCTTCTGCCTTGAAGTTAATGGTGTTAACAAATTCTTTCTGGGTGTCCTTCATTCCAGGAGAAAAGCCCTTTCCTGTTCTTAGGACTAGGGAGTTTTGTGGTTAGAAAATACACAGGAGGCTAGCTAACAGCCCCCTCTGGGATGCAAGATGTTTGCCCACTATGTGGGGACATCAGCAAACTTCAAAGGTATGGCTGGGCCTGTTGAGTGTCATGTCATTCTAGGAGATCTGCTCACTTACAGATGAGCTGAATTGCATTCCCCACAGAGCTCTGTTGATCTCCTAGCCCTAAGCCTCTCACATGACTTGAATGGGAGGTCTTTGCAGATGTGATGAAGTGGAGATGAGGTCATCAGAGTGGCACGCAAGCCAGTACAACTGGTGTCCTCTGAACACAAACACAGACATGCATGGGGGAGGGTAACGGGAAGAGACATCCAGAACAGTGTGTGAAACTCTCCACCGCATAAGGCCGTGAGCCAAGGGACATCTAGGGCCACCAGAAGCTAGAAGAGGCCAAGACAGACCCTTCCCAGCGGTCTCCTAGAGTGAGTCCCCACTGACACATTGGTTTCAAACTTCTAACAAGCTTCCCTATCTTTCTAAGCCACTCACTTGCCTCTCTCCTTTGCCCTGGCAGTTCCAGGAAAGGAATCCACTCCATCAGACTTGGCCCTGTTTTGTGATTACCCATTTACCCTCTACGCACCAACTCCCTCAAATGGCTCTCACTGTCAACCTCCTACCCCTACTGCCTTGTGAACTCTCACTAAAGCTCACCAGGAGCTATGTGAACTACAGTCATTTTCCTCTTTTTGCAGATGAATGTAGTAAGAAACTCACAGACATTAAGTACTTCGCTCTGGGCACACTATTAATAAATTGATAAAACTGGAACCCAAACTTTTCAGGATGGTAAAGTCTCGTGATTCTTAACTTACACATTCCTTTCAAGAGTACTTGAGACCTGGTGGCCCTGGCTGGCAAACACATCCTACATCCTACCATTTTTTTCCTTCCTAGTGTCCCCTGTTTAGACAAATAAGAAAAATTAGGAAGTCTATGTTTTATGCCTCAGTGTGTAGCAAATGTCCTTGAAGACTGGACTTGTCCTGAGGATAGTTGTGTGGGATCTGCTAAACTAAACAAAGCAAGTACAACCGGAGAGAAAGAACTCTGATTTTCTGAGAAGTGGGATATGATAATGAATACAGGTCAACCACAGACTGAATTCCATTGCATTTGCCGCAGTCTCAGGGGCTCTGGGGTTTCTGACGAGGGGGGATGCTCAGAGTCAGAAGCAGGGGTGTGGTGTGGTATAGCGCCACACTGACCTAAGCTTCCACTGGGGTTCATTGTGGAGGGACTGGTTCCCTTACCTTTTGCCAGCCTTTCCACAGGTGGAGAAGGCTGGGCACAGTGAACTTAACAACCTATCTGCTGCTGTTATTTTCTTATGTCTGGCCTTCAGGGGAGAAGTGTGACTTCTGACTCACACTGTCTTCTGCACACAGTTGCTTGGCTACAATGCGCTCCATCAAAACATCATGGCGGTGTAAATCTGTTCTATACCTCACCTCACAGTGGACAGGAAGCGGGGAGCAACAGGAAACTACCAGTACAAGTATCCATCCTCCCAAACCCCCACCCCAGCCCTCTGCCTGGTGACCTTTTAGGCACCACCTCCTCGAGTTTCCATAATCCCACAAAACAGCAACCATCAGCTGGGGACCAAGGGTACAACGCATGGGCTTGTGTGGAGACACTTTCATAACCGTCATTGACTTAGTGATTAATAGCGGTTGCTTTATTCGCTTCCCCTGGAAACCCTATGGGGGGGGGGATTTGCTACCTTCTGTAGAGTCCAGTGTTCTATGTGTACAGTGTTTCCCTTCATAATGTGCTAAAGTGGCCAGTAAATGCATGTTCTTTCCCCAGGGACAGGGAGACCATACTTGGTCTATTATCTTATCTTTTGTCTGTGACTTTCAAAGTAAAAGGCAGAGCCATGTGGAGGATGAAATTCTAGAAAAGGCGAGAGAAGGCAATCCACTCACCAGCCATGGTTAGAGACTTGTAGTTCCCAGGCTGGCAGTACTATAGTTTGGAGGGGCACTACTGTTAATGGGTGGGTCCGACTTGTCTTTCTGTTTCCCAGCAACTAAGTTTGTAGACTGTCTTCTACCATGCACTTGTGCCATGATGCACTACACCACAGACAGGCCTGAAGTCACAAGGCCAAATGATCATAGACCGACGCCTCTGCACCCAAGGACCCAACCAAAGACGTTTATTAACTCGAGCATTTTTGTCCAAGTAAATATGGACGAGCACAATGAACAAGCAGCCGCGGGAAGGGAAAACACAGCCAGAATTAGGTGAATCGGGCAGAGGTGGCGTGTGAGGAGGAGATGTCCAGAGTCTAAAGTTTGACTTAGAGTCTAAACTGGAACCCAGCACAGGTTGAAGGATGCATTCATTTTAATCAGCATCTGTATGAAATGTGGTTTATAATAAATTAGGAAGGAAATGTGAAAGACGGATGAGAAAAACATAGCATATTTTATCTCCAAGTTTATTGTTTTAAACTGTCCTTACCAAGCAATTTTGTTTAATGTAAGTTGCCTTTAATAGAAAGTGGCCTTGAACACAGAGGAAATGGATGTCGATCAAGCTTGTGGTGTAAAAAGGAGCATCAGGCAAAGTGTGCCCTTCACAAATTTGCTCAGAACTTCACAACCCAACAGACCACCTAGTCGCTTCTTTGATTTTTTTTTTTTTATGACCAGCAAAAGTATTTAAGGGCATGCAAGGGGGGAGGGGTAGGAGGATGACCTAGCCTGGTTTCTTAACTACAAAGCTAGTTACAACATCACAACCAAATACCACTCTCAGAACTTCACTTATGAAGTTGCATCACAGGAAAGCCAGTTTAAGGACTCTTGCCCAGCTCCACTGAGAACACATGGTCTCCCTAAGTGGTCCTCTGACACTGAATTTTAATTGGGAAAGCAAGGTTGTTTAACAATAGCTTCACTGGGTTTATACTTCATGTTTTTCTGTATACTTTGATGGATGATGGACATCTCTGTTCTCTTTTCCACACACAGACATTAGCCTCTCCCTTACAGTAGCCTCGGCATGTCAAAGCGGGTTGAAGTGACTTTTTGAGATCATGCTGCCAATTATAGAAGTTAGTTTGGAACTGAGCCTCTCTGACTACCCTTGAGCCTCTCTGACTACCCTTGGAAAACTCTTTCTTCCATCTTCAGGCTGAGCCCCGGGTCCGACTATGAACGTAGGGATCCAAGAAAACAACCCCATTCAATAAACTTCAGCTTCTCTCTTTGGTATGTGACCTGTTTGCAGCTCACAGAATCTCTCCAGCGGGTCAGGATCAACATTTTAATATGAAATAGAGTAGGATAGGAAATATGAAAGGATACAACACATTGCAAAATCAATACTGTTGACATATATGCATTATACAGAAAGATAATATGAATTCATATATATATGAATGTATATATATATATATATCCACAAGGAAAAATGAATTGGGTGGGGCAGGTCATGAGAAAAGAAAACGGAGACCCTTAGTGTAGATAATGCTAACTGTGGACGTGTGCTCCTTTGATTGAAGCCACAGCCCTATATGTGTGTGTCTGCATGTGTACATTTGGACGGTAGATAAAGGGTGATGGCCAAACTTACTTATGAACCATTTGGGAGGTTACAAAATGACATAAACTTGGGGACAGAGCAGAGCTCTGTTCTCTTCAATGTTCTTAGTGCCTGATACAACATATTACCTAGTACAGGAAACTGAGAATGTTTGTTGAATGAATAGATGGAAGTGAGGGAGGTTTACAGATACTAAAAGACGCCTCTTAAAAATTCAATCAGGGCTGGAAGTAAATCCAGCCAGCGCTACAGTCATAGGAAAGCCTTTCCAAAACTTTCATTTGTAAATTGGGTTTTGGAGCTTCAGCACCATCCCACAGTGGCTGGGACTGCAGGCCAGAGAGTCCACAGCCACCTTTTCAGCCCCAGGGAACGTGGGAAAGTAGAGCAGAGATGTGCAGCTGTGCGCCTGTGGGAAATGTCCTCACCACCCAGTTAGGACAAGTCAGGGAGCCGAGCTCTGTGCTGTACGCTCTGCCTTGCTGGACCAACTTCTGCAGAGCCACTTTTGATGGAAGAAGAAAGATTTGATAGGCAGCAAAAAGTGAGGGCTTATCCCCCAACCAAGGCAGGGGAATGAAAAGGGGAGGGGAGCCACAAAACAGCATCCACTGTGGTGGCCTGGCGCCTGGTTGGTGAACCAGCCACTCACAGGGGGGACACACCAGAGAATGAAGAGTGTTTCCATGGTGGCTTACAGGAACCCTACAATCACGGTTCAGCAACAGCCTCCACTGAGTGATCAATCCTTGCAAAGCACAAAATTGTCCATTCTATACCTCTCTTTCCTATGTTTCCTAAATACTGTCATTTTACTCCTCCCCAGAGCCCCAGAGAAGAGGCCTAGAAAACTCAATCCCTTAAAACCTATCTTTGGGGCTGGAGAGATGGTGAAGCCAGCAAATGTGCCTGTCACACAAGCCTGAGGACCCGAGTTTGGTCCCTGGAACCCATAGAAGCCTAGATACAGCAACTCATGACTCACATCTGCAAGCCTAGCATCTCTGTGGCAAGACAGATGAGAGGCAGAGACTGAACAGGCCGGAAGTTCACAGGCCAGCTAGCCTGGAGCGCACTAGGCAATGGAAGCCAGAGAGACCCGCCCCGCCTCAGCAAGGGGGAAGGAAAGAACTGACTGGTGAAGTTTGACCTCTGACCTCCATACCTGCACCAGTATTCACACACACACACACACACACACACACACACTCACACTTACACATATCACACACACACTCATACTTACACTTACACATATCACACACACACACTCATACTTACACTCATCACACAAACACACTCATACTTACACTAACACACATCACACACATACTTACACACATCACACACACTCATACTTATACTTACACACATCACACACACTCATACTTACACTTACACACATCACACTCACACACACAAACACACACACATGCTTACACTTACACACATCACACTCACAAACACACACACACACACACACACACACACTTAAATCCAATTTGTAACACAAAGCAAGAATCACAAACTGCACGTGCCTTCTTTGTAAGAGAAGAGCCACTGTTGACGGACTGCTACCTTTCACTCCGACGTCACTCTAACCGTGGTTCCCCCGATAGCCTGGGCTACTGTAGACCACAGTGGGACATGAAAAGCACGTGACTGTCAGCTGCTGGAGAGGGCAAAGGTAACAATAACGTGTCGGAGTGGCGGTGGGCACATTTAGGGGGGAGAGTATCTCTGTTTTACAGCATGCCTAAGAATAACAATGATGATGACAACGCCCAGAAACTGGAAATTATTTTAAATGGGCTGTAATGTTGTTCGCAACAGGGGAAAGAAACAGTCTCTGTTATTATTAGGAAAACTGTCCTATTGGAAAATCAAAATGTTACACCCCCCCCCCCAGGACACACTGGATAAAACAATACTTTAAATATTTTTATTTCTTTATTTAACTTTTTAATATATACAGGTATTTTGCCTGCAAGTTGTTCTGTGCACCATGTGTGTTCCTGGCACCCATGAAGTGGGAGGACTTCAAATCCCTGGAACTGGGATTCAGACCACTGTGAGCTCGCATGCCAGTGCTGGGAATCAAATCTGAATCCTCTGAAAGAGCAGCCAGTGCTTCTAACCACTGAGCCATCCCTTCAGCTGCCCAGTACCATTGGTGATGACATTTTTAGATACATTTATTCTGCCATTTCTAAAAATTCTCATAAAATTAGGCCAATTTCCCCCATTTCCCTGGTTGCACAGCTTTAAGGATATATGTTCACAGTTGTCAAACAAAAACCAAAGCTTGATCACCCTGAGGGCCAACGAGAAACACAACTCTTACCGGACTAGACTAAGTATTTCTAGGAAACCTGAAATCTTGACTCACGAAAACTCCAGGAATTTTGGGAGCATAATAAAAAGTAGCAGGGAAAGTACTGAGCTAAGAGAGATAGAGTCTGTCGATGAGCTCACCAGGCCGAGCTGAACACATCACAGAATCTGCAGAACTGGATAACCATTCACACCTGACGCACAAAATACTACAGCCCTGGCTTGGGTCTTGGTGGTCAGGAATTTTAATTCACCTCATAAAAAAAAAAAGTCAGTGCTAATCTTGTACCATAGGTGATGAAACTGAGATAAATTGTCTGATAAAAATGTACAGGAATTTCTCGCTCTTTGGGTCGAGCGCCTGCTTTAGCATTTACTCTAATGATCTTACAAAGCAGAAGGTGCAGAGGCCTTATGTACCTCCAGATGACGGAAACAAAGAGTAGAGATTTCTAGAGAGTTGGGTTTCTTCAATTGCGAAAAACTTAATATGTTTGTTTATGAATTCGTGTGTGTGTGTGTGTGTGTGTGTGTGTGTGTGTGTGTGTGTGTGTGTGTACGCACCATCCTGGATGCTGAAGATTCAAAAAAGTTTCTGCCATCAATGCTTTACTGTCAGAAAACAAACATGCTTGATACCAGGCTACTACTCAAAGGATGCACACAGGTATTGAGAGTGGGGAGTGGGGAGGAATTGGGATGCTTAGGGAGGAAGGCAGCAAATGTGTGAAGAGGTGAGGGCAGCCTCTGGTTTTGGGGGTGACAAGCAATCTAATTTGCCCTGAGCAGGCACACGCACAATGAAAAGGAATACCAAAGGAAAACTTTGCTGTATTACAGATGTGGGCTCTGTCCTCACAGATGAAGGCAGGCTGAGACAGGGACTGGATGGACAGAGCCTGGGGCCAGGGACCAGATGGAAGGAAATCTCCACCATCCAGGTGCAAGGCCAGGAAGTCAGGAAGTGACGGAAGTAGAAAAGAGAGAAGCGTGGAGAAAGTCAGCTGCTGGAACCACAGGCTGAATGGAGAGAGCCAGGACCAGGTGTGACAGACAGACGGACGGACAGATGGACGGGGAGGTGGGTGGGGAGGAAAGAGGAGGGAGAGAGGCCCTTTCCTAGCATTGCAGGCTCTGCTGCTGACCAGCGACAGCTGTGGGATCTGGACAAGGCCTTTCCCTCCATGTGCCTCCCCTTCACCATCTGAAATAAAGGCATCAGGAAAGCTCAGTGGTGCCTGAGCTTTTCTACAGAGAACTAGGTTCCCAAGGAGACTTTATGAGAGACAGTTGGGAGCTGGGTTGGAGGCAGGAAGAAGAGTGGGGTGGAGACGCCCAATGGACTATGATGAGACAATATAATGGGGATTCAGAGCTTTGAATCAAACACACCAGACACCCCTGTTACATAATAGGACTCCTTAAATGTTGTTTTTTTAAGGTTTAACAAGCATTGAATTGTAGAGACCATCCCCCCAGATCCCCCTGAAATTTCCCATTAGAGTGACCAACTTCAAAAAACCAGAAACCAAAATAACCACAACAAAGCCTGGTTAACCAAAAATTCCGCAAACACTGTGGGTGTGGAGGCCTCTCGTTCTGCAGGACCCAGCAGGACCCACCAAGCTCTTCTGCTTATCTGATCAACGGTTGCACAAGCTCTGGGGCCACTGGACCAGTGTCCGTGACCCTGAATGAAAGCCAAAACTCTCAGAAATGGGAACAACTCTCCAAAAGGCCATCCTGTGCCCTCACTCCTCCATGCTACCTTTTCCCAGGACCCAGTAGGGTTTTCAAACCTCACAGATACCACTGTGAAAAAGGCCTCTGCTCAGGGAACAGAGGAGCGGAGTCCTTGCGGACTGTTGTCTGGCTTTGGTAAACTGAGTTATCCTCTTTGGGCTCCTGTGGCTGTAGAAAGACAGCATCAGCCCCAAAGGGTCCCAGAGGCCCCTCTCACTTTCACATTCCAGGATTCCACAATTCTAAAGCCTCAGAACCCCCTGTTATCTGAACAGTCTCCTGATCAATAGCATATGCTGAGGGGCTTGTTATGGCCCAGTCAGATGGTCAGTATGCTGAGGGCTCTGGGCTGTTTACTTTAGGACTGGGCGACTGTGGCTTAGTGAAATCTCTGGGTTCTGCAAAGGATGGCTCAGAGGAAGAGGGCTCAGGTCTAAATTAACAGCAGATCTTTAGCAGCAAAATACCCAGTGACCGGCAATGGGAAGAAAGAAACCCAGGTCCTAGGTAAATCCCCTGTTGCTAAGGCACCATGAAGATGGAAATGAAGAAAATCCAAAAGCCAGTGACTCCAGACCAAGCCCGCAGCTGAAACTACAAAGTTTTTACACACTCCCACCTTCCTCTCTCTTGCGCGCGTGCTCTCTCTCCTCGGTCTCTCTTTTCCCCACTCCCAGAATTTAAAAAAAAAAAAAATTCTTTTGTTGGAGAGAAAAAATTTAAAAAAAAAGAAAAGAGAAATCGAAGAGGCAAAAGGGCAGAACTCACTGAGAGAGTGTGGCCAGGCAGCGCCTTCCCTGGGACCCGGATCCGCTAAGCATGTCCGCAGCAGCTGGTCTGGGCAGGAGAGACTGAGGTAGGAGACCTGGAGCCTGGAGGTCACAGCGTGGGCTGGCCCAGCCCACGGGCCATATTATCTGTGGCCGAAATGTGCTGAGCAGGATGCGCCTGTCTTCCCTTTGTGTTAACACTTGGGTCTGTCCCTGTGACGAAAGTCTGGGCTTGTCCTCAGCCAAAACTACTCCTCCCCACCCTTCCCCTCCACACAGGATCATCTGAGAGCTGATTGTTATTTTTTACTGTAATCTCTCTAATAGAAGCCCATCAAATTTAGATTTGAAGGATACGGAGTGTTTGGGGAGTTGCAGACTCTTAACTTGCTGGGCTGTAGGGGCCAGGATGACTGGGAACGGTCACAATGGAGACTTTATATGCTTAGCTCTGAGAAATCAATCACTAATTTGTGAGAGGGTATCAAGTCAAAGGCGGGGTGGGGGTGGGGGAGAAGCAGTGCGCAGCCTTTGGGAAACAGTGGCTCCTGCTTGTACTCACAGCCCAGATCTGACTCGGAGAACAGAAAGCAGCCCACCAAAAAGTTCATCCGCTGCCATTCTCGGGCCCTCATCCTGAGCTCTGTTCTCAATTAGCACTGGTGTAGGTGACTTCCAAAGCAAACAGTTCCCACTGAGAAATCAAATCTGAAAAACTCCCCTCATCCCTTTTATCCAGGAAAGGGAGCGTGACAGAAAAATGCAAACCACACACAAAGGCGGAAGAGTCCAGGGTCTTGCTTGGTGATGGGCTGGACCTTACAGCCTGTCCAGTGTTTGCACTCCCCTGAGAGAGGAGGGCGGTAGTCTGCCTGGGAGCATGCCAGAACAGCAGGCCCTTCTGCATTAGTGGCACTGTGATGGTGATCTCATCGCCAAGCCTGGCAAGAGAGACTGGTCACCAACAGCTTGGAATGCTGGCCAAATTCCAGTCTCTGAAGAAGGGGTGGTGTTGACTATGAGGATGACACCCCATCTTGGCTTGTGTTATGTATAGATTTCCCCATCTCTGATAGTGATGGAGGACCTGGTGTTGGAGGGTCTGACTTTCTGTCAAATCAGAACAACTCTGGTCCCTGTCCCATAGAGTTCAGTTATTCCTTGGTAAGTAACAGAAGCAATTGTCCTGGAGGGCCTTGATCGAGAATGGAAGAGTTATCTGGTGGACAGTTTCGTGCCACACAGAGACGGGAACAGAGCTTTTTTTTTTTTTTTTTCTTTTCTTTCTTTTTTTTTTTTTTTTAATAAAATGATTCAGTGCCGGAGAGCAGAACTACCCAACTCTCTTCACACTCCGAGTTGCAGCCGCTTTAATTCACTTAAGCTAAGTCTCCTCATTCCAAGTAACTAGACAACTGTTGGTAAGTCTGATTCAGTAAACTTCAACTTTAATTACTTCTACACATGTATCCTGTGGACTATAGGGATTATCACTCAACCTATTAACTGAAGGGCAGAAGACACCCCAACTGTGAGATGCGGCTACGCATCTTTACACGACATGACTGGCTTCCGGCTGGCCTCCTTCTCTCTCCAGAGCTGAACTGTAAAATGTATACCCAGGCATTCTGCTGCTTTCCTTCCTATCTAATTCTGTTACTTTGTTTTCTCTTATTTCTTCTAATCTTGTTACTTTGTTGTCTTTTATTGCTAATAGAACTCTGTGGCTTGCTGTTAGAGGCTAAACTGTTTCTCTGTCTGAAGATTCCACACTTCATTCTCTAATCCCCAGAACATGATAATATGTTATCTTCCGTGTTTGCCTCTTTCCAAGTTAGTTTACAGATGTGATTCAAGGGTGGGGGTGTGGGAAGGGGGGATTGCTCTGGTATATCAAAGTGTGCTCCGGTTAATCCCATTGGGGGCTTAAAAACAGAAGGCTTTCTGCCTGAGCTCACCAGGAGCTGGGGCTGTAGGAGGAAGGGAAGAGACACCAGGCTGCTGGCTGTGGAGGAAGGAGAGCAAAGGCCCAGGAATGTGATTGCCTCTGGGCCTGTGCAGGGGCCAGGAAATGGATTCTCCCTTACAGCCTTCAGAGAGAATGCTGTGAGCCACCACCTAGATTATTGCCTGTTGGGATGTGTGTCAGAAGTCAATAGGCCTGCGGATAGGCAAGTCTGCAATGCTGAGTGCCACCATGCCTGCAGCTATTTGTCACAGCAGTAATACAGAAAACTGGTCTATCTTATGAATGAGTCTTAATAAATCTTATAAAATAAATTCACTTTACCTCTTGACTCCTCCCATCCCTATTCACTCTAGTTCTGGAGAGTGGCAAAACATAGTTCTGACATACCCAGAACAGGCTTATAAAATACAGCAGCCTAGAGGTTTTTTTTAAAATGTGATTCTTAAAAATTAATAGTCTTAGTCTCTGTCCCTGTCTCTCTGTTTCTGTCTCTCTCTATCTCCCTGTCTCTTTCTGTCTCTCTCTGCGTCTCTCTCTCTCTGCATCTCTCTCCCTCTCTCTCTCTCTCTCTCTCTCTCTCTCTCTCTCTCACACACACACACACACACACACACACACTCCTACATTACTGGGGGCGGGGCGGGAGTGCAAGAATATAGTCATTCACACCAATGTTCATGTGCTGAAGGTCTACTAATGAACAATTGTAGAAAGAGTATCCACCTACTTATCTCTGCTGATGTAGAGACAGGAAGAGGAAAACCATATGAATGGTCTCAAGCTGGCTTCCTGCTTTCAATATAAATTGTAGAGAGAGCGTCTGTCTGTCTGTCTGTCTGTCTTAAGTACACAATGGTGAAACTTACTGAGTCATATCATGGTATCTTATAAGGTACAGACATGAGAATAGTGAAGAGAAAAGAGATTCTCAGACCTGGAGAAGACACCAGCAAGGAACAAAGTGAGTTGAGAAGCCAAATGGGCCGACAAAGGCAAAGAGGCAGAGCAGTAGTAAGACAGTCGGAAGCTCGGAACAGAGATGGGGTGAGCATGGATTTCCCAGCAGTCATCAGAGAGCCAGGAGTTTGAGTGGAGGGGGGCAAAGACAAGAAACCAACTGAGTGTATGGGCACATGTTCTGTTTAGGCATATGTGCTTGGGCAGCTAGCAGAGAGAGCCCAGTCTACGGAACCAGTATGGCTGAAAGCTGACCTGATCACCACCACCACCACCGCCACCGCCACCGCCACCGCCACCGCCACCGCCACCGCCACCACCACCACCGGGCATCATTGACTCCACCACCACCACCACCGGGCATCATTGACTCCACCACCACCACCACCACCACCTCCACCACCACCACCCGGCATCATTAACTCCACCACCACCACCACCACCACCACCACCACCACCGGCATCATTGACTCTACCACCACCACCACCGCCACCACCACCACCACCACCACCCGGCATCATTGACTCCACCAGTCATTGTTCAGCAGGCATCATGCACAAGATGGCAGGTCAGGACTCCAACTAGAGCAAACTAATCTTCAGGTTGCTCATAGCCACTTTCATTTCTGCACATTTTATTGTTTAATGTTTCATCAAAGAGACTCTGGGCTGGGAAGGTTTGATGGAGGTCAGCGTGGTCGAAAGGAATAGCTCCCACCACAGGGTGGTCCTTTATTAATAAAATATGATTTTAAAAATAACTTTACTTCATGGAGGTAGAGGCCTGGGCCACATGATCTGTTCCAGACTTCCTAGGCTGTAATGGTTGTTTAAGAACAGCTTCTATGTTGAAGCAATTCCCTAGTGAAAAGAGAAATGTGTGGGAGTGCGGTGTCCATTGCCTTAATGCATATAACATACATAAAAATGCACATACACACACATACACAATTATATGCATGTGCATGTCCTTTCACAAACACGGTTGCACCCACACACATACACATGCATACATATACACATGTGCACATAGATCTGCTCATTGTGTACAGAAATCTACCCACTTGAGAGGAGATGATAACAATTTAAAAAACTTGGTTTTGTGATAGTATTGGGGATTGAGCATGAGTCCTCATGAAGGACCCTACCACTGAACTACATCTCCAGCTTTTTTTCATATCTTTGGTTTCAGCACAGCCCTGGCGCACACAGAATGGTGACTGCCAAAAGACACCAGTTGTTTCCACAAGGTACATCTGAGTATAGGCCAATCTTGGATGCCTGAGTGACACCAAGCGATTGTCCCTACCTCTGTCTCTACTTGGAGAGTTTTAGAATTCAGGAGGAGCAAGAAAGACTCAGTGCCCCTTTGGTGACTCCAAAGGTTGAACATGTCACAGGGCATGAGTTCTGTGGGTGGCTCTGGGTGGGCTCCAGTGATAAAGGAGAATCCTCTAAAAATAACTTTCTGGAAGAAGGAGGCAGGGCCAAACAAAAGGATCCATAGAGAAGTTCACAGTAGTCCTGCATGATATCCATGAGTTTCTTACAGTCCTAAGAACAGAGGGACTTTTTGTTTGTTTGGTTTTTTTTTTTTTTTTTTTTTTTTTTTGGTTGTAGGTAAGGCAGATATCCTGCATAAATAAGAGGTACTAAAAGTCATATTATTTAAAATGGCTCTATTCACATCTATGAATGTGAATCACAGACTCCATTGAGATAAGAATCAAAACTGTGGGAACTCTTCACCTTTTAATTCACATATTATTCTGAAGTTAGACAAGTTTTTTTTTTAAGATTTATTTATTTTATGTATATGAATACACAGTAGCTGCCTTCAGAAATACCAGAAGAGGGCATCAGATCCCATTACAAATGGCTGTGAGCCATCATGTGGTTGCTGGGAGTTGAACTCAGGGCCTCTGGAAGAGCAGTCAGTGCTCTTAACCTCACAAGTTAACATGAATTAAAAATACTGTGACAAGAATGCACAGTATGGGTAATGTAACTTCAGAAACTTTCAAGAATTCAGTGCCCCTGTTGGTCCCTCAGACAACACCTTCTTCCTCCCCACCAGAAGGTGGTTCTGCTTCTGGATCTGTCTGCTTCTTGAGACTTTCTCCAGAGCTACCTCTTTTTCCTCTTGTTTCTCATCCTACAGGGTCACCAGGAGAATCATCAGAGTTTAGTGTTAGAGGCTGAAACAAGTTAATTTCCTTCTAAGAAGGCTAGACTGATTCCATGACAGGCTTCAAACTGACAGTTAAGGAGACTGGGCCTAAATCTCTGTTTCCAAGAACTGGGAAAGTCCAGGCAAGTCCAAGCCTCAGAAGTTGCCCTGCTATCTGGCCTGAGGCAAGGACAATAGGTCAGCAGCTGTTTCCAGACTTCCTCAGCTACTTCCTCAACAACATTTTCCAGACCTCCCCAGCAAGTTTCCAGCCCCCAGACTCAGGTATTTGAATGTCTGTAGAGATGTATCCAAGAGATTAACATAGATTACCTACCCCAGAATTCCCTAATGTGCTTTAAGTCAGGCCTGCAAGCTCACTTGGTTGTCTCTCTATTTTGGTAATGGGAGACCCCAGGATGATGGACTTCTGCAGAATAAAACACTCTTTGCCTTTGCATACTATTTGAGTCCAGGGTATCATTCTTCAGTGAATCATATACCCTTATATTTGGGGGCTTGTCTGGGATTCCCTGGAGACACCCTAGTGGAGTGTTTTGCCAATCAGTAAATCGGGGCACCTGCTTGTCTTTTGTCTTATCCATATTTGTGTTTCCATTTCAGGTCTAACACTGTTTTGGATTTAATCTGGAGACCAAGAGGGACAAGATGGTATTTTGTCACTCAGCCAAGGGCAATGGAGGATACTCCCAACCCTCTACCAGAAGCTGGAGAACTTGCAAGTTTCATCTGGATTCTGAACTGGCTGTGGATCTATGAGCCTCCCATAAACAAGGAGGAAGACCATCTGAGACAGCCTTTTGGTTTGTTTTTGTTCTCCCGGGAATGTCCTTCTCTGTCTATCAATGTCTATTCTGTGTGTGCTTTTAGTCCTCTCATACAAATTTTTATTTGATTTCTAGGATGGGACAGGCACAAAGCATCTCATTGGGCTTGGTCCTGAGCCATTTTTAGAACTTTTGCCAAATCACAGACACTTGGGTCTGGTTGTTTGTCCCTGAAAACTAACCGTTTCTTACAGGAATGAATGGCTCACTATGGCCTGAGGAGAAGACTTTCCATCTTTCTATAATTTACAGGGTAAAGACTGGGGCCACCCAGACCAAAAGTTATAGGACTCACTACTCCCCACCCTTCTTCCTCTAAAGGAGGGTCAGCCTCAGGCCCCTGCCTTGCTTTCCCTCTCTCTGCCAGATTCTGAGGAGAGGCCTTCAAGAAGCTACTAGACAGCACATAAATTTATCTAAGGTGAGCCAGGCAATGCAGAGAAAGAATGAGAGTCCTAGGGAACATCTAGAAAGACTTTTTGAAGCCTATAGGACCTATACTGCTTTTGAGTCAGAAGCTAGAGTGCACCAGTCAGCTGTGAACATGGCTTTTGTTAACCAAACTGTCCCTGACTTTCTTTAGAAGTTTCAGTCACTGAATGGCTTTTGTACCCTGCCTCTGGCACCCAAAAGCCAGCCTTTATTTGCTTTTGAATGGCAAGATTTGGAGAGAGGCTTCAAGGGACAACTGACTTGGGCACACCTGCCTCAAGAATTCAAGAACTCACCCACCAACTCTGCAGAGTCACTGCATAAGGACTTGGGTGAGTACTAGTTGGCCCACCTTCAAATAACTGTGCTCCAGTATGTATTGGTGGGGATCTCAACTTGGAGATATGCCAGGAGGCCACACAAGACCTGCTACAGGAACTGAGTCAACTTGGCTATTAAGTGTCTGCTAAGAAGGCCCAGCTTTATCAATTTGAGATTGCCTATCTGGGGTACATATTCAAGGGGGCCAACTCATGCTGTTGGACTCCTGGAAGCAAACCATCCTAGCATCCCAGTTCCATCAACCCAAAAGCAAGTACAGAAATTTCTGGGATCTGCTGGGTTCTATAGACTTTGGGTGCTAGTGTTCACTGAGAAGGCCAAACTGTTAAATGAGGTCATGAGGGGCCAAGAAGAGAATGGACTCTTGAGATGGACAGGGCCATTAAGACTCTAGGAAGATCCTTATTGGAGGGACCAGCCTTGGCCCTTCCAGACATTCACAAACCTTTCTACCTGTATGTTGAACATAATTTCTGTCTGGCTATGCCTTCCCCTTTATTATTCCTTCCATCTTGAGAGAGAGAATTTCTCTAAGGACTACTACTGGTCAGGACAGATGGCTCAGTGGATAAAAGTGCCTAACACCTGACAACCTGAGTTCCATCACTGGGATCCACATGATGGAAGAAGAAAGCCAGCTCTCACAAGTTGTCTTCTGACTTCAATCCATCTTTTAAAAAGATTTCTTGGCTGCATGGTTGTTACGAAACCCTGGCTCTTGTTCCAGTTAAAGCCACCCTTAGCATGTGGTTCATCATCTATGTTGTATGACTCTAGGAAAGGAGGTATATAGGACTTTCATACAGAGGAAATTGATTCTAGGTCTTAGTGATACATTGTTGATTATAGGTTTATTGTATATAGATGCAACAGCATTGCAAAAGAAATCACGAGCGGATCACAGGGATGCTAAGGATATATTATAATGCAGGGGAAAAGGTCATATCTTCAAAGAAGCCACAGAATTATTGGTGTGGACCACTTTTATTCAAAGTATCTAGATAGTCCCATAACCACAAGTGGTTTTGTTCTGGTGGTTAGTTTATACATCTGGATATTAAATTTATGCACGACTTTTATAACTCTAATCAAATCCAGACTTTTTTTCCATTGACACTATATAAGGTCTTAAAAACACTGATTTCTTTCTATGGAATCCAGACCTAGATTAAAGCATATTTGTTTCTAGAAAATAGTCTACTGTGTGTTTTGAATACTGTGGGCACACTGGCCATTATTCATCTTATATGCATGACATTTCATATAAGATGTATATGATGCATATGTCATTTTGTATAACTATGTGTTGTTTTATGTTAGCTGTTTCCTATTTTCCATATCACATGGTCAATACATGATTATGACATCTTTAGAAATAAATGTTTCTACATACTTTTTTACACTAAATAATTCCCTTGCTTTCAGAGAAGCATCCTAACAGTTTTCTGTATCCAGAACAGCTTAGAATGGTATCAAGCATACAGCAGACAGACTGACCCTTTTTCCCTTGGTTGAATAGGGACAAAAACAGAGTCACTGCATTAAGTTAGCCACAAGCTGGTGTTTTACTCTGCTGCTTCAGAAGCTGAATCTGGGGGTTCCAGAGTGTGCAGGTCTCTGGGAAGTTGGCCAATGACACATGACAGAGACAGCTATATGTATCATAATGTTGACTAACAAAGGTCAAAGAAGTGGTCTAGCTCTCCAGAACCTGCTCATTCTCTGGCCAGAATAACTCCTGTTTCCCAACCCATAAGGTTGAGAAGCTGCAGAAAGACTTCCTCCTCAATATAGAATCAGAACAGGGACAAACATGAGCTCAAAGAATGTTTCTCCTCATGCCAAGGGAGGTCCAAGTCAACATCTCTCAGTGAGTGTTGACTCCTGATGTTAGCAGATGATCAAGACCCGGGATGTAGAGCCTGTGTCAGCTGGGTATTCTGACATGCCTGCTTCCAGCCCTGCCTTCAGCTTGATCGCTCCTTCTCACCTCCTCTTTCTTCAGATTTACTAAATTAAAACTGGATTCTATTCACTTCAGGATGGGTTATCAGTGTAGTTTGAACCTTAAATGCTGAGTTCAGCAGAAACGATCCTCTGCAGAACTTCCAGGTGCCTCTCTTGGAGTACCCCAGGCAGGAGATGAGTAAAAGACTTTTAAAGCAGAAAAAGCAAATGAGTTCTTTGTCTATTTGTTTGTTTGCTTTTCAAGATGCATTTTTACTTTTAATTATGTGCATATGTGTATGGGGGCGGGATGAGCATGTGACTGTGATGCCTGTGGCAGCCAGGAGAGGGCATCGGATCCATGAAGCTGGATCTCACCAGCCACCCAGGGTGGGTGCTGAGAACTGAACTAGGGACTTGGGTAAGAGCAGTGAGATGCTGTAATAGCTGAGACACTGTTTAATGCCCCTGTTTATAGATTTATTTATAGTCCAGACTAGGAAGGTGTATTTTCTTTTGTTTTGTTTTTCCAGACCAAGGTAGGGGTGGGGGTGTGAGTGGGGCATTTGATAGAAAGTCTCATTTATTTTTTTCCTCATTCATAAGTCAGAACTCACATGGAAAGATTTTTAATTTAAAGAAAATAAAGTGGATGATACTTTTAAAAAAAGCACATACTCCCTTTAAATTCGAGAGTCAGTGATATGAAATTTGGGCACAGCATTTCCAAAATGTATTTCAAAGTAGGGAGAGCTGGTGTGATCTGAGGTTCTCCCAGCATTGCTGAACCTTCCTAGGACACCTTCAAATTATCTTTCCTACTGACTCTTTCCCAGCAGATCTAAGATCAGATAGTAGACTAAAAATTAACAGACATAATTCTGAGGCTCTTCAAATTGTGCTCTCAGGCCCAGAATGCTGAGCGTTCTAGCTCATTAACTTTAATTGCATATTTTATGTTAAAAAATTAAACCAGGTGTACTTTTGAAATGAAGAAACTCAATTTAGACCAGCCCTTCCCCCTTAGTTTGAGCAGAGCTATTTATGAAAACAAGGGGAAAAAAAGTGTTTCTTACTAAAAATAAGATCTGCACAAATTGATTTTTTTAGATTGTAGTTCTAGGGCATTGCTCTTTTTCTCTTGTTCCTTTCTTTCCTGGTCCATCATAATTTCCCAACACTAGAAAACAATACACTGTTTGGAGTTTAAACCATAGACCCAACTCTCACGTTAGACATTTTCTATTTCTGAAGGGGTTGGTAAATACTAACTTGAAGTTATCCGTTCATCACGTGCCCCTTCCCATTCTCCTGGGATTAGCTGGAGCACCTCACTGCTCCCAACCACATGCATGGCCTTTCATTAGCGAAAGCTTTGATTATACAGTTTGCTCACTGTTGGACTCCTGAGGCTTGGGTCTGAACCCTGCAATCTGATGATTATCTGATTTTACAATGCAGCTACCAATTGCGGCTAATACTAAGCAAGGGCTTAAGTGCTGCAGCCAAACAAGGAAATAGGCTGTGCCTTCATTCTTGTCATTTGCTCACACAGTGCAGCTAAGTGAGTGCAAACGGTCAAAATTAAACATTGAAAAAGTTCAGTAATAATCTGAAGGATAAAGGCTGCTCATCTTCTCATTTGTCCAGAGGAAAAGACAGAGAACTCAAATCCAGTGGCCAGAAGGCTCGTCTGGAGTGAAGGCACTTCTGGAAAGACCCCGATGGTTACTACTCCAAGGATACTCCTAAGGTTCTAACATTCCTGCCTCTCCTTCTGTAACTTAGTAAATCTAACCAAGTTCTGTCTGGACACCCAGGTACAAATAAAGATATATTTGTACTTATGTGGTGTTGTGTGCTAGGCTTGGGGGAGATGTAGTTTGTGATCTAGGATCTGTTTTCTATTTGATATGTGGACAAACATGGATACTGAATGAAAAAAAAAACGAGGACAAGATTCGTCCTAAGTGTGGTTGAGGAGGTTTATTGTAGATATGAGGGAGAACATGACCAGGGGCATCTGGAAGGACCCATACTGAACTGGGCCAGCAGAATGACCAGAGCCAGGAAAGGAGGGGGTAGGAGGGAGCAAGAGAGGAAGAGAAAAGGGGTGGGGGGTAAGAGAGGAGCGGAAGACCAAGAAACTAATGGACCAAGGGACTAAGAGGACTCATTGCCAAAATAACTGGGTTCTATAGGGCAGAGAAGCTGGGGGAAAGGAAAGCAAGGAAAGGGAAGGAAAGGGAAGGGGTTTAGTGTAGGGTGTGTTGGCTAGGATGACTCCTCTCTAAGGATACTCATCAGAAGGGACTGACGGGGACTGGTGGCCAGAGTCACCAGTCTTTGATATGTCAAACAGTCACCTTAGCTAGCCATTTGTCCCAGATTTCTTGGAGACATAAGAAATGCAAGATTGCCAGTAGTAATCCGAAAGTCTTAAACATGTTCTATGAGACTCAAGGAAAGGAATCAGTTGCTCTGTGTATGTCTGAACCTTCACGGTGACCACTAGTCGCTGGTTTTAAGAGGCCTGGGCAGGAGGGGGACAGTGGTGTGAACAAACATGGGAGCCATCTTCAATGGTGGCGCCCACTCAGACACCAAGCTAGGCGACGTAAATTCTAACAGCAGCACCATATCCCTCACTGCTTCAAGGCTTTTAGATCGGCTCCCCCTCACCACACACACACACACACACACACACACACCGTTCATTCCAAACTTCAGGGAAGGAGAAGCTAAAATGGCTTTTTGGTCCTAGGCATTTTTGAGAAATGACATGCTGCGGGGTGGGGGTGGGGTGTGACATTTGATAGCATTTTCTCTGCTCTCAACCCGGAATGCCTGAGGGCCACTGAGATGGCTAAAGGAAGCAGGCTGAGGAGTGGGAGTTTCCTTTCAACACCAGTATGTGGCCAGAACTCAATGTGCAGCTCTCCACAAAGTCCAACAGAAAAGAATCTGAGGGACAGGAACCACCAAGGCTCTTCAGCACAAAGCAGGTCTGTCCTGTGTCACCCTTTACACACAAAACAAAACACACACACACACACACACAAATCACCATACACTGCACCTAACCAGACCTCCAAACACACAATTCAGTGACAGTGGCCATTCAGAATGGGAGTTGTGGAGTTTTGCATTGGATTCCATGCTTCTCCTTCAAAAATATTTTAATGCGCTTACCCACAAAAAAAATCCATGGCAGAAATAAAAGAATAATTAGCTTTATATCATCTTTCATAACTCATCTCTATTACCTGTGTTCAATCCTTTCCGTCCCCTAATGTCCAGCCTTTCTAGTTCTCTCTCATGTTATCCTGCACTTGTACTTGCATTTGTTTCCATCTGAGTGTCCATTATTGGCTAGATGCCACATCTGAGGGGGAACCTGGTTGGTTTTCTCTTCCTGAGATCGTGTGACCTTTATAATACATCAGTATAAGTCTATCCATTTTCCTGCAAGTTTTGTGATTTCATTTTTCTTTAGAACTGAACAGTATTGTATTGATATATAATTTTTATATCTACTCATAATATATTTTTTATTATCTATTCATCTGTTGATGGACAACTATCTTTGCTGTAGCAAGTAAAGCCACGATAAATGTGAGATGAAAATATGTCTATGGGAAGGGATGGAATTCTCTGAGTGTAAGCCCAGGGGTAAAATAGCTGGGGCATATGGTGGCATTTATGCCTTGGTATTTTTTCACATCTTCATTTGATCAGCCACCCAAGAAGGTGTTAACCTTGTAAATGAGAACACTCAGATTTTCAAAAGCTGTATCCACTATATTTCCTGTCATCACTGATCTCATTAGAAAAAAGGAAACAAAGACATTTAAATCATGTGTATGCACATGTGTCTGTGTGTGGGTTTGTGTATAGATTGAGGTGCAGGTATTTACAGAGGCCAGAAGGGGGTGTCAGATCCCTTGGAGCTGGAGTTAAGCTTGGTAACTAAAAGTTTCTTTCTTTAGTAAGAGTTGAGAACATGAGGCCTATATTTAAGGCTAAGAGCTATACACAACCTCTGGGTGCTTGTGGGTTTGCTGCTTCCGGAGGCCCAGTCCAACAGTTTGGACCTATAGCCCCTTCTTTTTTTTTTTTTTTATTCGATATAATTTATTTACATTTCAAATGATTTCCCCTTTTCTAGCCCCCCCACTCCCCGAAAGTCCCGCAAACCCCCTTCTCTTCCCCTGTCCTCCCACCCACCCCTTCCCACTTCCCCGTTCTGGTTTTGCTGAATACTGTTTCACTGAGTCTTTCCAGAACCAGGGGCCACTCCTCCTTTCTTCTTGTACCTCATTTGATGTGTGGATTATGTTTTGGGTATTCCAGTTTTCTAGGTTAATATCCACTTATTAGTGAGTGCATACCATGATTCACCTTTTGAGTCTGGGTTACCTCACTTAGTATGATATTCTCTAGCTCCATCCTATAGCCCCTTCTTAGAGATTGTAAGCAAGAGCGTATTCGCTTCTAACCCGATAACCAGCGGAGCACCAGAGTCTGTCATTATGAGTAATCCTGAGATGGTTCTCATGGAAAACTGGCCCCTTAGAGCCCCTTCGTCCAGCTCTGTGTGGAGCTGTAATAACGCCATTGCTATCTAGGCACTCATGATGTCAGCCGCCTAAGAGCTAAAAGATTTGGGAATTTCCACCCCGTTGCAGTCTTTAATTTTACAAATATTTCCATTTTGTTCAGTTCAGAAGCCACTGAGCAGCTGTGGGGATGACAGTCCCTGAGTAGCCAGGGCATACCCTGCAGACACTGGCTCAGAGGAAAAAAATGTTATTGGAATGGTTAGTGTTCATAGTAAGGCAGGAGGGTTGAAGGCTATAAAAAGCTTATGTCCACTCTCTCTCTCTCTCTCTCTCTCTCTCTCTCTCTCTCTCTCTCTCTCTCACACACACACACACACACACACACACATATGATGAGTCCCCTTAACAGTAGCCCTTTTCTTATTCATCAGGGAAACAGAAATAAAGAGGAAGCCTTGCATCTCCCCGAGTGGGACCCCAACTAAAAATAAAAAAGAAAGGTTTACACAACAGCGTTGATTAGAGAAACAGAAACTGTTTGAGGAAGACGTGGGCAGAGCTTCCCATGTGCTACAGCTGCCAGTTGGTGCCTTGGGAAAGGTGCCATGTAATTAGACCTGATGATGACCCTGGTAGCATGAACCAGCATGGTAACCCATATCTCATGTTGTCTGTGTGCTCACTCACTTCCTGCTTGGTTATTTCCCCATATTCGTCTCTTGAGTTCCCCCAGAAAATCCTGCCAATAGTGCAAGGCTTTCTGTGGGAATCAAAAGTGGAATTGACACCCGTTCCTCTAAGCAGGCGTGCCCCAGAGTGTCCCTGTCCAGAAAGAAAGCCATCTTTTGTTGCCTAGTCGCAGATGGTGGGTCTGTGAGTTCTCAGTGGCTTCATTTGGAGAGCCCCAAGATGTGTGCAGAGCTCCCAGGCACCCATAGGCAAATGAGAAGCACATATTGAACATTCTTCTGGAATCTGCTAGTTTGATTCCTAAGCGGCACGGGAAGATAGGAGCCAGGGAAGATGTGCGACAGGGGACAATCCATGTCACCACAACGGAAAATATGAACACCAGAAAAATTTCCTATTCTAAACAATGTGGGTTTAAAATATACTCTCTGGAGACTCTCCTGAATGCACAAGCACAGCGCTATTTATAGTGGCTGGTGTGTACTTTACCAAGATTTTTATTCCAACAAAGGAACTGTATGTAAGGTAGGCAGCCATTGGGATGGAAAATACACTCTCATATTTTAAACTTAGTCATTCAGTACTAACCTTAAATGTAGTATCAGAGATCTCACTAATTTAGTAACTAGAAGCAGCCAGTATAAATGAATAAATTCACACACACACACACACACACACACACACACACACACACACTTTAATGGAAATACTGTCTTGAAAACTATGCAAGCATACCTGTTAACTTTCACCAGACCAACAGAAGCATCAAGTGTGTGTTAAAGAAACAAACAAAGGAAAAATTACTTATGATCAGGAAGATAGTTTTTCAATCCAAGTGAATGTTTCTACAGTCATTTTTAAGTGTTTACTAAGTTGTGTTCTCTGGTGTTTAGAAACGAAGCCTTGGAATGTAGCTTACATAGTTCACATGTTAATCAAATCCTTTATTTATATATAGTTCCAAGTTACACTGTCCTACAGTCCTGCTATAAATAGTTAAGAATTCAGCATCAGAGGTGTCCAAATTAACGCAGAGTTTTGACAAGCTTAAGTATGTCTCTAAGACTGCTCAAGAACACTTCATGGCTCAGCAAACAGGAGCCAGGGTCTAATGAGACTCACAAAGACTGTTCATGACTCCTTCACCTTCTTCCCAGACGAGTGGGGATCCACAACACAGATGCGTCTTCCAGCCCCAGGGTACTGACCTGCAGCACTCTTCTGGACCTCCATGATGATAACCTCAAAACCTCCCTAGAACACTCCCAAGCAACTGAGTGAGAGTTCCCTTAATAATATTCTGGAATATTCTACCACCATTCCTGCCTGCTATTTCCGGCTGGCCAAATGACAGCTGCAAATATGAATCTCTCAGACATTCTGGTCAGTGAGGACATTCAAAGGGATGGACTTGATATAAGAATGTGATAGTTTTCATTACATTTTTTTTTCTGTCTTTCGATGAGAATTTTTTGTTTATAGAACAGAATACTTCATTCGTGTTCCCAGCAGGAGACAACATATGAATTCTTTGAACCTATGCATTTAGAAAGGCAAGTCTCCAAGCAGTCTCAAGCAAATAGGCAGTCATTAACATCTTTATCTGAGAGTAGTGATTCTCAACCTTCCTAATGCTGTGACCCTTTTATACAGTAGCTCATGTTGTGGGGACCCCCAACCGTAAAATCATTTTCCTTGTTGCTTCATAACTATACTTTACTATTGATATGAATCACAATGTAAATATCTGTGTTTTCTGGTGGTCTTGGTGACCCCTGTGAAAGTGTCATTTGACCCCCCAAAGGGATCTTGAGCCATGGGTTGAGAAACACTGGTCTAGTGGCAATCTTTTGAGGGTCTCACAATACACTTTCTCAAAGCAATCACTTAAAGTCAAGTGACCTCATTCAGAATGTTGCTTTAACTTAATGAATTATTCAGGGCTCTGTCTACCTACCTGAGTGGAGCAGCCAAAGGAAGGCACTGGAGAGGAGACCTCAGAGGGAATCGGTGGCATTGCAAATGTGCTGGCTCCAAAGTGGAGTTATGAGTTCATCGGGGTCTGCAGTACAATGAGTTAGAGCCCCTCTGTCTATATCACAGTATCTTATGTATAACTACTTTCCACGATTAAAACAGGCAAAGCAGTATTTTGAAATAAAATGTTCCAAAATCATTTTATAAAAATCAGACACAGAACTTTTATTTTACACACACACACACACACACACACACACACACACACACACACGATGCTTCTGAGAAACTTTCATTATTGCTGTGATAGTATTGAAGACACAAATTAAATAATGTGAAAAAGCAAAATTATAATTTCATAAGGCAAAAATTATTTAAAAAATATAAAGAACATACATGAACACCACACCATTCTGCCCTTTCCCCAGAGGACTCAGGATTGGTTTCCTATAAACATCATATATAGCTGTAAAGACAAATTTACTAGTGTTTTGAGGATTTTGATTAGCTTATGTGCCAGATTTTTTTTTTCCAGTTGAAACCAGGATGTCAGGCTCTTAAGAATTTCAATTCCTAAGCTGGATGATGATGGGGAATGCCTTTAATCCCAAGCACTCAGGAAGCTGAGGCAGGTGGATCTCTGTGAGTCTGAGGCCAGCCTGGTCTACAAAGTGAGTTCCAGGGCAGTCAGAGCCACACAGAGAAACCCTGTCTCTAAAGAACACCAAGGACAGCTTGAGGCGTAGTGGCTGAACACATGCTGCTTAGGTACAGCCTTGCGTTCAGATGCTTCACTAAGCACCACAGCGTAGGGTACTTTTAAGAGGCCCTTGGTCCTGAGAAAGCTCGATGCCCCAGTATAGGGCAATACCAGGACAGGGAAGCAGGAGTGGGTGGGTTGGTGAGCAGGGGGAGGGGAGGGGGATGGGATAGGGTGTTTTTGGAGGGGAAACCAAGAAAGGGGATAACATTTGAAATGTAAATAAAATATGAGAGAGAGAGAGAGAGAGAGAGAGAGGGAGAGAGAGAGAGAGATTATAATGTGAAAAAAAAGAATTGCAAGGTTAGTATCAATTGGTCTAAATGGGTCACATTATTAGGAGTGGATGGGGGCGGCGGTGTGAGAAGATACTGTCAATCTAGAAAAGGGAGAGGGGAAGGAAGGAAGAGATTAGGCATGAGTGGGTGAACTTTGTTCTTTTGTGGCTAGATACAAATAAAGAGAACCCCGGGTGACCTAAGAGAGGAGGTTTTCTTCTGGCTCATGGTTTAGGGAATGCAAATCATCAGGCCAGGAAAGGCGTGAGAGTGGAGCCAGATCCAGCCTGTGGCAGTGGGAGTGTCAGGTTGCTCATCCCAAGGGGTCAAGAGGCAGAGACAAGATGCTGGTCTGTTACTCTCAAGCCCTGCCCCATGTCCACGTTCTGCCAGCTAGGCCTCACATCCGAAACGGTTCTACAACTTTCCCAAATGGCTCCACCAGCTGGAGATGAAGTGTTCAAATGCATGAGCCTGAAGGGGGTGGTTCACACTGTAATCACCTGCGACGACTGGAGAGTATCTAGCTTTGTCCATTTCCCTACACCCAAGTTAGACTGAAACGAGACATTTTTAAATATGCATAAAAGCGGTCTGGAGAGGTAGCTCATGGTTAAGATGGCTTGCCCCTGCTTACCGGCCATAGCGGTGTCTTCAGAACCACTTGAATCATGTCAATCTGTTCCTAAAGTTCACTGTAACATCTCAGGATCCATATGTATGCATATTTTGTGTTGTGTTGTTCTAAGAATGTCTTATGTTTTCTCATTCCCCAGCTCATGACCACAAAACCAAAATAGGAGGAATCAAACCATTTTCATTCTGAAGTCTTGTTACTTAGAGAGATATGTAATGGGACACACTGTCAATCAGGAGAGCTGGGACTTCTAGCACGATCTCCTACAGGAGACGATACCTTTAAAGTAATTTGCTAAAGCTTTTAGATCATCTGAATAAATGATACAACTAGACTCATGTAAAAAAAAAATTGGCTTGCCTTGCTGTTCTTCCAGAGGACCTGACTTTTCTTCCCAGAAAGCTAGTTGTGTGGCTCTTGTTCCTCTAGCTTCAGGGGATCCAGCATTCTCTTCTGGCCATAAGACATATGCATAAAACTCTAAGAAGTGTTTTTAAGTAGCCTTCAAACTAAAAGAACTTTAATAGGAAATACAGAAACAAAATTCAATACCAAAGCCTTGTCCCACCCCCCACCCCCTGTTTCTGTTCTTTTTCTTCTTTTTGGAGTAATCAATCTTCTAAGAGAACTTTTTTGGGCAAATGTAAGTACCTTAATGATTTATACAGTTTCAAAAGAATGTTTCATTTAACTTCCTAATGGAAAATAATGTTCTGCTCAGACATCTTAAAATGTATTTTTAAAGACTTGTACTTGAGACTCAAGGTCATGATCTAAGCATTCTGAATAAGTGTTTTCATGTGTCCTTGTCTGTAGTTTAACTGTCGATGGGCCTTGGTATTAAATCATGGGGGAAAAACATCAATGGTACAGCTCTAGAAGGGGATTTTGGTGGATCAAATGGATTTTTAAAACTTGCTTGTTTTTCTAGAGCAGTAAAAATATTTACTTTCAAATGTCTAATCATCGGGATATTTCAGAAGCCCATAAAAATGTATTACTGATGAAAACAGCTAGCATGTTTTCTTTCCCTTTATTTATGTCTCCAAGCCTTGGAATCTGATAACAATTCTACAATAGAGGCCTTTCTTCTGATGGAAAGAGGAGATGCCGCTGGGTGTGGATAGCGTATGCCGGGAATGTAGTGAGTTCATAGCTTGAAAAGTGAGAGCCCTGGCTCTCTGCTTGGTGCAGAGGGAGTCGGACACAGAGTGGGGCCACCAAGGATCTGTGCCCAGACAGAAGCACCACTGAGGGTTGTTTCTTGGGAGAAACACCGGAGCTCAGACTCTGGTCCGCTAAGTGTGAGAGAACGGCTTGGTGTGAACTCTTGTTGCCTCTTTTGCCCAATAGAACCTTGACATCCATCAAACTCACTCACCCGTCTTCACAAAATAGCAAATCCTGGCTTCCTTCTTCTCAGAAGGCCACTCACCTTCCCTGAGAAATTACTATTATAATGTTAATTTTTTAGGTTGTGTGTTGCAGAGAATCAAATGAACTCATAATCATTAACAGTGATATCTACTGATGTAAAATGCTAAGCACTGTGTTAATGCTTCCTTATCTCTCCTCGTCCTCTAAGAATCCATGAAGTGGTTACTTTCATTGCCGTCATTTAATACAGGGGCAAGCAGAAAATTGGAAAGATTGGTCATCTTAACAGTGCTCAGCCTTATGGGATAGGCCTAGGATTGATACCACAGGTCCTACTGCCAAAGCCTAGGACCATAATTGATAAGCTTACAATCTTTGATCATGATGCCTCTTAGTGTTCCTTCATTTATATAGAACAGTGGTTCTCAAACTTCCTAATGCTGTGACCTCTTAAAGCAGTTGCTCATGTTGTGGTGACCCCCACAACCATAAAATTATTTTATTGCCACTTCATAATTGTCATTTTGCTACTGTTATGAATCATAATGTAAATATGTGCTATGCAGGACATCTGATATGTGACCCCTGTGAAAGGGTTTTGCAGTCCCCAAAGGGGTTACAAGCCATAGATTGATAGCTGCTGTTATAGAACATACATATCTACCTATACATCTGTATTTATGTTCTTATGCCTTCCAGCTATGTTTACTGCTGTGCTGTTATTAGTCTCCATTTACCGAATACATTTCAAAGGTCTAGAACATCTCTGTACTAAAGTAGGAAAAAATGCGTCTGCAAAAGTATAGATCCTTCCCTAAATGCCTTGTGTACCCACACTCAGCACAGAAAGTCCAGGCCGATGTAAAGGAAGTGACACAGGTGGCTCCAGATTTGTGATGATGAGAATGTTGCCCCGAGAAAGCCAGAGTTGCCAGCGGAGTGTGTGTGTGTGTGTGTGTGTGTGTGTGTGTGCATACGTGTGTATGTGTGTTTGTGTATGAAGTAAAACCCAGAAACAGAAAGAGAAGCAGAATAAATGTGGCCATCTGTTTATTCCCATGAGGCTAGTAGAGAATAAAAGCAGCAAAAGTAAATATCTATTTACCTCTTCATTTGCTCAAACAGGCAATTGACTAAAATGCTATTGAACTTGAAATGCATCCACACAATGCCTTTTGCTTAGAAACATTACATTAGGGATTTTCTCTGGTTATGCACAGATTCCCTTCTGTCAATCAAAATATCTTTCTTATGCTTTTGGTCAAGACCTCTCTAATCTAATGTGACCTTCCTGACTCCGTTCAGGTAACTGTTGGTCTCTATAGGTCTGTATAGAACCTTGCACTTTATAGATACTCTTTCTATATGTAGATGTGCATTCGTTATAACACTTCATTTATTTATCTGTTTTTATGGTGCTGGAGATTGAAGCGAAAGCCTGAATATGCTGGTCAAATATTCCAACCCTGAAGGAAATAGCCAGCCCTCTGCCCCCAACAGAGCATAGAACAAAAGAGATGCGTGATAAAATGTGTTGAGAAGAAACGAGTGCTTCTGCAGCCTCTACCCTGGAACAGCTCTATCTGCATTTATCCTCCTGCCATTCCAAAGCTGGCATGACTTCTTTTTATTCTCCATATCCAGACGACAGTTAAGTCTTCCCCTGCCTGGCCCTAGGTATATTTTATAGGACCTTAGAACTACCTTTTTTTTTTCAAAATGTAAGATTCTGTATTACTTATTTGATTTCAAATCAAGAAATATCCCGACCTATTACGAACAAGAGGAAATGACCTCTGATTCCCCTGAGAAAGCACTCATTCCTGTGACAAAGGAAGCCAGGGTCTGGAGTTAAAGGAAGAGGAAGGGACTTGCCTAAGGTCTTGCATGCCCTTTGTCCTGAGATCTGAACTATGATTTTAGATAGCTCTTGATTCCTGGTTTGGCCATCTGTTTCCTGGACACACCCTGAACTGGCCATGAGAGCTTGCTGGACTGTAAAGTCTGACTTTCACTACTGCTATAATGATCATTTTACCAAATGCTAATGGGCTTGACCTAATTCCAGCACAGCAGACCTATACAGTGGCCCTTGAAACACGAACAGGTAAAGCCAGTACAAACATAGGGCCACTGATAAGCACAAGCAGAAATGTAGACGGAAATGCTGGTTAACAATATTTGGATACATTTGTGTTATTAGGAGCCTAATTGAGCTTTGGTACACAGGCTTTCTACAACCAACATTCACAGAAGATAAATCCTTGTTCACACATCACCACCATGCTTTCGTCCTGGAAAGCATGAATGGAGCGGCTGTGTGGTCAGTTCTTAAGAGTTCTGGCCAAGAGAAAATAAGGCTCATTGACTCTAAGTCCCGGTCCGGCTTACACCACTGTGAGATGCTTCTCTTACTGGCTGTAGATGCAGAACTCCGTCTAATGCGGTGCTCACTCTCTGCTCTGCCATCCCTCTAGCCCCAGCACTCTTTAGGCTACACCTCTGCTCCTCCATCTTCTGTACTCTTGTTTCCCACAATTCTCTGAGATACAGAAGTGTTTATCTGCGATCACCTTCATCTCTCCGTCTCTGTTCAGACACTTCGTCTTGGTTAGTTCTCGGCAGACATTTGCCGGGTAGACTGAGAGCTCAGGAATCCAGGAGAACCCAAGTGCTTTAAGCAGAGGAAGTAAGAGGTGTGTCCTCCTGTCTGGGTGGTGTCCACATGCCTTTAATGTCCTCTCCATTCCAGGTCTAACCCTTCCCTGGGTCTCCATCTCTCTGCTATTTTTCTCCCTGTGATAAGTTTCCATTATGCCTTTATGACTTCTTACCCTTTCATATTGACTTTTTGGGGGATATGACTTCGGCTTTTTTTATTGCCACGACAATGGGTTTGACCCAATTGACCTTTCTTATAAGATTTTTCTCTTCTTTCAAATAAAAATCCAAGTTTCCTATCTTCTAACATCTGGGGAAAATCCCCATGCTGACGTGGTTTCTACCTGAAATTCAACACTATGACTGTGACAACCAAGGCCAGAGTTTTCTCACCTTTCTCTGCTGGAGACGAGGCAGAGACTTTTCTTGGCGGTGCCTGATAAAAATGTGTGGAGAAAGGATGGAGGTACCTGTAGCTCTGAACCTTGGAACTGCTCTATTTTAGGTTAATTTACTATAGTCATTCAAAACTGGAGCTTAGAGTCTTCAGACTTTGAGTTTTCTCTGCTCTTGACAGGCTTGCTAATTGCCACATGGGATCTCTTTCCTCCCAGTGACTTTTCTGATACCAAATCTATCACGTCTCTATATCTCAGTCTACTGTACCTAGTTTTTACCACCACACTCTCATCCCATGTAACTCCCTAGTGAGGGTCCTAAGATGTCCTTCCTCAAGTTGCCTGCAACAGATTCTCTCTCCCCTGAGCTCTACTTGTCTCATTTTCTCCCCTAGTCGGCCTCTCCTATCCCACCCCATCATTTCTATTGATAAACTGTATTCCTCATGGTAACTTTAGGTTCACAGAGAAGTTGAGTGGAAATGACAGTGTTCCCATGCTCCCCTGTCCCCTCCCCAGCCACAGCCCCTGTCATTGTTAGCATCCCATACACAGTGGTGCACTTGTTACTGTGGGTGGCGTAGGTACAGTCACATGCCATTCCACTCTGGTTCTGTCGTTGCATTGAGTTCCATCACAATGGCATCCGTCTGCCATCATACCATCTCACGGGTGGTTTTGCGGGTCTAACATCCCATGCTCTGCCTGTGTCCTCCTCCCTCACCCCTCTCCAGCTCCCGGCAGCCACTGGTCTTTTTGCCATTTCCGTAGTTTTGTGTGCTTTAAATTTTTATTTATTAACTATTACTTTAAATTTGGATAGATACATATTCTATGTTGGATGCATTCCCCTCTGTCCCTCCCTTCCTCCTTTTATTTTATCCCCTCTTCTGTTTTTTTAGACTGCTTCCGTTTTTTTGTATCTCCACTATTACTTCTTCCACAGCTATGGCAACTCCCAACACAATTTCTGTGAGTAGTTTATCATCCCAGGGTGATGCTAGTCTTTCCTTCTCTCGGCATTCATGTTTACTTCCAGCTATATAGCTGATGCTTACTGCTTAGATAGGATTGTTATTAAAAATAATAACAACAGCTATTAGTAATGCTGTCGCATTAGTAATTCAATGTGTCAGCTACAGGCTAAGGTCATTTATAAATTTAATCATCTTCATGACAACCACAGAAGTAGGATTAGATGTAGATAGTACGCTGATTTTATATAAGACAGCCATGACTTAAAGAGAGGCCACTTGCTCAAAGCTACATAGCTCCTAAGTGGCAGAGCCATGCTGTGATCCTTAGTCCACAGTGCAACAAGCACACGTGGAGACACCCCACCGACAGCCATGCTCATCCAGACTTCTCACCTTTGGATCCTTCATGCAAGTCAGTAGAATAGTAGACCATGAGACCCTGGCACTTTTTATTACAAGTTTAGGTTTTCAGTTTTGTTCTGCAGGGCTGTGGTAGGGTCATTTGTACCCATCATGCTTTGTGTCTGGCATGCAAAACTGTGGGGCTTTTCTCTCCTGGCAACTACTTGGTATGCCTACCTTGAACTACTGACCTAAGCCACGTTAGAGGCCACTGTCCTTCCATCTGAGGCCTGAATGCTAAGATGCACATTTCCACTCTCTATGTCACAGGTCAATGCTTCCTTTGTCCAACCTTCCCCTAAGTCGACACCTCAAAGGCTTCTTCACATGTTAAGGTGGCTCCCAACTGTCTCCACACCCTCCTCGGTAACTCAGACCTTGGTAGTGAGCGTTCTGATTCAGATGGTCAGGTGAAGGCACTTTTCTAATAAGAATCAAATCCGAAATAAGACTCATCTGGGGCCTGCTGACTGCTTCTGGTAGCCAATGTTAGGCATTTTCTGTCATTTCAGTGTTATTTTAAGCCTTTATGTTCATGCATTCTCTTTTACAATTACAAATTCTACAATGTCCAGTCTCCATAAATATACAATTATCTGATTCTTCTCTGATCTCCATTTTTCTTGAAATGTGTTTTCTTTTCTTAATGCAAAATTTAGACTTTTAGCAGGAAAAATACTTAACATCCCTAACTGTTTTTACAAATAGCTTGCGATGTGGCCACATTTGGCCCTTCAGAGGGCAGAGTCATTGTGATCAGAAAACAAGGTTGCTGATAATGTATGTAATGTCAACCTGGGTCCTTACCTCTCTGCTTCCAACCGCATCTCCTCCCTCTTTTGTCTCCTGAGTTCTCTGCGACGTTCAAAATCATCCATAGTGAGGTTTCGGGTTTAGGGAGCCCAGATGCTATCTTGATCTAAAGGAAGGAGGCAGAGTCAGGATTACCAAGGAGTCACCAGCCCCTGTATTAGTCCCTCCCATTTCACCCCATCCTCTTTTCTTTATTTTTAAGAAAAATACCTTACAACACTACTAAAGCAACCAGTGGTCAATTTCTGACCCCAAACAGACTGCACCTTCATTTTTAAAGCTATTAAAGTAAATAAGAGCACAGATTACATTTAAAAAGTAAGAAGGAATCTCAGGAGACAGAAATATTGATCGCACAACCTCGGCTGGATGATCCAGCCCTTTGTGACTCGCTGAACTCCAGACGACACTTAGACCCAAATGAACAAAGAACAACACAGACGGGGGAAATAAAGACAGAGAGGAAAACAGGCAAGAAAAGAAGTGTGTGTGTGTGTGTGTGTGTGTGTGTGTGTAGGGGCAGACAGAAGAAAGGAAAAATCAGACAGTGCTGCATGCAGGCATCGTTTGCATATTCTGGAAGACAGCACTGTTTTTTTTTCTTCAAAGTATGCAGAAATCATAGGAGAAAAACAAAATCTCCAGAAAGCAGTGTTTTAGAAGGCAGCAAAGTTTTGATCAAGCTGTCTTCAGAGCTCAAAAATCCCGGCTCTCTCCATATCTAATCCAACCATTTGACCCTTTCCTACCTCCTCCGAGAGGACTTTGATTCTGGAAGAATTTCCAGCTCTTCAGATGCTGAGCCTGCTTCCACTGTGTATCTGTGCCATGCAGTCAAATATTCCAGAATCTCCCTTCGGCCCCTAAACCCAAAATGACTCCCAGGAAAGGGGAAGTGGGCTCCTGTCCCCGCTTTGTTTACAGAGCTGTCAGTGGTTAGTTAAACCAGCCTGGAATCTGGCATTTAAGGCGTGCTGTGCTGGAAGATTGTTTCCTGTGCAGAGCAGGAGGCCTCCACTTCCTCTGGATTCCTAGGCGCTCGCTCGGGCTGCACTCAGCTCACAAAAATACTTTCCAGCGCCTTCTATGAAGATGATCTGAGCCATTTGTCCAGAGCAAGCAAATCGGTGTGGCAAACAAAACCCCAGAACCATCATAGGATGGAATCTTTGTTTGGAAAAGATTTCAGGAAAAAAAAAAAGAATCTGAAATAAATTGGCAAAGGAGGGTTTTGCCCTCACCACTTTTATAGTGCATAAAAACAAAAATCAAATCTTAGCCAACAAAAATAAAACCATGCAATGTTTGAAATTTTTCACACTTTATGCATCCTCTATGGTATTAAACTTTTTATGCATCTTCAGAAACTTGGATTTGGGTTTTTATTGGAAGTTTTAAAAATAAAATTTCAATTGTTTTGTTTCACTCTGACAGGAGGGTTCCCTATCCCTTCTAGTCATGAAAGAAACAAGGTTTTCTTTTTGCATTTCACCAAACAGATTTTTCTCAGACCAGATGTGTCAGAGCATGCTCATAGGCATAGGACTTGAGAGACTGAGGCAAAAGCATTCTGAGTTCAAATCCAGCTTGAGCTAAAGAGTGAGAACCTGTTTCAGAGAGGAAAATAAAAAACTCCCTTCTCACCAACATCCCTACAACTCTATACATTCTAGTCTGAACTCTCCATAATTATTAAAATAAAAAATAAAAATGATCTGAAGGTTTCTATGAGACCATCTGAAAATCTTTCTTCTGTCTGTTGTTCTGACCAAGTGCAGGGATATGAAGCAGCCATGGGAACAGTAGACCAAGCTGGTAAAGTAAGCTGGGGAAATTCTACTTTCTTGTGTGTGTGTGTGTGTGTGCTATATATGTGTGTTTTGTATCTGTGTGTGTTCATGTATGTGCATATGTATGTGTTATAGGACACCCACATATCATATTAATTCTGTATATATTTTATATGCATATTCATATATATATATGTATATATATATATATATATATGTATATATATACATATATATATGTATATATATACATATATATATATAGTTTTTGTTGCATAAAACCACTTCTTATAACTATAGCAATAGTTATGGAAGAAAGAATTCTGCCTATGAGCAAACTGTTCTTGCTTTTAAATGTTTTGATAACGGGGACACCCCTTCTGAGGTGGTTAGTGCTCCTGCCTATCAAACCTAGATAGACATTTGCTGCTTAGCAGTCCCAGAGCTATGCTTATTCCTGTATCTTGGAAGGGTCAAAGAGCATTGAACAAGGAGCCCTGAGCCCTGAGGCCCGAGCCCTGAGCCCTGAGCCCCGAGCCCTGAGCCCTGAGCCCTGAGAAGATCAGAAAGGCATTGGTCTGTAGAAACAGCAGTACAGGTAAACAGAACAGAAGCTGACAACCCCATGCATTTAATGTAGCTGAAGATCCTTGCTGGCTCTCCCTCACACAAATCCTTTCTTCAATCTGCCCTTTTACTCCCTACCTTTTATTACTTACTTGGATCCCAGCTTTCTTTCCTGACCATAGAAAAGCTACTTATGATTTGGCTATAGACTGTATCTATGGATACAGTCAGGGAATAAGGGACCACAAAAATGTATTCCTGCATACAACTCTAGATCAGTGCCTTTGTGGACTATGTTCTGTGAATATCTGGTAGAAAGAAAACACATTTGTGCATTGAATAGTCTAACTCTCAGTTGCTCTGTGTGTGTGTGTGTGTTTATTGTGTTAATGTGTGTTTGTATATATGTGTGCATATGTCTGTGCATCTGTGCTTATATGATATGTGTTTATATGTGTATGTGTGTATTGTATTATATGTTTGCATGTGTATGTGTTTGTGTGTGCATATGTGTATGTGTTTATTTGTATGTGTGTTTGTATGTTTTGTATGTGCCTGTATGTATGTGTGTGTATGTGTGTGTGTGTATGTTTGTGTGTGTATTTATGTGAGTGTTATACGGCAGCAGGGTGCATTTGTGAAAATGGCTCTTGGCTGGTCTTAAAGCAAGACACCCTTATATCACACTATTCCTGTGTAGGAGGAGCCATGTCTGGGTAGAATTTTAAGTGATTCTCCCACTTAAAACAGCCCACATGTCCCCGGATAGGAATGCCTCATTTCTTCTCCTTCCCCCAGCCAGTGCTGAGTACATTACAGGTAAATTGGTTAGGAAGTAACTCAAAACAAACAGAGTGGGGAAATGTCCAGGCAGAGAGGATTTAGCAGCCATGAAGCTCTTATCTGTCACAAGTTAGACAGAGCACAAGAGGAAAAAGCAAGCTAAAGGAGGTATCCGTGTGAGTGACAGAACGTCCTGACAAATTAGGGAAATCTAAATGTGGGGCAGGGATTACTATCACACTGTTCAGAGAACTATGATGGGACTCCTTTAGTTAATAAATAAATAGTCCTTGCAAAGACAGATATATCTTTACCCAGGGCTGTATTGGTCTTTCTGATAAGGTTTCTGACATTGGGTTTTCTTAAAAGCTGGCCTGCTCTGTGATGAAGGAGGAATTTGGTGCTGTGGGCTTCTGGAAGTACGTGCACACCACCTTTTCCTTGGCTAAAGATTCTACAGCGCTCATGGTGCAGGTTGAGAGGCAGCATAGGACCTGAGTCCTTTCCTCCACAACTCACCAGCACCTCAGGGTCCCAAGCATTCCTTTCCTCTTCCTGCATTTCTAAAGGGTGTAGGGGGAAAGCTTATGTGTGTGTTTTCTTCTTCCTCCCCTCCCCCTTCCTCTTCCATTGTGTTCCTCTCTCCCCCCATAGCTGGCCTGGAACTCATAGAGATCCTCCTGCCTCTGTCTGACTTCTGATTCTTCTCCATCTCCTTCTCAAGATTGGGAATGAAAGTATGTCTGCATTCGTAAATCCAATTTGATTATTTTCCTCAAAAACTTGAGTTTAATTTCTGATTAGTATCTTTTAACCAAGAAGTTGTTCTTTTGTAGTGTGTGTGTGTGTGTGTGTGTGTGTGAGCACGTGTGCATGCGCACATGCACATGAGCACACTAGATAGTGATGTTCATTTTTTAATTAAAAAATCAAAAAAATTGTTCATTAACAATAATATATTTTAGAATAATACCAAAGCAAAACAAACAAACATGTTTCTCAGTGTTTTCAGATTCCAGCTATGTTATTCCTTGAGATTCAATTGAGGGATGATCAATTGTTATTTCTAGTTTTCAAAATCATGTTTTTAAACATCTAACAATCTTCATACCCTATCACTTGAATACCTAAAATTTATATTTAAAGAAGAAAGTATACATGCTAGGTGTGGTGGTACATATCTAGTTCCAGCACTTTGGAGGAAGAGGCAGAGGGATCTCTATGAGTTTCAGGTCAGCCATAGCTACATAAACAGACTCTGTCTCAAAAAAACCTGACCCCCCCCTTAAAAAACTCAAAAGAATAAAATATATGAAGTTCAGTACTTTGGAAGAACTGTGTTCCATGAGGACCTGCTCTTCTATGCAGTTCTTTGTGGAACTCTATCACTTTCTATCTGCTTTTTGAGATGAGGTCTCACATTGAAACTAAATCTCACCCATTCAGTCAGATTAGCTGACCCTCAAGGCCAAGGGACCCTGTGATCATCCCTTCAGATGGGATCACACATACAGTCCCAGCGTCTTGGGCAGGTGCTGGGGGTCTGAACCCAGGCCCTTAGGCCTGCATGCCAAGCATTTTACCAATGGAACATTTCCTTGATCCCAAGAAATATGGGATTTTGTTTTACATTCGTAAAACTGTTGTTATTCTTCTCTCTGGGCCTATGGCCTAACTGTAGATATTTCCAGAAAAATCTTTCAAAAGGATAAATCTACGTCTGCTTTCATATGGATCAGGATGTGTGGCAAGCATGGGCTGTCTTAGATGTATGTGTGCTTGCACATGGACCCACGCACACGTGTGTACACATGGAGAAGGAGAAGGTCCTGGGTAGGGTTTCCAACCTGGCATTCAGTTATGAGAGGATGAGACCTTTGTGGAGAACTGTGCCCTGCGAATTCCAAACCATCTGAAATCAAAGAATGAGTAAACAGGAAATGAGGAAATCCTCAGGATGCGGGGCCGTTGCCCCAGCTATCTTAGCATTAGTAAGGATAAAGTCTCAAGGATACTGAAGGAGCTAATGGAAGGCTCCCTCAAGGAGCGCTTACTCGAGTTATCCTATATGAGATTCTCAGCCATTTTTTTTTTAGCTTTTAAAACTTTTGATCAATAAATTCTATTTTTCAGAGCATAGAACAAATAGAAAGAACAGATTCTTTCCCCTCCCTCCCTGTTCCCTGCTCACTTGTCCTAGTTAGGTTTAATTGTGCCCTGCAGAGAGTGAGACAGAGACAGGAGAAACAGAGACAAAGAGACAGAGGCAGAATATTGAAACTCTAGTCTCCCACCTCAAAATGTCTTCTTATTTGGAACAGGGTCTTGGCAGATGTAGCGGAGGTAAGACTGACCCTATTCCAATACCAGGGTGTCCTTATTTTTGTTTTAAGAAAATTTGGTACAAAGGGACACACAGACAGAGGAAGGGTCATTTGGAGACACAGAGGGAACACCATGAGGTAGAGAGTGAGGAAGGGCGCAAATCCTTCCTTGTCATCTTCAGAGAGAACCTGGCCTTGCCTAGCACTTAAGGGAAGTCTCCGAACCTCCCGTACTGTGGCGCTTTGTCACAGCAGCTGCAGGAAACACACATGCTTCATTTCTAATATCGCACAGGACTGTAGTACATGTGTTACAGTTGACAACCTCATGCTAATGCACACTCGAGTCCATAGAGAACACTCTCTGTGATCATGTGACATGCATACTGTCATGTGTTCACACACCATATAGAATAGCTTCATGGCCGTGGACCCTCCACCCCAACCCCGTGCTTCATCTATCTCCTCTATCTCCCTCTTCTTCTCCTCACCCATCCCTGAACTTCGGTCCTTTCATGCCTCTGTAACGTTGGCCTTTCCAGAGTGTCATAGTCCCAGAATATTCACCATTTGATGTCCTCTTCAGACAGGCTTCTTTCACTAACAATAAGAATTTATTCTTCTCCCATGTTTCCTTATTTTTACATGGTCTTCTACGTCTCAGACTTACTGTGTAGCACAAGCTGGCTTGAGCCAACCTTTCTGCCTTAACCCTCCAGGATCCAGGACTACAGGTGTGTACCACTATGTTCAGCTTCTTCCAAACCTTTCCATAACTGCATAGCACTGCTATGTTTAAAAAGGCAATTTATGAGATAGCTTTTATACAAAATTTCAGACCTATGTGCTTAATCACTATACTATTCTTAGGATAGTCTAGTTATTGTTTTATTTCAGAGAGTGCCTTTGAACGGTTCTGAGAACGGTCAATGTCCTACAATTTAATTCTTGGACGGTGGGAGTTTAGATCAGAGTGTCCTTTAAAACACTCCTCCCTTCAGTCTTAAGTCTATTTAAATCAGAGAGCTAACATGTCACAAAAGATCTCTTATTACTGCTTTGTGTGGGGTATTATGGGATAGCGAGATGTATGACACCATGGTGGTGTATCTTAAAGTTTCATATCTTTGATGTCTTAAAAGTGTCTTCTCTCATATCACACCTTCTTTCTTTCCCACTCCTTTCTTTTGCCCACCCCAACCCTGTCATACCTTCTTTATCTTGAATTTTCTCTCTTTAACTCACTCTGTCCTCAGCCTCATATGTAAACATCTGTCTACCATTGCAAGGAAGTCCGTCACTAGACAAGACCTTTTAAAACTAGTTTTTTAAAGATTTATTTTATTTTTTACTATGTGTATGAGTTTTTGTCTCTGTATGGTATGTGCACTTGAGAACAAGTACTGAGAAAGGCCAGAAGAGGGTATTGGGTCTCCTGGAGCTAGAATAACAGAGAGTTGCAAGTATCCAGTATGGTGCTGGGAGCCCATATTGATGGACTTCTGCAAGGGCATGAAGCACTCTTACCTGATGATCCATCTCTAACTCCTAAACTACTTTTGCACCCAATGAAACTCCACAAAAGTGTCTATATAAACAATACCCAGCACACAATTTACATGCCACTACTGTATGCTTAAAAGTAGAATGCAACAGGAATGTGAAGGGGTGTTTGCCTTCCCGGAAGCTGTATTTATTTACATTTCTCTTTCTCATATTTCTTCAAGCTTCTGTCTGGCTCTTGCCGCTACGTTTTGGATAGGGCTTTGGTCTTTGATATGGTGACATTAAAGGGTGGTGAAACTTTAAGAGGAGGGCCTTAGTAGACGGTTACAGAGACCATGAGACCCTGAAGTTGGAAAAGAACTAGGGACAGTCTCAAAGGACCCTGGATCGCCCACTTGAGCTGCTATTAAAAAAAAGTGTGACTGGCCCTTCCTGCTCTCTGGTTTCTTGTCTTACTTTGAGAAGATCTTCACCTACAGATACTCCAGCCACTGTGATACCATCCACCATGATGTCTTCACTGAGCAGAAGCCGGTTCCCTTTTAATAAACATTTATCCCCCTGCATTTTGTTAAAGCAGAAGAAAATACATTAACATACATGCAGGTCTATTATCTGCTTCTACCTTGGGTCATGCCTATCACTGACTTCCTGTATATGTTCTCACAATTTGGGGCTTTATGGGAGAAAGTCAGGGGCATAGTTTGTCTATTCTAAGGATTTGTTTTAATATCAGCTGGGCTGTGGCTGCAGCCCAGGAACTCTTCTCTTCATCAGACAGCTCTCAAGTGATTTCTGGTTATCATACATTCCTGTAGATTCTCCATTGTTGCTCCTCAGGGCATCTTTACTTAGTTGAGTTCTTCAACTGTCCCCTTTATAAACTTCTGCCAAACAGTGCCCTGAACTTAGGAGATTGAAAACAAAACAAGACAAACAAACAAAACAAAACAAAACAAACTCTCTGAGATTTTTTTCTCTGCAACTGAGATAGTTGGACCAGATAACATTCAAAGACTCATCTTTCTCCCTAGAGTGCTGTGGGTATATTCCTAGTCTCCTGTCTAGTAAGGATGAAACGCTAAGCAGGGCATACCCATATTTTCTCTTTTAAGTATAAATTATTTAGATACAAAGTAGGTTTTTTTAAAAAAATATCTTATGATGTAGAGATAGCTAATTTTCCTTTTAAGCTGGCAGTACATCAGAGATTTAAAGATGTGCATCTGATCAGCTTTCAAATGCGTTTCATGTTTTTCCCACATGATGCATTTGTTAGTTCTACCCCATCTACCTGCAATGAGCTCTCTGGATCAATGATCCAGTCATCAATTCCTGACTCAACTTCCATCGCTATCATGATGCCCAAATGAGGACCTCCTTGGATCCATAACTCATTTCAACAATTAATTATCTTATCATATCCATAGCTCATCAGTCATTTTCCTTAAGTGACATTTAGTACTTTATTGATATTTTACTTCTCAAGCATTTTCATCCCTGAGGCCACTGAAGGATAATTTAGTCATATGAAAACAAACCCTTCATGGCTGGCCCAGAGCAGGCTCTCAGGGGTTGCACCTCATTTTAGTCAATGCCTCTTTATACTATATTTCATCATTTTGAGTATAGGAAACACACTCCTATACTCAATTCATCTCTCTCTGCACTTTATTAACTGTAGTGTTTACAAAGTGAATCAAAGACCCTGGTACTTGATTATATATGAATCTCAGAAGTTATGTAAACGCACATCTGCAGTAGTTCCGCAGTAAATCTGACAGTGTTTTCTTTATGACTGCAGAAAACGAACTTTTGTTCTTAAAAAGGAAAAAAAAATCGATTCATCAAGTTGCTCTACTCTTTTCCAAACTGAAGAGTTCTTTTGAGACTTAAAAACCAAATAAACAAACGGGTTGTAATGAACAGTTTGGACTTAACTTTCTCTCAACCTTTACCATCTTGTTCCAAAAGTCTGTGCTACTTAAAAAATACACGTGGTCATCAGAGCACATTTTTCCAGACCTGTAACATGGCAATAAGACTGCAAATGGCCAGCCCAAGGATGCTTGCTCTCTCAATTTCTTTCTGCTCTCTAACCACTGGGCTTCAAAGCACAAAGCCCTCTAAGAGGCTAGCAGGCTAACCTACTTTGCCCTTTCTCACTGTTCAGGATTAAAAGCACCTTCTCTCCATCTGCATTCTCCGTCTGTGAAGCAGGAGACCCATTGGCCATCACACTACTCAAGGCAATGTCTTTGAAACCACTCTTCCACCTTCTGGAAGTTGGCCAATGTGTGACTGTGAAATGGTGCTGTTTGTATCTCCTGGCCTTGGAGAGGAACACTTGGGAAGACAACATGTCTAATGACTGTAAGTAACACCTTAAAGTGTCACCATGAATAGTAATGCCATCATTTGGATGCTTTCTGTTTCTCAAATCTCTGCGATTTTCATTATTTGATCTTCTCAAGTACAAAGAGGAAATTCAACCCCATTTCAAGAAATAACATGGAGAAATAGGTAAACTTGAACCACAGCACATACGTAAGAGACCAGGAGAAATCCTTGGACCAACTTGAAAGTTGTATAGAAGGAAAAATGTAGAAAACCATACATCTGGTCCCCTGTAAAACTTGAGTTGCTTTTCTTTAATATGCTCAAGGGGAGTCAGACTGAAAGGAACATGTTAATACCAAGTAAGACTCAACCTGTGGGTACTGACGTTTTCTTGGACTCTAGAAAAAGTCAATGCCAGAGGTTAGCCCTAAGGCAAAGATAGAGGTTCTCTACTAACTATATCCATGTGATGCAAATTAATATACAGATTTGCTAAAACAGATTTTAAAAAGTCTGAATGTTCTATCTGCATATGTTTGTCAATAACAGAAGCATTATGTAATTATCAGACATAATTCAAACGTCAAGAAAGAGCTGGCTCTGATAGAATGATCCAAGGATTCTCACAGATTAGGCAACTGGGAGGCGAGGTGTATACTGAGAGGTGAACCCCCGTCCCTGGAAAGAGTAGAGAAGGCTGTGGTTTGCATGTGAAATGTCCTCCCTAGGCTGGGCATTCTGAGCACTTCTCCCAACTGCTAGGGCTATTTTGGAAAGCAGTCGAACCTTAAGAGAGCGGAGCCTTGAGAGAGGACATACTCACTGGGGGTGGGTCCTGAGATTTGATTGGCAGCTCTGTGGCCCACTTTCTGCTTCCTGACTGCAGACAATAGTGCAATCACCCACCTGCTTTTTCTGCCACTATGACTTTCCTGTCATGACTGGTGACATACCTCATTAAACTGAGTCAAAAAACAAAAAAAACAAAAAAACAAAAAAACAAAAAACAAAAAAACCCTTCCTTTCATAAGTTTTCATAAGTTGTGTTTGCTGGGTATTTTGTTCTAACAATGACAAAATTAGAAGAGATGATATGGCCATTTGTGTTAAAGTCAAAAAGATTTTTAACTGTATAAGTCTGTGTTGTCCAGTCTGCTCATTTAAATTTAAATAAATCAAAATACATTGAAATTAAAAATCAAGTTTGTTAGCATCACTAACCTCAAGTGCTCACAAATCACATCTGTTTAGAGGCTGCAGAAATCTTCAGATAACGGAGCCAGGTGTAGTGACCCACATTTTTAAATCGCAAGGCTTGTCAGGCAGAGAGGAAGGCAGATCTCTGGTGAGTTTGAGGTCAACCTGGTCTATGTGGTAAGTTCCAGGATGGTCAAAGCTACAGAGTGAGACACTGAGGCTTCCTGCCAGTCAACTTAGCCTGAGCAGTGAAACTAGACTCCAATGAGAGCCTCTGCCTCAAAACCACCAAGGTAAAAGCATCCAGAAAAATGACATCTGAGGCTGTCTCTTGCCTCCACAAGAGCACATGGACCCACTCATGCACACATGTAACACATATGCACACACACAGGAGCATTAATAAACTGTGAGGTGTGCCTAGAGATCCTCATCTAGAAGCAGAAGTATTCCCTAGGTTTTCCCATTGGTGCCCTCTATAGTCCTGCAGTCCGGCTTTGGGTGGGTCAGCGTTGCTTGACAAGGTACTGCTACTAAGGCAGTGAAATGATTCCAAAGAGGCCAGTGTGTCACCTGAATAAAGATCACTCTTCACACTGAGTGACGGGGTCCCAGATTGCTTCATCTGGAAATAAAGATCAGAAGGTTCTGAGCCCCCCCCCCATATATGTTACATATGATAATTTTCCTTGCTGGCTTACTAGTGCCTGCTCGATCTGCTTGGTTTATGCCATAACACTACCAGTTTGGTGGCCAACTACTAGATTCAGGGCCAGGTTGGGAGAATGGAGATGGTGGGGGTGCAGACCCATTTATGTTACCAGAAACAAGTCCAAGGTGTATCCCAAAGGTGTCTTCTTTAGGGCAGTGTTTTCTGCGAAGAACCGGTAGTGCCCTATCACACATTAATTACTCCTCAGTGTGTGTTTCAACTTCTGCTTGTTAAATTTAAACCTGAGACACAGGGGCAATTTCAGATATCAAAGCAGACAGGGCTTCAGGCTCTCCTAGCATCCTTCATCCCTACCTGTTACAGGGTATGGCTTGTAGGCTATGTCTTCTACCCTGACCTCTGTAGCTCAGGGGCTAGGCTGTCCCTCTCCAAGATGCTCTTCCCTATATACTCCAGACATTTTGTACCTTTGGCCTCCTGGAGGCTGACCTGATTTCCCTTTCTCCTCTCTCCCTTTCCACTCTTTCTCCTCACATGGCTCAGGGCCATGACCACTCTGGACTCTCCCAAATATTTCTGCTGTGCTCTCCCTTTTAGCTACAGTAAATGTTCTCTTCCACCCTACCTAGGGGCATACCTTTCCTTTCCTTTCCTTTTTATTTCTTTTTATTTTCATTCAGTCTGGATGATCAAATGCATCTCTGTGATTATGAAGCCAATAGCAACTGTCTTCGAGGAATTTATAATCTACAATGGAAAGCGCCAAAACCACAAGACCCATTATGTCTTTTGGACACCACAGTCACATCAGTCAAGCGTACAAACTGACAGATGAAGTGAATGGGGAAGAGCTTTCTTCTTTGCACAGGAGCCTTCCAGACAGCAGGTCTAACTACTCCATTAGTGGGGAACAGCTAGACTTTTCGTTACAAGAGAAATGGCTCACACTGGGGGCTTGCTTAAGACAACACACTCATTGACTTGAGTCCAGAATTGATCCACTGACGTAGTCCTGCCCAGCACTTTGTGTGTAGTGTACAGGTCACTTAGGCACGTTTCAGTCTTCTCTGAATGATGGCGGCTTTCTTCAGGTGGTAGCTTTTGCTACCTTTTGAAGTTCTTAATTATTTTTCTTTTACTCAGCATCTGAGTAAAAGGAAAATAATTGATGTTTGTTAGGCTGTGGTGCACTACAGAGCATCGCTTATTCCTTGGTGGTAACTGGTACACAGACAAACTTAGTGAAGGCTTTATCGGAAGGCCACGCCTTTAGTGTAACTCTTCGTGACCGTGGGGTTGGTGGTGGTGGTTGAATGGAACTCTGTTTTATATTTGGATTACACTTATATGTTTTTTCCTCCGTAGAAGAACAATCTTGTGTTAGATAGAAGGGCATCCTAGTTTTGGGAGGGAGAATGTAGACAGACATCTGTGTTGGAGGAGAGGGGATATCAAAGAAAAAGAAGACATCTGTAAGGAAAGATGAGACGGAAAAGCCTTGAATGTCCATGGCCTTTGGAGATGCTACCCCTCCATCATCATTTGAAAACACTGAGCTCATTCAAATGCTTCCATCAGTCTGGAAGAAGAAAAAGAGCAGTCTGATTTTGCTCTCTAACCATGCTCAGTAATTAGAAACAGAAGGTTCTGAATGTTTGCCTTCCCTCCCTGGGCCAGGGTTCACTAGCCAGTGGCCACAGAACTTCTATCTTTCTTCCCCATCTTTCTTAGGAACCCCAGCCTAGGTCAGAAGAGTGTGGGGCTGACATAGGTGTACCCAGGGATAAGATGGAGACCTTGGGGGCCATCTAGCTTTAAAATTCTGGCAGGAATGCTGTTGAGCCTGCTGGTTTCCTCTTAGGCTATAAAGTTGCTCTGCATTTGAAAGGTCAGGAGTTTCCAGGAAAACAAGATTCACCTTCAATCCCAAAGAGTCCAAGGAGTGTTCTCTGTGACACCCAGTTTGTACTAACATCCTGATCTGTTTGAGAACAAGAAAGTTTTGCTTATGACTGATTCTGGATTTTTTTCCTCTATTTTCTTAGTGGAAAGCCCATGGTTTGCAAAATGTAGGATCAGCCACAGGCAACAGGTTTGGCTTCTGATGAAATCCACAAAGGAAAGAGGAGAAAGGACTTGTAATGAAGGATTTTTATTTGATGGGTACCTCGTTTGTCAAATTAAAACATGTGGCCACCACTTGCTAAGGATCTTGAAGAAAAATTTTTTTGAAATAGATCATTTCTTATTTTTCTACCTGACTTAAAATCTTTTGGGGATCCCATTTGCATTTTTCAATTATTCACACTTAAACAAAAGCTGTCCACACTCTGTAGAAAGATGACTAAGCAATTTCAAATTAAGTAATCAAAGAGAGTCCTGCCAATTTTAAAATAATTAAATTTCAGCAGCTTAATATAAACAGTTCCAAGAACTACATGTGGCCTACCAAAAGTATAGATTACAAGTAGTCAGCCTGTGGCCAGCTGGCAGTCAGCTTGACCTATTAAAATAGAACTGGTCAGAATTCAGAGTATTATTTTTCTTTCTTCCCCCCAATATTTTTCCTGAATCCACATTTGTTTCTTTGGGAATGTTTTCAAATAGACAAATAACAACAATAATAAAACTATTGTGGAATTTTACCTCTTATAAACAAACCAGCATTTCTCTTGGGAACTATCAGAACTCATAGATCATTCCAACGTCAACTCTGTCTACATAAGCATCAAAAAAATGAAATGGAGGGAATGAGCCCACTCCGCTCCCACTCAAGGTGCAGGGTCACCACTGGACAAGTGGATGTGGACATTAGGCCGTGTGCTCATCAGGTGCCAATGCATCTTACTAACTGCCTTTAGCAGGTAGTCTATTAGGCCAGGAATCCTTGATAATAAAGATAAAGTTTCATAGATCCAATCCCATTCTAATAATGAGTTGATTGAGAGATTTAAAAAAAATCTAAAACTGGGGTTGAAGAGATGGCTCAGCAGTTAAGAGCACTGGCTGCTTTTGCAGAGGACCCTTGTTTAGTCCCATAGCCCACATGGTGGCTAACAAAAGCTCATAATACTAGTCTCAGGGAATCCAGTGACCTCTTCTGACTTCCTCAGGTACACACATGGTACACATACATACATACATACATACAAGCAAAACACAAATATAATACATAATGTTTTTTATTCAGTCTGAAACTACTGCTATGCTATAACATTAGTTCTAGCCTAAATGGCAGGAACAACCTGACAGGTTTAAGTTGAGAAAATAAAGATAGGTTTGACTAACTGGTCCTACCATAATTTTCAGTAGGTATTTGTTAAAAAGAATGTATGGTTAGATGAATGTGTCATTGTGCAAAAAGTCCTTGTATTTTCAGTTAAATTATAAATTCCACTGTCTTCCCCACTGTATTTGAACCAAGTTATAATCAAGAGTGGCTAAGAGTCTCTCATTGTCATGAAGGGGAAAATGTCAGGAAAAAAAAATAACAGTCAATAAATATATATAAAGTGTCAGCCCTGTACCAGATACTTTGTGTGGTGCATGGTTAGTTTTGTGTTAATTTGACACAAGCTAGAGCCATTTGGGACGAGGGAATCTCAGTTTAGAAAATGCCTCCATCTAATTAGACTTAGCCAAATCTTTGGGGCAATGTCTCAACTAATTATTGATGCGAGAGGGCCCAGCCCACTGTGGGCAGTGCCAGCTCAGGTCCTTGGAGAGAGCTGAAAATGAAGCTGAGAGCAAGCTGGTGAGCAGTTCTCTACAGTTTTTGCTGTCCTTCCTGTCTCCAGGTCTTGAGTTTCGGCCCAGACCTCCTTTAATGGTGGACTATGGCTTGGGATGTATACGCCAAATAACCCCTTTCCTCCCAAACTGCTTTTTGACCATGGTGCTTTATTACAGCAATACAAAACAAACTATGGTGTGGATGTAAGAAATAAATAGCCACCCTGCCTTTCCCCCACCATACTTACAGCCAATGGTGGCCATAATAGGCAATAATGAAAATAAAAACTGAATTAAGTAAATAACAAACTGTCCATGAGAGCAATCCACAAGAATGCTAACTGCTTTTTAAATACAGGTGATAGCCATTCATACACGGGAAGGCACTCATAATGGGAGTGTAAATGTTAGAGTGCATACTCATCTATCCAACATAAATTGACACCTGCTACCTGCCAGGCATAGTTCTCTAAGTGCAGATAAACACAAATTCTTTCTATTTCTCCCTTCTAAAAAAGTGGGCAGTGGGGAGTCACCTGTGAGGGATAATTATGTATCTCATCTCCTGTCCTACTTCAGATCCTATAGAATACAAAAATAATGGCCCACAGGATGCTGTCTGCTAGAATTTATACAGACAGCGGAAATCCATTTAAGATGTCAATCAGGGCAAGAGACAGGAAAGAGAGGCCATCTCTCTACTCTACCCAACTCGACGGCTTTCTGACAGTTCAAGGCAGGGTTCTCATCCACCATCGAGAAGAGATTTGATAATTTAGACATAGCTGCTCCACTGTGCTCTCAGACCTTGCTTCCTGCTTCCAACAAAAGAACAGCCTGTAATGAATGCATCCCTGTGGCAGACTGTCTCACAAGCCGCTTTCACACTTTGAATACTACAAACTGACCTTTTATTTTGTTGACACACAGGCCCTGGACATCATGAAAACAAGATGTTCTCTTGCTGGTTTTTTTTTTTTTTTTTTTTTTTAGTGAAATGGATTTAAGTCAGGGTCTCTGTCAAATTTCAAAAACAGATGTTACATAGCAAAGAAGGAGGATGAAGAGGGGAAGGAGAAGGAGGAGAGGAGGGGAAGAAGAAGGAGGAGAGGAGGGGAAGGAGAAGGAGCATGAGGAGGAGGAGGAAGAGGAGGAGGACGAAGAGGAGGAGGAACTGACCCTATCAAGAAGAAACTGTCTCACTTCAACTCACTTGGCCCTTCTTTGGTAGCAAGAGGAGTGATCCAAACATGTCTTAAAATTGGAACCAGGGACAACTTGAAGCTCACCACTGTCTCCATTCAGGGATGCTGGGAGGATCTGGAAGCTGCTGGGTACCTAAGGCTCCTGGTCTGCAGAGTTCCTGTCACTGGGAGGGGCAGTGACTGGGAAGGTTAAGGTGTCCAAGGGGTTGCTGAGAAAGGAGGTGGCTCCCTTGAGTGGGCCACCATCCTCTGTAGACAGTGTCCTTCACGTGGCCGCTCCTCGTCATCCACCCTCACGGACAAACACAGTTCTCGATCAGGCCAAACTCATGAGTCTTGGAACAATTTATTCTCATTTTAATTTCTGGGCCCTGCTTTTGCTCTCCTGTACCCTGAGGTCAGTCACTCTCCTGTCTCTGTCTCTGTCTCTGACTCTCTGTCTCTGATTCTCTGTCTCTGTCTCAGTCTCTGACTCTCTGTCTCTGACTCTCCATCTCTGTCTCTCTGTCTCTTTCTCCCCCCCCCCCCTTTCTTCATACCTTCTTCCCAGACTCTTTTATGAATAATTTATCTATTTTTATGTTATGTGCATTGGTGTTTTACCTATGTGCATTTTGTGTGAAAGTGTCAGACACTGGAATGTCAGACAGTCGTGAATTGCCATGTGGGTACTGGGAATTGAACCCAGATCCTCTGGAAGAGCAGTCAGTGTTCTTAACCACTGAGCCATGTCTCAGCTCTTATCCTTAGCACAGGACACCCCTCCCCTCTCCTTACTTTACATCCTTGCTGGCATGGAAGTCACTGTATAGGCCAGGCTCGCTCTGGCTCCCGCGTGCTAGCATTACAAGCACGAGTGCCCAGCCCACTCCTCGACTGCTTCACTACAGTTGCCAATGCCGCTCTTAATATTCAGTACTATATAGCTTGCCTATTCAGGTGTTTCCTAATTTCTCTTAGCCTTGACTGTGTGTGAAGCAGTTCAGTGTTAGTGCTTTCAGTCTTGAGAATTCTCTATGCGACTAAAGATGCAGGGAAACATTTGCTGAAGTAGATTTATTGAAAAAGCATGACAATGCACTTCTTTGCTTCCAAGCAAGCATGCACCCCACGAGTCTAGCTCCTATCTACCTTATGTAGCTTCTAGAACAGAGATGGGGCAGATGGCCTCATCAGAATCCTGTAGTTACAGCACCAGAAAAAAACTCCCTCATGGTTTACTTCTCATTCAGCTTACCTCCTTACTCCAGTGATCCAGAAAACTGCTGCTCACCCTAGGAGTAGTTGCATATTATGTGATCATTCATTTAGACTAGGTATGGCAAACCAAATGCTTTTAAAGAGGCAACTATTTTGGAATTACTGGCCTAGAGGAATTGAAAACACATGTATCCCCACGAACATTCAAATTCAAAATTAAAAACAAACAAACAAGCAAATCACCAAAACCACACTATGCAGGGAAGCATATTTTCAGGGCATCCTGTACTTCCAGTTGCTGCTGGTTTGGGGTCCCTTACGTATGCAGAATTCCACTACTGACTCCCTGTTTGAACCCCAGGTCCACTTCAGCAAGAAGCCAAGAGAGTGGACTCATGATGATGACCCCACCCAAGCTTAAGTTAGACCAAAATGTCGATTTAGCCAATAGATGAAGTTTACAAATAACAATGTTAAATCTTCCTAACAATCTTTATTGTTCTCATTTCTCACACAGAAATATCAAAACCCAGAGAAAGTGTGTTATTTAAGCAAGTTCATAGAGCTAGTGAACAATAGATTCGGGATTAATAATCAGGTAGCCCAGTCAGTCACACAGTGTGGTTTCAACCATAATACTCGGCTACACAAGACCTGTAAATGCACTAGACAAGGGAGCCGGGAGCCAGGAGCCAGGACGTCAACGGTGAAGTGACCATGGGACAGTCTGAAAGGATTTATACGCACCTACAGAGTTCCCACCGGGAGCTGTTTCCTCTTAAAGGGTTTGGCTCACTTCTTGTTAGGGCAAACTTCACACTTGATGTTTATTAATGAAGCAAAAATGAATCTCTTGTTTGTGTTCATTTGTGCATTGGCAAACCGATTTATTATTTCACCTAAGTGGGGGACGCTTGGGAAAATAAGCTGAGTTCATTCTAAAATCTTAAAAAAATAAAACGCTCACACTTGGGCCACAGCTTTCCTTTGCTCGCTCAATTAGCTTTTGCCATGACTCTCAATCACCAGAGATCATCTGCGTCCATTCCTGGGGAGATCTTGGGTCTGCCAGGTATTTTGGAGGCCTCATTTGAGAAACAAGAAATGATATTAAATGAAAGGGATTAGACATGAAGTCAGGCAGGCCCCTATCGCAATGAGAGGTCCTATGGCTTCGGCTTTGCTGTCTTCATGAGAGTCTGCTTTTGGCTTCTCGTCTCTGAAATTTTTTTTTGGAACATTCAATTCAAATGCCATGATAACCTCATTTTGCTTTTTACTTCAATTTGTTTGAAACTATCGCTATGTTTCTCTTTTTTCTCATTAAATTCCCTAAAAAAAATCCCAGAATTATGAAAAGAAGTAATGTAGGAACAATTAGATGTCACTTAAAAATGATTTCAGAAGAATGACAAACATAGATGGTGTTTTGTAATGTTGTACCTATAGTCACATAATGAAGGATTATAGGTGGATGGGTTGGGGACTGGTGAAGAAATTTAAAGCACTGTGACCCCTTGCCAAAATGAGGGGGTAAAAAGAATTAAAGCATGGTGACCCCTCAACAAAATGAGGTTAAAAAAAACTGCATAAAGATTACCAGACACCTCAATTTACATCAGTGAGTACATTATTGGATTCACCAAGTTCTCCGTTGCACTGAGTTGTTTTGTTTTGTTTTGTTTTTTCAAAGGTTCATTTCATAGGCAAAGGATGCTACAATTGCTAGCCCAGAATTAATATAGCGCTTGGGATGGGGGTGATCCTATTCAACGTGTGTCTGTCATATGAATGATGCAGCAAGTCAGATGAACGTTTGAGGGAGTGGCTAATAGCAGCCACGGCCTTCCTTGCCACCCTTTTGTAATTATATCTTTAATTTGTAAACTACTAGTCACTTATTTGGGAAAGGCCGTTTAAAAGGTTCCCAGAATCTTGCTTTGAGACAAATGGTTTTAGACAAATTCTCCTTGATTGACATTCTCCTGATAAAGCTGTGGTTAATTGAAAATGTATTCACTTCGCCTGGCCTACGACTGAGCAAGCATCAGTGCGTCAAGTAATCTCGTGCATCAGCTGTTCAATCTCATGACGGGCAACTGCAGCTGTGGTACCCACCATGGCTAGAGTAGCAGACTCCATATAGTCAGCCTGGGAACAGATCCAAACACCAAACTTGAAACACAGTTTCTAATGAATGCACATGGCTTTTGTACCATTGTAACGTCAAGAAACCCTAAATGCAGCCATTGTAAATCAAAGACCACCTGCATTTGTAAATGTTGAAAATCTGCAATGAAATCAAGTTTTTTTTTTTTTTTAAAAAATCATGGTTATAAATACTTATGGGGAGTCTTTGAAGATTCTAAAGAAAAATGCTCTCATAAGGTTTACTTCCTTAATACCTGGTGTTTTGGCACTCACTCCCATTTTGCCTTCTCTGGAGTTGAGGGACACACTTCCCTCTAGACTTTGGATGTCCCCATCTACAATCTATCATTTTCAGTTATTAAATAACAGGACTCGGTATTAATGTTGGCCTTCTCCATCCTTTAAGAAAGTGTTTTCAGCCAAAGATATTAAACTACTCTTTTCCCCTGTCAGCGGGGCAGCCAACATCCTGAGATCACAGCTCATTTGTACCACACTGGCGTGAATATTCAGACTCCATTTGTCTCCAGCTCTTAAAGGCTGGTGTTAGAATGAATGATGGACGTTTTGTTTAGAATTAGGAAAAGGGAGGGGAAATCCACCCCTCCACCCCCGTAATAACTTTAGTCTAAAATATCCGTTTCAGGGAATGCGAGCCTGCCCTTTCCTCTCAGAAAACTCCATTGAAAAAGAATCTAGATTTAATTTGGCATTGTTGGACTAGGGGTGTACAGAATAGCAGGAAGGAAACTGTCTCAACCCACTGCCCCCCATCCAAGTTGAATATTTGTTCTACTTAAATTTTACTGGAGGGTTGTGGCTCCGAGTCAGGCGAGTGAGGAGAGTTTAGACGTCTGTGGAGTCAGCGCGTACCATTTTGGAATGCTAGGTGAGATGTGCAAGACGTTTCAGATAAGCAGCTCAGATGAGCAGTAAGCGTTCTCTTGGCTGAATATTCACTGTCGACCTGGCTCCTGCCACTGCCATCTGCCTCCCTTCCTGTTGTGTGTGCCACACTCTACCCATCAGCCTTGGCATCCTCTTCTGTGAGAAGCTGTGCTGGGCAGGGATGTATGCTCTCACGAGCTTCCTCGGAAGGCTGAAGGTAATGTCACAGCCAGGGAAACCCATCATTTAGCCCAGCTGACAAGTCTCCATATGAGGGGCTAGAATTTCTTCTTACACTGCTAACCAACCACAAGGTGGGAAGACCCTGAGAACCCCTGTTCCTGTGTCTCCTCATCCTCTAGCCAAATATGGCTATACCCAGGCTCACTGTGGACTTGCCTCATGACATATGAAAAGGAGCGGGAAGGAGCCTCCTTTAGGGGAGACTTCTGATAGAGATGTGTTCCAGGCCTTCTCCCACAAGCCTCAGTTTATAACCACTCCCAGAAGTTCACAGGGAAACATCATGAGTTTAAACCCTTCTCTCTCTCTCTCTCTCTCTCTCTCTCTCTCTGTCTCTCTCTCTCTGTCTCTCTCTCTCTCTCTCTCTCTATATATATATATATATATATATATATACACACACACATACATACATATACACACATATATACATACATATATACAAATATATATATCATATTGGAGAAAATTTGAGCTCAGTAAGAGACAGCATACTCTGTTAAGGGTGTCTAGGAAAACTCATTCTGCAGAGCCCAAGGAAAATGGAAGAAAACCAACCCCTAAAGTTCTCTTTCCATCTGGAGCCTTGCCTGCTTCCTAACATCGACCCACAGTGGTTATGAAGTCTCCCATTCATGCTGCTCCGAGAGCAACGGCTTCTGGGTCCTTACAGCTCAAAGCACGCCTTTCACAGGAAAAGTGGTCTTTCCCCTCAAGCCTGTTAGGTCCCTGAACTTAATGAAACACAGTTGGGAGGCGCCTCTGCTGGCCCCGGGCCGCCATTCACTGCAATTTCCCCCGCACAGCTCTTTCCTTCAAATTTTCTTAATTTATAGAAGTAGAAATTTGTATAAAGTTCCAGAACCAAGTGTGGGTGGCATTTTGGGGGCATCTCCACAACAATGGGCACCTCCTTCTTGGCTACTTTAGGGCTACAGGCAGAGAAGGGTGGGTGTTAGCTTAGAAGGGCTGGAGCTGCAAAGGTGGGGGTCTACAGAGGAGTGTGTAGACTTCTGACCACCTGCTCTGTGAATAGTCACACAGTCCAAATACACACAGTCACACAGATGCAGACCGACAGTCATACTGACAGACGCATGCACACACATACACACACGCACAGAGAGAGAGAGACAGAGAGACAGAGACAGAGAGAGAGACAGAGAAAGACAGAGAGACAGAGACAGAGACAGAGAGAGACTTTTCTGCTAATAGCTACATAGTCCAAATACACATAGGCACACACACACACACACACACAGGCACGCACACTCTCACCTCAAGAGAGGTTCTGCTAAAAAAGAACCAAGAAGATGAGGAAGAGAAAAGGAAGCAGGAGGAATACGCTGCAACTGAAATAATCCTGAGACAGTAATTACCAGAGAATGGCAATACATTACTGAAAACAAACAAACAAACAAACAAACAAAATCCAAACCAAACCAAAAAACCCTTCTTTCAATTAAGACGCTCTCCCTCCCTTTGCTTTGTTTTCCACACCCTATCTTAGAAAAGCCCTTTTGTGCTCCCCAGGTGCTTCTGCTGGTAGACTCGGGGTGGTTTAAGTAAGAAATGCCCCCTATCCTTGGGCCCCGACTGGTGGTGGTGTTCGGGAGGTTATAGAACTTTTAGGATGTGGAGCCTTGCTGGAGGGTGTTGCTGGGCAGTCTTTGAAGGGTCACCTACTGCCCTCACCTTCCAACTCACCTCCCTGCTTCCTGTTACCCTCGCACTGTGATCCTCTGCCCCTGCTCCTGCTGCCTGCTGCTCTGTTTCCCTGTCGGGACAGACTTTGACCTCTCCAGAACTGTGAGCCAAAATAAACACTTTTATCTACAAGCTGCTTTTGACCCCAGTATATCACAACAACGGAAAAGTGACTGATCCACTTGTTTGAAAGGGCAGGTGGTCTATTACCCCTGAAATCACTAGCCTTTTCCTAAAGAAGAGCTTAGGGGTTTTGTGTGGCAGAGTCATCCTCTTTATTGCCTCAAGATTACAGTATTAGTCATAGTTAGTGAAGAGTTCCTGTGTCTTAAGAAATTACACATGAAGTTACACATGGTGGCTTACACCTTTAGTCCCAGCTCTTGAGAGTAGAGGCAGATGAATCTCTATGAGTTAAAGACTAGCCTGGTCTATAAAGTAAGTTCCAGGATAGCCAGGTCTTATATCAGGAACAAACAGACAGACAAAAACAAATTACATGTGTAAGAAACAGAAATAACAGAAAGTCAGATTACAAACCAGGAAAATATTCCTTAAAACCTTGATAAAGTCTAACAGATTCACTGAGTGCTCACTAAACAAAGATGAGTAGCAAGTAGGCTGGATTTCCATGATGTAACTTTAAATGCAAGAATATAGCAAACAAAGCAGATAGGTTATATAAGCACTGTAAGCAGAGCCCAAAGAAACAAACTACTCACCCGGAAGCAGTCTGGTGTCTGCTTCTGACCTTTGACTGTCCACCCCCGTGGGTTGGATTTGATGATCTTGAGCTCTGTTATTGATTATCTGGAATAAAATGGAAGATTGGATACTTAAGTATAATTACCTATAGTCAATGTAGAGTATACATTCATTCTTGTATACGTATTCATTATTTATTCTCTGAGTGTGTGCCACAGAGTAGAGTGAGGGTCAGAGGACAACTTGGAGTCCTCTCCTTCTACTGTGCAGGTTCTGGGGACTGAGCATGTGTCATCAGGCTTGGTGGCAAGTGGTGCGACCCACTGAGCCCTAGCTCCAGCTCTAGAATGTCCATCGTTAGCTGAGCGCTGAAGGAAGAACACAGACCTGGCTTAGAAATAGCTATTGAGAGTGGGGAGATGGCTTGGCAGGTACGGGTGCTTGCTATATACAAGCTAGACCACCTGAGTTCGGGTCTCCAGGACCCACATAAAGGTATTCCAAAGTCTGTAAGCCCAGGGGCATGGGAGTTGGAGACAGTGCTGTCAAAAGCTGCCTGTCCAGCTTGCCTGTTGAAGAAACCCTGGTCAAAGATGACAGAAAGGTGGGAATTGACAGGAAAGTTGTCCACCAACTTCCACAAGTAGACCACGTACAGAAGAATAAGTCAGTCTCTCTCTCTCTCTCTCTCTGTCTCTCTTTCTCTCCCTCATACCACACACACACACACACACACACACACACAAACACACACACATACATACATACACACACAAACACATACATACACATACATACACACATACACACACACAAACACACACATACACACATACACACCAACACACACATATACACAAACACACACACATATACACATACACACACAAACACACACATATACACACATACACACATACACACACAAACACACACACATACACACATACACACACACAAACACACACACACACACACACACACACACGGGGGGGGGGGGGATTATCATACATTTTAATTTTAAAGAAAGTAAATGTTATTATTACAGAAGCAACCCAGAGTTATCCTAAATATCGATATTTATTACATACACATAAACATACACTTACTCTGACAGGACCGACATTTATTTGCCTACTTTCTTTTTCTCTGCTCCTAATATACTCAGCATTTTTACTTTTTGAAAAAGGAAGTTAGTAAAGGGAAACTAGAGAAAGAAGTATGCTGAATGTAGGTGGAAAATCCTTTTGTCCTAGTGCATGTGTGTGTGTGTGTATGTGTGTGTGTGTGTGTGTGGTTGCAGGCACATGCGCTCACGCACTGTCCTGTGGTGAGACAGAAAAACAAAGCAAATAACAAACAACAAAGGAACAGAAAGAGAAGCCTTTCCCTTGGGGTGCAGGTCTGCAGCTGAGAAATGAGTGGAGTTTCTGCTCTGTTTCAAGGCCATCCCTGTCCGTGGGAACCATGCCTCACCTTATCACTCCTAGCCAGAGCCGACCGTGCAGTGCCAAGCACAGAAATTCTGGCTGACCTTGCTCTGAAGCCCTTGCCAAGCTCTCTGCAGGCCAAGCTGAGTCTAGACCAGACATACTTAAGGAAGGAAAAGACTGAGGTAAAGGAAGGGAGGGAGAGAGCTAGACACCTGGCGAATGAGCCTGTCGTCCATCCCCAGTCCGTAGCAAGCTGGTGGCAAAGAGCCGGGCTCTATTTATTTGCTCCTTTGAATTAACCGTCTACCCAGGCATGGGGAGAAACGGGTTATACATGAAAACCTTCACTATGGGAGAACCAGGGTGTAAGGAAAGAAAAGGAAAGATTGTCTCCTTACCATCAGATTCAGGCTTTCTTGGAATAGTGATTTTCTTGAGTCCTAAAGAAGTGGTTAAGTGAACTGACTGGTAGGACAAGAAACAGCAATTAGCATTTTTCTTGGTTTAAAAAAAGTGTAAACTCATACGTGGGAGGAGTCTCTACAATCACACTTGAATTTTGTTTTAACTAAGAATATTCTTAGATATTTCCAAATGGATACCAAGAAAGAGTTTTGGGTAATGTCTTGCTGTAACAAGGAGCCATTGCAAAGGTTAAATTAGGGAACTTAGTAAATGTGGATGATACTTTATCCAGCACCAACTAAAGAATTAATTTAACATGCTACCTTCCACTGCTGAATTAGGATCCGGGATGTCAATATTATTTTTCTATCAAATAATACTTGTTACATAATATCCTTTGTACTAATTATATGGAAGTAACAGTAATAATTATTTATTAAGAAGTGTGTGTGTGTGTGTGTGTGTGTGTGTGTGTGTGAGAGAGAGAGAGAGGGGGGGGGGCCCTGTGCTAAGCACATCACACACTTGTGTTTCATTTAGTCACTATAATAACCTTGTAGGATAAGGATTTAGAAATTCACTGTGTTTAAGTGGCAAGTTAAGGCCACCAAGCCTGTGACTCATGTTGAGTCCCCGGTTAGCAAGTAGTGAAGCCAGTACTCAAACCAGAGGTTGACGAAGCCTGGTGGGTTTGCCTGAAGCCACAATTTGCTTACTTATTGAGTGAGTACTCTGTTCCAGGATTAAGTATGTGATGATGGACAGCGAGTCTATTTTCATGGAGCTTACCTGCTGGTCAATTAAAGCCAATGCATACTTTGATTAAATAAATTAAACCACAGGACGTTATAGAGGCTACTGGAGTAGGGTCAGAAGTCTAGTTTGAACATGTCGGTTCTCCCGAAGTCCATACATTGGAAACTTAATCTCCAAATTTACATGATGATGGCATTTGGAATGGAGCTTTGGGAACTAATAATCAGGAACAGATGAGGTTATCATGGTAGGGCCATCATGGTGGGATTAGCGGCTTTCTAAGAAGAGAAAGATCCAAGTACTCTTGGTATCATACAACATAAAGGATCTGGAAGCCATCACCTTGGTATTGATTTTCCCAGCCTCTAGAAGGTGTGAGAAACCAAGTGTGTGTGTGTGTGTATTTTGAAACATGGTCTCTCTCCACAGCCCCGGCTGACTTAGAAGTCATTATATAGACCAGGCTGGCCTCAAATTTAGAGATCCACCTGCTCCTGCCTCCTGAGTGCTGGGATTGAAGTGTGTGCCACCACACCCAGATCAATTTCTTTTCTTTACAAATTACCCATCCTACATCATTCTATCACAGCAACAGAAAATGTACTGAGACAGATGGGGGAGGATGGTCTTTAATAAAGTGTAGATGGCTAGACTGAAGGTGCAGCTCATGGAAGGAGTCCCCTGCATAGACGTCTGAGAACAATGTTCCAATATTAAATCCTGGTGTGGATTTATATGCTTGTGATTGTGAAACTCCTTCATATTGCTTGGTCCCCATGGGATTCGGGGAAGGTCACTCAGAAGGTGTCTTCAGAAGTGCTATCTTTGCTAGGAAACATGAGGGTATAGGTGGCTGCCTATAAGAGGGACCCAACAAATACTTTGTTTTATAGATAAGGTTGAGAGGCACTTCTACACACTTGGGAACTTGAAGAGTGTTTTGTGTGGTCTTACATGTGTTCCATTCCACCTTTTGTACTAGATGATAAGATAGAACATTCATTTAATGACCTGCAGAACAGCGAAAGCTACAGGACGTGATGCTTGAAGTGGGAAAGGAATGGGAAGCAACTCTTCCAGCCTCAGTTGGCAGGGCACCAAGTACCCGTGGCGATGGATATTAAAATAAAATATTTAAAAATAGATCTGTGGAGTTTCATCAAAATGAGCCAGTGGCAAATAAAACATTAGTACTTGTCTCTGCCTCACATTTGTAATTGAGTATGGAAGTTAGAAGTCTGTTAGAATGCAGGGATTGAACAATTTTAGAACATTTAAATAAACACTAATGAGTAGACGGATCTTGAACAAATTACTTAACTAATCCTGGCCTCTCAGTTCCTCAGCCCAATATAAAGCACTCGGAGTATAGTTTTTAAGATATCTTCAACTCATATGGTTTACATATAGTTATTTGATCTTTTAAGGGAATAAGGGAAAGAGCTGTGTTATGAACCTCAACACATGTGGAAGACCTTGCAGTTGTGAATAAAAAGGCCAGTGTACTCTCCTTCCAGGACCACCCAGTACTATCCCATCCCTAACATTTCTAAGACGTGAGTATATTGAAATAATAACACATCACATCGTAGTGTCTAGAGCTTACTGAGAGCCTGCTAAGTCCAAGGAGCTTGGCATGTGTTATCTTGTTCTGTGTTCACCATCTTAAAGTAAAGGAACAGATTCAGAATCATTGTTAATAAAAAGTTAATAAATGATAGGGTTGAAATGTAATAATAGTCTTACTCCATAGCTCTCTCCCTGGCTGGACACCTGGAGTTATCCTAGTTTCCAAGGCTCATTCTAGGACCAGTTACAAAAACTGATAGGAAGCAGGCTTTTGACGAGCTTGTTGAATGTGTATAGACCAACTGAGGTGCCTGCCTAGAGTAGATCAGCTTGGGACAGCCCAAGGTTGTGATTGGAGACAACTGAAAAACTTGACTAAAATATAAGATCTACCCTAAGGCATCAGAAAGCTGCTGCGATAACTGGAAACTCAGGGATCCACATTCTAGAGAGGAGGTAGGCAGCAGAGATTCCCTCGCCCCCAAATTCAGTGGTTTCTACCAAGACAGTCACTGTCCTCAAACAAGATGACATTAGAGGACTGAAAAACCACACAAGGCAAGGCAGCACATACCTGTAATTTTAGTACTGGAGAGCTGAGGCCAGCTTGGGCTACAGTATTGAGCTCAAGGTCAACCTGGCCCATGTAGCAAGAGCTTGTCTCATAACCAAAGAGAACACAATGGAAAAACAAAGAGCACATGTCTCTTGTGCTGTCCCACAGAGGTGAACAGCAAAAGCTTGGAGTTTACAGAGAGTTTCATCTTGGGGCTCTTGTATATCTTATTTGTGGTAGTTATTAGCTACTACAGAAAGTTCAGAACTCAACTAAAAGGACTCCATTTTACTTTATGTCTATTATACTTTGAGAGAACAAATTAACAGCAACAACAAAAAGAGGAATGAGAAGGAAGGAAGGAGAAAGGAGGGGAAGGAGGAAGAGGAAAAGGAGGAGGAGAAAGGAGGGGAGAAGGAAGGAGGGGAGGAGAAAGGAGGGGAGGAGGAAGGAGGAGAGGAGGAAGAAAGGGAGGAGGAAGGAGGGGAGGAGGAAGAAAGGGAGGAGGAAGGAGGGAAGGAGGAAGGAGGGGAGGAGGAAGGAGGGGAGGAGGAAGGAGGGGAGGAGGAAGGAGGGGAGGAGGAAGGAGATGAAAAGGAATGAGAGGAGGAAGAAGAGGAAGAGAGAGGTGAGGAGGAGGAAGGGAAGGAGGAAAAAGGAGAGGAAGAGGAGGAGGAGAAGAAGGAAGAGGAGGAGTATCTTGGGATCCTTGGGATGCTCACTGATGGAGAGGAGGCAAGGTAGAAGTGCATGATGAGTTGCTATCAAGACTTATCTCTAGTGGGCACATAAGAATTCTGTAAATAAGACATAAAAATACTATATATCTCCACTGCTATATCACATGACCATCTATATCACACCTTCTCCTCCTAAAGCTTGGGGACTTTTGTGGAAGAGGAGGGTGGAAAGACTGTAAGAGCCAGAAGCTGTGGACAGTTATAGGAAATCTGTATTACAGGATACAACAGGACAGTTACATATACAAACTCAATAGTTGTGGCCACATGCACAAGACCTGTACCAGCATGGAGCAGTGAAGGTGGTCAGCTCCTACCCCTAGCCTAGGAGCTACTAGCAATTGCTGGCTGCTGGGAGAGGGAGGTTTCTCCTTAGAGCAGGAATTCTCAGTCTTCCTAATGTTGCAACCCTTTAATACAGTTTCGTCATGCTGTGGTGACCCCAGACCATAACATTATTTGCATTGCTACTTTATAACTGTGAGTTTGAATCTTCAGAGAATTGCTCTTCACCATAGTCACAGAGAAAGTAACCTTAGTGTCTATCAATTTTAAAGCAGAGAAACTGTGTCAGGCAAAGAATGAAACAATGTGGCACTAAGAATGGTCTCAGAGCTACTCAGGAAATCTATCTGGGAAACATGATAGGTTAGACAAGACACCAAAAATTACCATAGTCCATCAATATAAACCTAGATATAGGCAACAAACATCTGGAATCAGACATGAGAATAAGGTAGCAATTAATGATGACCATGAATCCTGGAGGAAACTCCTGGGTGCCATTGTTCCTATAGATGCTGACCTCACACGTATGTCTGCTATGTGAAAATTCATCACGCTATCCAGTTATGGGCTGTGTAATTTTCTGCTCGTTACATATCATTTCAAAGTCCTTTGTATTGCACATGCCTAGGCCAAAAGGAAACCACAACCTGCAAGGAGGAAAAATAGAGGGAGTCTGTGAGCTCAGTATAGATCAAGCCACGAAGGTCTGTGTCCTCAGTCACCTATTTTACCAGCATGAAAATAACAAGGTAAAAGAGAAGGATAAACAATGAGAGAAAGTTCAAGGCATGATGAATCAATATGCCACAGAAGGAGGGCTGGGATCAATTTGGTCCCTTATTTCTAAATTAAAAGTCAACACTGGATTATTCACCAGTGACTTGGTGACCTTTCCATATATATGTTTTGGTTTGCCATACCTTAGAAGGAAAATACTGAATATCTTTGCAACTGGCCTCTACCAAGACAATTCAAATACAAGGACTACTTCTTATCTGGAATTCTCTGAAAGGTCCCAGGCTCCACAGCCATTGCTCGCCGTCTACCGTCTGTCCTCCTCACAATCACCAACACCTCTCCAAACCAGTTTCCAGCAGGCCCGCGTGTCTGTCAAGACTGTAAGCAAGAGATTCCTTTTGCTTTTAAAATTGTACCTGCCTTTTTAGTGTCATGCTTTCATATTTATATTATAAAGTTTACCTGTTCTAAACTTGTATTTCATCATAGTTTTACAATTTACAATTACAATTACAATCTTTTAGTTATGTGTCTTATTATGTGTGAGTGTGTCTGTCTGGATGAACTTGTGTGCCTTGCTTGCATGCAGCAGCCTGCGGAGGTCAGGAGAGGGTGTTGGATGCCCTGGAACTGGAGTGACAGGTGGCTGTGAGGGGCCATGAGGGTACTGGGAAGTGTAGATCCTCAGGAAGAGCGGTCAACCGCTCCTTGACCACTGGGCCATTCTCCAGCCCCTCAGTACGGGTTTTTATGCCTGTGTTAGAATCTCTTTCCCTTTTTTTTTTTAAATGGAACATGTTTTTAGTGTCACTATGGAATTACGAACATGAGCATATTTGTATAAATGCGTAGAAAAGATAGATTTGCTAGACAGCAGACAACGCTTCCAAGTGCTCAGCTGC